>NC_051159.1:131216244-131516244 GCF_013339745.2 Dermacentor silvarum | reverse complement strand
ATTCCTGTTACTATAGCTTTCTACCCTACTGCAATTGCTGGTTTCTTTATAATCTTAAGTCGTTTCTGGGACTATGCAGAGTCACCATCGTACCTAATTTGAGGAACCTTAAGTGCTTTTTTGCTTCTCCTGCAGAGGGTGCTAGAGATTTCTGGCTGTGCGGTGCCTTGAAATGTGCTAGCCTAATGCATCTTCCTTCCAAAGCATTCATTGTTTGCTCCTTACAGCCTGTGATTTCATGTTAAGTCTGATGCTGGCAGCACGCGTAAACTTTACACTATGCACATTTCTGTTGGGCAGATGAGCAGTTTTTTTAATGTGAAGAACAGCTAAACTGATGGTCTATCAGAGTAGCAGGATGAGTGTCAAGAGAAGGGAATCACAGCCAAGGACATCAGAGAATTAGAATGATGAGATTAGAAAATTGCAGGTTAGGATGGAGTTGCGTTTTGCAAAACAGGAGATAACTGGCGATCAGTAAGAAAGGCCATGATGATGATGATAATGATAAGTGTGAGTTACAATGTGCAATGGAATTCTAGGATACAGCACAAAGAAAAATTTAAAAACAGAGATCTTAATTTATTTCCAACATTTATTGTGCAACAGCAACATAAGCATCAATGCTGTGACGCCAAACATTATTTTGAGACATCGTTGTGAAAGTTTTTCGTAATTGATGCTTATAGAAGTTGACAGAGACCAAATCATTCACAGTACACATCACTGTGGTTCATGTATTAAATGATTTTTCTTTCTTTCAGAGCCAAACTTTGTTGGTTCCTTTGAAATTGGAGAGTTTGTGTACATCTTCTACAGGGAGTCTGCCGTGGAATTCATGAATTGTGGCAAAGTGAGTGCAACTGTCTTTTGGCAAAACATTTCCTGTGCATGTAATGTTGCAGTTGCCATTAGCGACAGGTTTTCTGGAATTCACCGAAACAGCCGTAACAGTAAGGAAGGATAATGTGCTCGCTTTCTTCGCTGTATAGCTAGCGTAATGATGAGTGATAGAAAACTTCGTTTAGATCAACACAAACCAGGAATATTTGCTACCTGGTCAGAAACTACATACTGCCCTGCAAATAAAAGGATTACATGCCTTCTAAACTTGTCTGGTAATTCAGAAAGCAATTAGTTATATAGACTGTGTCATACTTTCATGTGTCTTCAATATGAAGAGTCATGAAAAAAATGTTTTTAATGTGAGTAGCTTCTAATTGGTATGTGCACAGTGGAGACTGCATGCATGGGTACCGTCAGTGTGCCATTTCTATGAGCATGGCGCAAAAAGCAGGCACGAAATAGACAATATATTATATAGAACTTGCGCTTCTTCTGTGCATTGTGCGGTCTCATCTCCATCTTTTGCGCCATACACATAGAGATGGTGTGATTATAACTAGCAAAAGAAAAGGTTGTGCTAGAGATTGTTACTTCTAATTCCTAGATACATGCTTGAGCTGTCAGAAGGTTCAGCATCTTCATGGCTCCAGTGTTCTGAAAAGTTCAGTAAGCAGCCGTACTTCTGATATTTATTTTCGAGCATGGCATGAACCTGCACTTTGTTTCAAATGAAATTACTAGCCACTTCCACATTAGCAGCTCAGGCTCGTTCTTGAGTTATGTTGCTGACAGCAACAAATGCAAAGTGAACCTATTACTTTAAACATCAGCTATAGCCTAAACTTTTATCAGAAACCATTCTCTCGGTGTGTCCAAACGTAGAATACTTGCTACAATTGTAAGCAGAGCAAGCTGCTTAGGTACATGTAATGGAAGTGCACATGTATATTTCGATGCGCAGGCTGTGTATTCAAGAGTGGCTCGGGTGTGCAAGAATGACCAAGGCGGCCAGGTGATCCTCAAGGAAAACTGGACAACATTCCTCAAGGCTCGTCTGAATTGTTCACTGCCTGGCCTCTATCCATTCTACTACAACGAGATCCAGAGTGTCCACTACCTTGAGAAAGAACAGCTTTTCTATGCAGCGTTCACCACTGGAGAGTGAGTTCTCAACAGTGCCAGGTCGCATCAAAAGGCTGTTGCGCCTGGTGACAGTCTCATTCAGGCCATTACTTTAACACCTATGTCAAAGTTGCAGATATCTGGCAAATGTCTTTCCATAGCTATTGCCTTACCATGGTATTACCGAATGCTTTACAATAATATGACAGTCACTTAGCATATAGCTTCTGGACATTGAATTGAAGACAGCTGTAAATAGAAATGTTGGTGGAGATAAGAATGACAATTTGAACAGGCAAAAAGAGACCAGAAAAAAATGCATCGCAAGAATTATTTTTGCATAGCTGGGCTTCACAAGTGGTACATGTTCATAAAAAAAAAAAAAAGTATGCATTTATGGTACAGTACGACCCACTCTATAACTGCAGCAGTCCTTCTGTTTTATCGAAGAAAAATGTTTGCTATATTAAACATCAGGCAAGCAGCTTTACATACAAACATTGTCTGCAGGTCATCATTTAAATATCTTGGAGGTAATAGATAGCATATTACTTAATTTGTGTTTCACTTTAGGGTGGACCATACTTTACATGTGTATGTATTGCATCATTATGTTTGCGCAGAGCATCAGTTAATAGACACAAGAAGAATAAAAGCTCTGCATTTGGTACTTTGTTGTAGCTATTAAATGTGCCATCTGACACAATAGGTGCCAATGGACAAAAGACTCTTGCCAATAGCCAAGAACCACATGCATTTTTTTCCCCATTGGCGCATCAGCTTACCATCCATGCCTCCATTTTATCGCCTCAGGAATAGCATCTATGGCTCTGCAATATGTGTCTTCAACATGTCGGCTATCAAGCACGCATTTGAAGGACCCCTGAAGTACCAGTCCACACAAAAATCTGCCTGGGAGCGGTCCACCACCACCAGTCAACAGTTCCAGGTATGCTTGCTATAAGTTGTGTGAAAGTTCTTAATGAAATGCAGCATGGACAGTGAAATGCAGCATTGAAGAGTGCAGCTGGTGACGGCCACTCCAGGTTAACCTCTTTCTCCCGACGCAAACAGCGCAGCCCCAATTATTATTATCATCATCAGCAGCAGCCTATATTTATGTCCACTGCAGGACGAAGGCCTCTCCCCGTGATCTCCAATTAACCCTGTCTTGTACCAGCTGATTCCAACTTGCGCCTGCAAATTTCCTAACTTCATCACCCCACCTTGTTTTCTGCCATCCTCGACTGCGCTTCCCTTCTCTTGGTATCCATTCTGTAACTCTAATGGTCCACCGGTTATCCATCCTACGCATTACATGGCCTGCCCAGCTCCATTTTTTTTCTCTTAATGTCAATCAGAATATTGGCTATCCTGGTTAGCTCTCTGATCCACAGCACTCTCTTCCTGTCTCTTAACATTTGGCCTAACATTTTTCATTCCATCGCTCTTTGTGCAGTCCTTAACTTGTTCTCGAGCTTCTTTGCCCCGATTATAAGAGTAGCTATATAACCTTTCGGTGAGCCAATGGACTAAAGACATGACTTTAGAGATGCTGCAACGTGATTGTCTTGTATATACACACTTCCTTCACTTCATCATCATCACTCACCACTTTTTCGTACTCGCCCCCTTCCCCAGTGTAGAGTAGCAGGCCAAAGCAATCTATGGCTCAGGCCTACCTCTCTGCCTTTCTGTAAATAAGTTGCTCTCTCTTTCTTCTCCAGGTATTGCAACAAACACTGCTCTCTCTGTCCTTCGCAGTGAAAGTGGATGTATTGTGAAATGTTCTCACAGATCAAGTCACAGCAATTAACCTGCAATTATGTGTTTCTCTATGAACATTTTATGCAATAGTAACTTTTTTGTTAAGTTTCACATGTAACTGCGGGACTCTTCTTGTGGAAAACTGTTCCCTCTTTTTATTCTCTCTCGTAGTGTAAAAGAGCAAATGTTACGTTTTAGAATTTGTTATTTAATCTTGTTCAGTATATTCACAGGAAATTGCATATCAGGACAGTCTACAAGTTTACATCTTTGTGTCATGGGACTAGCTTAAGGTTATAACAGACGGACATTTTTTTCACTGTATGTGGTTTTCTCAAATTTATGGTATACTACTTCTACAGTGACATATAAACTGTTCCGTGTGACAAAGTGTTTGAGGAATATGCAAAGTGAGCTTCTATAATAGAATGATTACAAGTTCTCACTTTGATGGAGGTAAAAACACTAAAAATCACTCGGGCATTAGCACCACATGCAGTGTCCTTGCGCACAGCGACACAAAGTAGTTTACATGTGATTTTGCTGCATGCCTTGTTGGCTGATCATCGAAACCTTTGACAGTCATAATGCCTTGTCTTTTGTGTGCATCACTCTCATGACACTGGTCATAGGTGATTTGCCCAGGATGGGACAATGGACACACAACACTCATTTGTCCGACTGCTTTTAATAGACAGTTTTAGTTTAGCGTTAGCGTAATAGCGGGGTTACGGGAAATAGCGTTACCGTTCCGCAAACGAACTTTGCAGAAAGAGAGTTTTAGTATAGCGTGATAGCGTAGTTTACGTGCGGGACGCTATTCCATTACGCTTTGAATTTCGCATACATAGGGCACCTAAGATATGTTTGTGTGCGTCCGGAAAGTGCGAGAGGCAGCGCAATGGAAGCCAGGAGCGCGTTGTATTTTTACTTGCCATGTCCGCCGATCTGCAGCGAAACAGACAAGCAGTACAAGCTGTCTACCATAGCCTCCGAAATCCTCCAATCTCAGAGGCCATATGCCGTCGTCGCGCCTATCTCCTGACTTTAGCGACAGATGGCGCTCGGATCTCAGAAAAAAATTTCTCTCGTTAGGTTTAGGCGCGTTCGAAACGAGAAGCGATCTCGAAAATTCCTCAAGATTAGTCATAACACTCTCTCGGCGAAGCGACATGAGACTAAGCAAAAGCCGTTTACGCAGTCATTTGCTACGAACGAAGTGAATTCTACAAAAACAACGCCAAATTCAGTTCGAAGCGGGCGGCCGGGACCGCCGCCATGTTTTACGTACACTACGTAAACACGCTAATACGGTAACGTTAACTCTGAGAAATAGCGTGCGCACGGTAAACAGTATGGGTCGGTTAGCGTTCTGCGCATGCGCACTTCGATCCCGCTATTCCGGTACGCCCGCTATTCCGGTACGCCCGCTAAACTAAAACTGTCTAATGTAAAGCTGAGTATGGTAGCCAGCCAGACCATGCACAAGCTTTTTGATTTCCCCAAACATGGGTCACTATACTCTCTCACTTGAACTAATACCACATGCTTTATGTAAAAGGCCCATTTGGCACGTAATAACCCAGATATTCATTAATTAGTTTTAATTTGTAAAATACCCACTAGAGTGGCTGTGGTGTTATGCTGCTGAGCTCAAGGTTGTAGGTTCGATTCTCAGCCGTGGTGGCGCCATTGCAAAGGAGTGGAATGCAGAAATGCTCACGTACTATGCTTCGGGTGCACATTAAAGAGCCCTAGGTGGCAAAAATTAATCCATAGTGGAGCCCCCCCCCCCCCCACTACAGCATTCTCTGCAGCTGTGCACAGGATGACTTTGTCTACTGTGCAACTTTAGGATGTTAAACAATTCATTTTTCTGCATAGGACATCCTTCACACAAGAAAGCTCACAACTCTTGCATCCTGTCTAATGAATCATTCAGAGTGTATTTACTGTAAAAGCAAGAAAGAGAGTGGAAAAGAAGAGATAAACACAGTTTTTTACCTTGAAGGACTTTACTTTAAGGAACAAGGAATGTTTGTGGCTAAAACTAACGAAATTAAAGCTATATGGTATGTGCATTCACCTTCTGTTTTGTCTTTCAGTGCCGTGCAGTTGAGGACAACGAGAGAGTCATTGAGGCTCAAAACTACCAATTGACGGATGAGGCTGTGCAACCAGCAAGCCGAAAGCCCCTGTACACTGGCGAGCTGGAAAGGTATGCAGCCAAGATGCTAGCACCTTCAAGTCCCCAAACACAAATATGCATTCTAAGTACTCATGGAAACTGAAAAGCTTTCGTGCAACGAAAAACAGCAGTTTGCTTAGGCACTCATTAGTGATTACACATCTAGTGTGTGCACTAGTGTGTGCACATAATGTGTCGTATGCTCCCTCGTGGGTACCAACACATTACTGCAGTAGGGTTGTGGCATCCACTAAAACTGACTTTGGTCAGTATAGGACGTTTAGTAGCAAATGTAGTATCACATTTAGTAGTATCACTATCATTTTCCAAGTGCTCTTTGTCTCCTTCAAGAAATTTTAATATATTCTCTTCATTAAAACCTCATCCATGTCTACATTGATTGTTTCGGTTGCTGCCACTGTCAGGACCCATAACTGGTCAAATGTTTTGTGTTGAGGGCAGTTTTGTAGAGCCATGTGTGGTGCTTAAATGTGTTTATTGACATACATGCAAAATGAAAGGGAAAAGTTGTCATCCACTTTGTGGAATATTGCAGAACTTATTTTCTACCTTCACTAAATGAGGATGAACAAAATTAGCTTCTTCTTTTTTTTTATTTGCTAGGAACTAATAACACATTTGCTACGTCCAAAAGTCCCTAAAATCAGACATACTGTAACACTTTTTGCTCATACAGTCTTAAGCGTCGACTGCTGTCTAATCACACTCTTATTTTCTTCCAGGCTGACTCACATAACAGTTGACGTTGTCCCCACAAAGTACAGCTTCGATGGAGTCCATGTAATTTTTGCGGCTACACTGGAAGGGGCAATCAAGAAGCTGGTAGTTATCCCAGGACTTCTGGAAACCTGTCTCGTTGAAGAAATCCATCCTTTCTCACCTAGAGAAAGGCACATATTCACAATGAAGCTTCTAAAAGACACTGTGAGTATACAGGGCCTTGTTGCTGTGTCATAAAAACATAACATGGCGTTATGGCTGATTTGCAAGTGTATCAAAATAGCTGAGGGGACACCCTTGGCATTTTATCGGGTTTCAGGTAGTGCAAATGTGAGAAACAAGGCAGAAGTGTTCACATTATTGCCTGAAGATAGTGGTGCCTATGAGCCGAGACTGGAATGATATATAGTTTGGAATGCTTGAAGCAGTTGTGAGAAGTGTGGAAGTGCATCCAAGTATGGTTGACTACAAAACCCAGAGGTTTGAATGAGAGAAACCGGGGAAGGCTAGGTACAGTAGCAGCAATGACTAGCACCTTAGATAACTTACAAGCTCTATGTGACTAAGCGCTGTTGCTGTGATAAATGTTTTCAACAACCCAGCAAGTGCAGAGATTACAAAGTGCCAACACTGTTATCTTCTTCCTGTATGGATGCACTGAGGGAGATAAAAGGTATTCCAAAAGGTTGTGAAATAGTAAACAACCATATTTTGAGGAATATTCGTAGTTATTCCAACCTGGGAAAAACTGAGCATGCTTTTCATTTGCATTTCAGAGCTCTCTGTATTTGGGAACAGACAAGGAAGTACTCCGAATTTTCGTTCACCGGTGCGAGCAGTACAGAAGTGAAGAGTAAGTAAAAGTACTTTGTCTCCGTAACATGCCAGGATTTTAAAAGAGAATGATTGGTGACTTAAGATGAACAAGACAGATAGCCTTATGCACACTATAAAAATCATGCATGTAAATTCACATGTATATCTACTGCTGATAACCTAGCTCGGATAATGGTGTAAAAGTCTCTTTGGGGCTCAGGACATATTGGCCTGGTAACCAAGATGGAAATTTTGGTGTGTTGTTACATATTTGTGGTAATACGAAATAAGAGTCCGAGTTTACGACATCTGCTCTTCTGTTGCTCTTCTATTTTTTGCACTGTACCCATTAAGATCAACTGAATAACATTATTGCCAGCTAGGGTTCTGCCTTTGGCTGGCCTCTTGTCGTATTCCATTCTGAAACCACCTGTGATCGATGAGGCCATTACTGGATGACTGTATTAAAATTATTCATTTGATTAGAATAGTAGACTGTGATGCTTACTTCAGGAAGAAACTAACAAGTTAGAGCTGGTGAGGCTTCCTTCTGTGAGTGACAGTAAGTCACGCTTTATTACAATGCACTCAAGTAATAATACAATATTATTTTAAGGATGAAACACAGAGGACTACACTCGCCATGAATGCAGCACATCAAAAATCTTCACTAAACAGACAACAAAGCAACCTGCAATGACATGTGACTGTTTGAATGCACTGAGTGAAATACACACATGCACTGAGGTTTCAACATGCAGTAGATAGTTCATTCAGATTTAATTGCTCAGATTAAGTACAAAATTCCTGGTGGCCTGCACCCAGCATGAAGGGGAATTCGCTCGCTGCTGCTGCCGCTCTTCCTCACGTCAGCGTTTCGACCGCATGTGTCCGCGGTTATCGAGTGAGATGTGTTCATGTTTGCCTGTGCGCACGTGACACCATGCTTGTTAATTTAGTTAGTATGCGAATGTTTACGAGTTTATACAGCCGATTAAACTACTATCCTTATTTCATATAGCTGTCTAATAACTTGGCTCATCTAATAATAAAAACTGCTACTCTCTCTCTCTTTTTTTTTTCCAATACCTAAATATGAAACCAGCCAATTGACAGGCAGTTGTTCCGTTAAGGCAGCAATTCCGTTTAAGCGATTTCCCTTTCCCGAGATTTTACTGTAGTTAAAAATGCATGCGGCACTGAACGCAAATTTGTTTTCGTTTGCAGGTCTTGCCTGGGTTCTATGGACCCATACTGCGGATGGAACAAGCACCAGCTGGCATGCACAACAGCACCCCACCTTAACCCTCTCAGCCTTGACTGGAAACAGAACCATGCAGGCTGCCCCAACAGCAACGTGCCTGGTGAGACATATGCTTTTCTTTCTTTCTTACTCTCTTTCTTTCCTTTTTTTCCCCCACATCCTAGCCTGACATAGTTGGATATACACACTGTATATCTAAAATTATCTACAGTGCCAAGCTGGGTTAGTGAGTTGCAACTCGGGATGCTTATGTTACTTTTCATGAAGTGGACAATGACAGCAGAACAAGAGTGATCAACAGACATGCTAGACTAAAACGAGACTCCAACTACATAAAGAACACAAAGTATACCAAAAAGAAGTAAAAGAGCACTGATAAGCAGAATCTCGGTGCCTGTTCCCTCCCACCTCCTAGCTTTTGCTAGAACTTGTTTTTGCACCTTGCTGCTATGACTTGTTCATCTATCTATGGATTCCTGAGCGCTTTAAAAGGCACCACAAGACGACGACAAGGAAGGAACTGATGGTACATGCACTGATGTGAAAACTGAATTTTTCTTTAGAACCAATATGTTTAAGTGCAATAGAAACAGGCAAGAGCAATTCTAGAAAAGCCTAGTGACAAAAACCAAAGCAGGAACTCATGGCAAAAATCTGTGTGAAAAATATTTTGTCATGTACTTGTTCCTAGTAGTGCTATTGTCTTTGCCAGCTTATATTGTACTTAAGCACTTGGTGTTCAATAAAAAAAATTCAGTTGTGAGAACAGTGCATATCCCATCAATTCATTCATTCTTTGTTGTCGTCTTATTATGCTACCTAAAGAAGCTATGATAACCTATGCTGTGGTAACCTTATGTGTAGCACGAAGCCATGCGGGGCAATGACCTTTACTGTTAATGGTGGCACTGACACTCAACAGCACTCAAGACATGAAACTGGTTGCCACTTGTTTATTGTCGGTTTCCTGTCTTATCTGTTTCTTTTCCTCTGTCCTGTCCTTTGCTCAAGACATACCAGCTCTCCCAGCAGTATGTTCTAGCTGAGCACAATGCAGTGCATCTCTTCACATATTTGTGTTGCATGTCTACACGACACTGAACTCATTGACAAGTGGTAGCGAATTCCTGAACAGCGAAAGAGTTACCGGCTTGGACGGCCGGGCTAACCCTACTTGTACCAAACACCTTAACCAACCAATCAAGCAATCTCTTCAACCAGTATTAAAGCATTCTGAGGGCTTATCAATACCTGCCATAGTGTCTCAATGGCTATGGTGTTCAGCTGCTGTGTATGAGGTTCCAGTTTTGATTATTGACTGCTTCAGCCACATTTAGATGGAGGCATGCAAAAAAAAAAAAAAAATGCTTGTGAACCAAGCTTTGTGTGCATGTTCAAGGACCTCACGCTGTCATCCAGATCCCTCCAATGCAGTGTCTCTCACAGCCCCAGCCCTTGAAGCCCTTCAGAATGCCTGACAAACTAGCTCAGAAGCAATGCTCAGGCTTACCTTTCCTCCCCCCCCAACTTTCCTACTTCCAGTTGACGGAGGCTGGAGTAGTTGGAGCCAGTGGGCAGAGTGTGACCAGGTTGGCAAGGACCCACCTGGCGACCACTGCCTCTGCCGGTCCCGACATTGCACCAGTCCCACTCCAGCCAATGGTGGCAAGCTGTGCGAGGGCTCATCGTTAGAAGTCACGAACTGCACGCGTGAGTATGCGGCAAAGACAGTATGAATGTAAATATGTTTTAGCAATAGCTAGGAACTGCCGTTAGTCTAATTTTTTTCAGATCAGGAAAAAAAAATGACAGACTCGATCAGTGTTAGGCCCTGCAATGTGTAGGTCTTCATTGCATCATTGAATAGTTACTTTTCTAGTATAGAGGCATAAAACAGAGAGTGTACCTCTTTTCTATTGCTACAAAATAATGTAAATTATCTCCATTGAAACTTGCTGTTTTTTTGCCACAGCTCTTCAAGTAATGTGGTGTTATAGCTGGTGGAACATGTACTTGCTGTTGCAGGCGTGATGACAGGCATGTCACATGCGGTCTGTGCACTGGTCATGCACAGTCACATGAAGTATGCACTTTTTTAAAGGAATGTGTAAGGAGTCCTAGACAATACAGCCATACTATGAAGCTGTCATTAACAATGACAGAAAAACGAAAAATAAAACACACATTGGTACTAAGTTAAACATGAGCCAAGGATGCACATAAGTTTTTGTGCCCTTCCCGGAAGCTGTCTGTCTTCAAACCTTTTGTTTATGTTCACGCTTTGCTATTATAAATTAAAATAGCAATAATGTACACAATTGTGTCATCAAAGTGAAGGGTGCATATAGAAATGCATTAATAATATATTTCTTGATTGCACCTATTGTTATGAATGAGATGAAACAAAACTTAGTCAGAGAAGCTATACACGACTTCCTCTCTCTCATTGCCACCAACAGAACATGGCCAGTGGACAGAGTGGTCTGGCTGGTCAGCGTGCTCACGAACGTGTGGTCTGGCAGTGAAGTTCCGTCGTAGGACCTGCGGGAATCCGAGTCCTAAGCACGGTGGACGTGTCTGCCTGGGGCCAGAGCAGGAGCAAATATACTGCACTTCTAACCCACCCTGTCCAGGTAATGAGAAATCTGCAGCAATTTCTGTAGAAAAAGAGTCCTGCAAGTGAGATTTTCTCGCTATGACGTGTTGGCCAGTAGAGTTTTCTTTGGTTAATAATGGTTATTATACACTACATCAAACAGTTGTCAATTTCATTTATATTGTGTTATGAATGTCTTAAATAAGACATTAACTAGTACAACTCGTCTTATTTTCTAAAATTTATTGTTTAGTATATATGCCAGAGTTTTAGTACTTAATGCAGTTATTTTCTCATGTGCCAATACACTTGGCCGTAGCTAGTTACAACGAGCCATGCAGGCTTTTTGCAGTAATAGCTAGAGTGCAGTAACAAAATGCGCTTCACCTTCACCAAGCCAGTGCATGTCATGCTCAACTTATGTTTTTGTCCGTTGTGTATTGTCATGATTGTCTAACTTGATAATTTCAGCTTCAGAACAGGCAGTACTGCCAAGGAACACATTAAATCTACAAGGTTATGAACTGGATAGGTAAATAGGGTGAAGCAGAGAAAAGCAAATTAAAAATAGAAGTTACAAAAATATATATATATATATCTGTGACGACAAAAAAAAAGGATAAGAATGATAATTGCCTTGTTTCTCAGGCCATTTCACTTCCTATATGCAGCCCCTGCCACACCTGCATCCCGTGAGAGCACCTGGTCAGAGTGGGGTGTTTGGAGTGAGTGCACAGCACAGTGCGGCAGTGGCTTCCAGTGGCGGCGGCGACGTTGCGACTCCCCCCGCGGTCGTGAGGGCTGCGGCGGTGGCTGTGACACGGACTACCGTGCCTGCAACACGCACGCCTGCCCAGAGACACGCAAGAGCTCCAACTGGACTGCATGGGTGCGCGTCAATGCCACAAGGGATGGATACTTCGAGCAGCGCTTCAGATTCACCTGCCGTGCCAATGTTGCCGACAGCTCATTGCTCAGGGTTGGAAACGTTAAAAAGGAGGAGCGCTACTGTCATGAGTCAGCAAAGAGCTGCATGGACTCGGGTGAGTAATGGAATCCCTGCAAGAAAACAGAGCTGAAAGTTCTCATAAGGCAGAAGAGGTTGTATACAGTGCTATAGCAAGGAATGTCTATTGATCTGCATTCAAAAGGCAAAAAGTAACCTTACGCCTACCTTGAGCGTAAAGGTGTATTATGAAGTTTACTGTTAAACAGGAGAACTACTTGATGCAGTCACATGTCGCACCTAGACTAAGGGGCATTTCTAGATTAAATGTCAGTGTTCTCTTTTACATTGCACACATGTGTGCAGATATATCATTTTGCATCCTCTCAGAGCTGTCACGGACAGCTTTCACATTATACCAGGAGCTGCCACAGACTTAAGTGCTGCTACTAGGTCGGCTGGGCTTGAATGTAGGGCTGGCATTGCAAGCTATTGGCCAGAGTAAGCAAAAGAAAGCAGCCTACTGGGCCTGAACTTTCTGTTTTAACTCAATTTCAAGTGTCTTTTCGGCTGTCCCAAAGGTGGCACTCAAAGCGTGTAAGAGCTGACTTGAGAAATTTATTTAACATGCACAGGGAACATTATTACTGCAATGTGCGATACAGCAGTCATTTGAAGCTATGAGATTATATCGGCACATAGTAATGACAGTGAAGAATCTAAAACACTAGTAGAAAATGTGTATAAAGAATCTAACTCCTTATTGAGCGGACTTGTGCACAGGAATGAAAACAATACTCAAATTACAATGATAGCGATGAACATGGTTGTCGGCCATTCAAATCTGATCATTCGGCTGAAGTTGGCCCAGTATTTATACGTGCATCACCATGCATTCTAGAATTATACCTCATATAGATTCAAGAATGCACAACACTGTTCAAGTTGCAGATGCAATCTGATTTAAACACGCCTTTTCACCACCAAATTCGCGACAAAATTCACAAAGTTTCAAACACAGAAAGTGCATAACACAAAAGAGTGGTAACACAATGACAGCGGAAGTTTGCTAAAGCAGCCAACGGAAAGAAGTAAAACAATGCAGCGTGGCAATATTTAGGGACATCTCAGTACTTGGAATTATTACTATTGCTCTCCTCTGTGGCCATGTTGAGCTCATACCGTTAACCAGAATAACAAGCCTGTCGCTCTAAGTCTCATAAGAAAGTGCTTGCCAATAGTAGTATGAGATACAGTAGACTCGCAATAATTCAAACTCTGATAATTCAAACTTTCGGTTAATTCAAACAAATGTCAAAATTTTGGTTGGCCCGCTATGTTTTCAATGTATTTAAAAGCCGCTTAATTCAAACTCCGTCATTCGGTTAATTCGTACTTTTTGCGTGTCCATACCGGAAAATATCTACTGCTTTGCCGCCACTATTTGAAAATTTGCGTGCTTATATAATCATAACAGTCGAAAATTGAAAAATAAGCGCCTCAAGGCTTCAAGGAAATAGGCTTTGCTAGTAAACAAACGTTTGAAACGAAGCACAAGTACGGTAGACCGTGATGCTTCTCAACTTTCTAGCACTATTTACTGTTTCAACGATGCGATTGAGAAACCAAAACAATGAATAGGCCTCAAAACTAGTCTAAACATGATTGCCTGCCTACACTTTTCGAAGCGGTCAAAACCACGCGGGCCACCGTCGTAAAAACAATGCGCACCGCATTGCGCAATCGTGTGTCAGCATGCCGCGCCGCAGCGAAAAAGAAAAAAAAAAAACGGAAGAAAAACGTCACAGCGGGTATGAAAGCGACGTGCGCGGCATTCGGCTATCTCTGCTTTTCCGGCGTGCCGGCAGACTCCAAAGCACGTGACCTGCCTTTCGTACCTGCTACCCCGCTACATCGCAGCGCTGGAACTGCGCCACGCATTTCTCGATCGACCGTGTCGTCGCGGCATGTGACAACTGCACAGGCCTTCCACTACATTGCTCAGGTCCGAAAATTTCTGACAGCAACAGAAAACTCTGAGATTGAACTGGCTGCACTTACTGGCATAGAGAGCTTTGTGTTGAAGGCACATATAGCAAAGAAGCAGTTGACCATTCATGATTTCTTTAAAAGGTCTGGTCAGCAGTAGATGGCTAATAAACTTGTTGTGGACCTTACACCTATGCTTTCTGTTTATTTTGGGTAGTTAGGGTTTAGAAATGCCTAAAAATGTGATTAAAATCGATGCCTAATCATAATGTATGCTGTCACCTTAGGTGCCCAGAGTCATGTATATGAGAACTTTTGATAATTCAAACAAAATGCAGGGGCCCCTTTGAGTTTGAATTAATGAGGGTCGACTGTATGTCATGCAATTTTCATGCTTTTGTAAGTCATTGTAAAATGTCCATGCAAGATTAAAGATGTGCTAATGCTCATCTTACCTAACAATTAACATAAATGAGCTTTAATCTCTGCACTGACATTCAGCATAGAATATTAAGTACCATGTCATGGTGGACACCTGTAGCTAGCCTGGAACATCAGCTTGATCACCTGGGGTTCACGTGAAAGGCTTTCACATTTATTTGTTTTGTCCGAGCCACTCTCCTGGGATCGTTACAGATAGTTGACTGAAGTGTGGCCGTGTGGTGCATGGATTCCCTTTTATTGTTTGTTTTCCAATCTGCTTCTAACTATAGATTTGCAAGAAATCTGCATTACTGTCATTTCTTTTAAAATGTGCAGCATACCTGAATATTGATGGCGACTGGTCAGAGTGGGGCGAGTGGTCCCAGTGCTCAGTGCCTTGCGGAGGTGGCGTCCAGTACAGGGAAAGGACCTGCGACAACCCACGGCCCTCAGGGACCGGTGCCGACTGCCAGGGTCCTTCCAAGGAGGAACGGGACTGCAACATCCATCAGTGCCAGAGTAAGTATCAATGATTAATAACATGTGTCGTTTGACTCATTCACTCACAACCTAATAGAATGCAGCGAAAAGAGTGAAAAAGCAAGAGGCAATGACAAGAAATACTAGAAGGGACATGGCATTTATGGAATTTCTAATTAGCTCTGAGTGAACATAGGTCCCATCTGGTCTTTCTTGTTTTCGTCTCTTTACCTTTTCTTTCTTCTTTTGCCATACCCTTTAACCATTTTACAGTATGTGGAAATGCACGGTCATGTATCCACTAACTGCATGTGGGTTACTAGCCGCATTTTATGAAAGAAATATGTATACTGTATAACTATGATCCTCATTGTATAAGGAAATGCAGGTCAAGCTACTCTTTAGAAAACCGTCTAATTTGGGCACACTTGATGGGAGATGTATTTATTGAGGAGAGACCAGTTTTGCTTCTGCTAGGCATCTGAACTCTGTTTGGAGCAATGGTCTCAATATTCTTGAGAGGCAGAAAAAGATGACAGTGAACTTAAGATGTAAGTGGCAATCATGTTGTGCAGATGCTTTACCAGTAACAGAACAAGGCTGGTACCCTGCCAACAGCCATAATTTGCCATGCGTTTATAACATATGGGGCATGAATATGATGACATGAAAGAGCTGCCCAGTTAGACATGAGCACATCTTTCATACTTCATAAATTGAACTGGACTGGCGCAATGTTTGCCAGGAGACAAAGCATGAAAGTTCACAAGAATCACAAGAGGAGATGTACAGCACAGGCTGATTATTTCTGCTTTTACTGATGATATAACATGTATAATTTTGTCTTAACAAAAGCGTTGCACAGAATAACCTTCCCATTGTCCTATATTTAAAATAATAATTTAAAAAACATAACCTTCCCCAGCCTTGTTGATAATTTAACACTGACAGGCAGGCTAACTATTGTTTCAAGGAGAATGCATTGTGCAAACATAGTGCGAAAAGGAAACAAAAAAAAAAGAAAACAAGAGCAAAAAGGATCTTCGTCCTGTTTTGTTTTCTGTGTACATTATGTGCACACCGCATTCTATCGGTAGTATTTGAAAAGCCATATTGCCTTCTTCACTGCACTGCACTGCCTGCTTTCTGAATGCCTGAATGCCTTACTTCTTTTTGAACTTTTGCATGGAGCCTGCAAATCTGCTCGCCTTCTGGAAAACGTTTAGCTTGCATCCTAATAAAGTTGGTGCACTCTTATTGCCAGAGTTACTATTAAGAATGGTTGTCGAGCACTCCATTATCATTAGCAGAACTTCATTGACATATTGCCACTTGTCACATTTGCCTCGCTGATACATTATGTTTGTGTAGTCCCGCTACAAAGCGTGCACAGGCAACATGTAATCTCTTGATACATTATCATTTCATGAATTGTATCATGTAGCATTTCGAATGAGGCAATGAATTAGGCAAACTCATTGGTGTGTAGATGAAGTGTGGAGTTCACCCATGTTGCTTTGGGACATCAAACCTCACCAATTAACCAACCAACAATCCTGTTTACGTATCATATTTTACACAACTTTTGATCACTCCAAATTCTGATAATTCACGTGGCATAATGTTTTAAGAGCTTGCATTAATTTGTGTTGACTCTATAAAGCTAGCCTGCTTCTACTGTAGCACACTGAGTAGCTGAACACGATTATGTTTGTGCCCATTGGTGGACTATGAACCTGTGGGTGCTGCTTGGTGGCTTGATTGTGGTGTTGGCTTCTTCTTCTCTCTTGCTCCCTTCTCCTCTTCCTCTATTGCCTTTCGCTGCCATGCTTTCTACGCGGCAAAGGCCACTGGTCCTGTTGGTCGGAGTATAGCGCGTGCTCCGTGACGTGTGGAGGTGGTGGCACCAAAACACGCACGCGCACATGCCTAAGAGAACCCGGCTCAGGCACCGAGTCAGGAGCCTGCCAGGGTGACGCCACTGAGGTCGTGGCTTGCAATGCAACGTTGCCCTGCCCTTTTTCGAGTGAGTACTGTGGGAGAAGGAGTTCCTAATGCATGAAGCTGTTTATCCCCTCATGATCTAAAATGTAGTACCATGACTTGGAACAAG
Organism: Dermacentor silvarum; assembly: GCF_013339745.2. NCBI lineage: Eukaryota > Metazoa > Arthropoda > Arachnida > Ixodida > Ixodidae > Dermacentor > Dermacentor silvarum. The sequence continues at coordinate 131,498,953 of NC_051159.1, read as the reverse complement.
GATGATACCAAGGAGCCGGCAAAAAAGCCTGTTTCACATGTTGCGATTCTGCAACGCGAAATACTCCGACAAGTGGCTTTGCACTGCTGCCACAAGAGGTTTGGTTCGAGCACCTGGTGACGCAGCGACCACCACTCTGACAGCAGTGGGTGCGTGCTGCCACTGCCACGTCAGGACGTGCGTCATACACTACTGCAGTGCTTCCATCAATCGATTGCAACGCCATGGCGAAAAGTTTTACCAAGTCCGGATACCGCCAATCTCTGAAGCCACTGCAGCCAGAATTGCAGACAATTAGCAGCATGTGAATCAGGCTAAAGATAGCAGCTTCTCTTTGGTTCTCTCCTTTGTCCCATGTGGTGCTGTTACATTTCAGGTCGTGTAGAACCAACTTGCCCAATCTTTATATTGCCAAGTTATATCCCCCTCGGCTGCGAAATGCAACTGACCTGCTGTTGACAGATACTTCATTAGGTTGATACTTTTGTTGAACCAGACTGCCCGCCTCCCAGAGAAGGATAAATTCTATAGATGTGTTGGAAAAGAGCTTGTTGGGCTGGCAGGCCTGTAGTGAGTGGCTTTTTCCATTCGTTCACAGCAGGTCACCGAGAATGTCTTGATTCTTATGCAAACAGTGGAAAGGTACGTGAAATGAATAACACACAGCATCAGAATATTGTGGTAGACTGAAATAGACTGACAACAATGAGTACACATCATCATATGTATTCACCGTGACCAGATTTTTACTTCGTGATCTCAAATACGCTGAGTCATTTAACAGAAGGAGAGGAAGCAAAAGTAGTCATTCTGATAGGTTTTATTCTTACTGAACACCTTTGGATTTTCTGCACGCACAAGGAAACACACACCAGCAGCACAGAAAAAGAAGTATCTTCTTATGTGGACACCATGAATGAAGGGCTAGCTGCCCTGTTATTTTTAAACTAGCACATAGCTCGCACCTCTCACAAACTGCTGTTGTGGTACATTTGTTGTATGCAGAAATTCACTGTGCAATATCCACTTCTTTTCTAAAACTGGACTAGCTATAACTCGATTCATTACTTTATATTCAGGGGTCACAGCTTGTTCTCCACATGGTCCGGATGATTTAAAAACAACTTTGTGTGCTCCACTAAAGTCAAATTAATAGAAGTTGATTGTATTCTGTGCCGTGAACAAGCACTGTTCGTTAAACCTTGTGTGGAGCCATGCATTTTGTATTGTGCCGTACAAGAGGTTGCTTTAGTTTCTCTGCAGGTGGTACGATAACCAAAAACTCTGTTTTTCTGCAGAGCCTGAGGAAGAAGAATGGACTGAATGGTCTGTGTGGTCACTGTGCGACCACAACAACGAGCAGCATCGTCGACGAACATGCATGATTCTTGACCCTAACCCAACTCAGTGCAGAGGATCAACTCGTGAAAGCCGCATGTGCATCGCTGGCCAAGAGACAGGTGAGTTTGCTTACCTTGCTAAGTTTCATATGTAATGTGTACCTTAATGTCCTAGATAGGAGAACACGGCATTAGTTTGTGAAATCCTTCGATGCCACATATTTTCAAACTTTGCTCAGCACTTGCAAGAACACACACATAGAGTTGAAAGGAACATAAGTAGTAGCTGGCCCAAATGTAATTTTGCTGTCTAGAGGCAGCAGTCACTAGCTCATCCCTATGTAAAGAAGTCAGACTTGTTAATGGCTATATGCAAGCCTGTGGTCAACAGTATCATCTGATCTGTCTGCTGACACCAACCAGTGCTATTACAACTGTCCACAACTTTGTGGATTGGTGGCACTGTGTGTGAAAGCCAATGCACATATGGCACAACTAATGTGCTAAGTTGGATAGGTGTGGGCCCAAGGAGGTGCTGGGTCTTTTTTAGCGCATGTTTGTACATAATCGTAAGCACCAATTTTATCAGCGGATGGCGCAGAAGGTACAGCCAGCTATGCACTTTCACGCTGCTACTAGTAGCAGATCCGAGCTCAGTATATCTGTTCACAGAAGTGCTCAGAAGGCAGCAGGCCAGCTGAGAAAATTATCAAGTAATTCACAACCAAAGCAGTCAGTGCAACCCATATTCGAGTATAGAAAACATCTGTCATGTGTAGGCAGCATGCTTAGGCATGTAAGTGTTTGAGCTTTTTCTCAGTTGCGACATTCTGAGGGCTTTTTTGAGCTGATGTACAGTTATCCAAAAATAGTTTGCAATCACCGAGACGTCCAGCATGTCATGCAACATCACTGTGATCCTGCAATTTAGAACATAAGCATAAACAGCAGTTTGTAAACACAACCTATATTATGCCAGTTGTTCCTCCAGCAGTCAAAAAATTTCCTACGCAATTCTACTAGTTATCAGCAGTTTTGATTGCATGTAATTTTGGTTAAATCACCAGTTCAGCTTTGCGTAATCCGTAACAAGTTAAACTTGACATAACAAATGCACATAGTATAATGAAGTAAATCCAAAATTAATAAATTTTTCTTTGGACATGATTACAATGAATACCGGATGTAACTTCGTTATATTGAGGTTTAACCACATTTTGATCACATGTTTTACCTTTAGATAGGAATAATAATAACAATCACAAGTGAAGTTATGTGGATAAAGGACGCAATTGTTTCCATGTTGCAGTTGCCGTTCTACCTAGTCTGGAGGAGCAACGTGACAGCGGAGGCAGTGGAATCCGAACAGAGCACCTGGTGGGAGCCTGCATCACATGCCTCGTTCTGGGTGCACTGGTGGGAGCACTGGCCATGTACCGCTATACCAAGCGGCACCAGAGCCGCGACCCCCTGGCGCCAAAACACCTGGGGACACCACTGGTACAGGCCGAGGGCAACACTTACGTGCCCCACTCCCAGTACAAGAACAACTTCTCCACTCTGACCACATCACCCGGAGGAAAGTTTCAAAAAGAAGCTACTATCAAACGGAATGGCTTCAGGGCGCAGATACACTCTGACCACAATTTCTGAGGTCACAGGAGAAAGCAAGTGGTCAAAGAGAAACTTCTGCTGCACTTGCAAAAACACCATGCTGTGGACAGACCCGTAGCGGACAAGATTACAGCTTGTGACTTGCTATGCGAAGTGGATCTGTTTGGGCTCATCCTTTTGAGTGAAACGGCAAGGGTTCAAGATGCATAAGCTGAGTGATGCTTGCAGGCAGTGAAGATATCTTATATCAGTCCTCAAGACTTGTAAAGAAAAGGATGCCATATTGCACCATGTCACTGCAACCACGTGGAAGTTGTGAACCTGCACTTCCAGCTCACATTTCATGCGGCGCAAAATGTGCCCCGACAGTGAGCAGCCAAACATGTGCTCAGTGCACACGTGCCTTAAAACGATGCGATTCCAAAGCCCTCAACATAAATTTTGCTTGAGGCCTTTTCTTCCACAACCAGAGTTCCCTGAAAAGTGATACAGTTCACTGCTGACACGGCTACAATGCCACACCTGCAATGAAGTGCCTTTAAATGATATTTTGCTTGCCGTGATAATCATCAATATGTATAGAGCCAGAAAACTGTTTGGTACAGAGGCGTCGAAGCCTATGGCTCAAGCAGAACTCTCAGCTTCAAACAATCTGAATTGTGTCCTTCCACCATCAGTGTTCACGGGCAATGTAACACCCAACTCAAGGAGTGCAGAGAAATCACCCAATGAAATAAAAAGTGACAGCAGTGACAGAAAAGCACAGGTGTGGTCAAGCATCATCTAAGCACTTGGTGTGCCCCTCCAGCTGCTGAACTATTCACCGAGTGAGCATTGTACAACACAGTTCCTGAGAAGCAGACAACTGTGAACTGCAAAACATCACAGCCAAACCATAACAGTGTATCGTGAAGAACCACTGACGAAGTGAACTAAAGGGATGTGCAGAAACCTTGTCCTATATTTTCCTGCAAGTGCATGCAACGCCACAGCAGTCTCAACAGAGAGGAACACATAAATAGCGTATCAAGAATTATATGTGCGATCGTTGCTTCTTGGACCCAAGGTGCATTCAATCTGTGCTGTATGAACCAAGACTATGAGGACAAGATTGACAATGCAGGAAACTACACTGTTGTGACTTGAGAACATGGGACATAAAGCATTGTGTGCTACATGATCACGTCAAGCCCACAAGCACCACGCGTATGGTGCTGTTAGTGTTTGAACTGCTGAGTGCGTAACAAAGAAATGGTACACCAGTGACACTACACAGGCTTACAGGAGTGGTGTGTTTTAGTAGGGCCTCAGACTCATCTTTTCAGCCCGACACCAATGTCTTCAGTTCATGTCTGCATTTCTGTTTGTGTTCATAAGACGCTTGTGCACTAATTTGTGAGGACGTGGTGAACAACAAGAACTGTGTCTGTGACTGCTTGATCGTGTTCTTGAACTTGAACTGCAGTGGACAGTGCATAGCACTTCATGTGTCTTACCATCAACAGTTGTGTCTGTGTCTCTAGAATGGGAAAGTATATATATATATATATATATAAAAACAAAATACTAAATACATTAACATGTCAATAATACACACTAAGTCAGCCATTTGATGTGAAGTCTTATGCAAACCTTCGATGACAGTGTATGTGTGCTTGATATTCAATTTTAACATCAGCAGTAATTGCATACGCCTTAAAGCATTTTTGTGTCCCTATTTTCAACCTTACTTTGGGAGCTGTGCTCAATCTAAGAAGGTTAATTACAAAGACAAGCAACGAACTTCTCTCTGCAAGAAGATAAAGAAAAATAAGTACCAATTCAACTAGATTCCATAAAAATTTCAAAATGCCTCGGCTCCGGCAAAGTAAACTTAAGTTTCAAATGCAGACCTTGCAGTATGCTTGGCTCTTTAACAGCCAGTCTGTTTGCTTACATTGAAAGTGAGACCACGCCCTATTAACTAATCCTTCCTTCACTTGGGACCAATACTGCATTTGCATTTGTATATAGTGTGTGCTTGTAGATATGCTTAGCTGTAAATCATCTCAGCTCAGCTGTACAGATAGTTGGTTATGTGGCAAAGATGGAAGTTTATATACTATGAGACACACACAAAACGTTATTGAACTTACGCTTGTGACAGATGTGCCAAAACAATTTTTTTATCACTTTTACATTTAATGTTCTATAGTAGACTGGCAGTTATATGCGACTTCAGGGTGCATTTTGGCATGCTATTTATGACACAAAAAGCAAAGATGTGATCACTTTATCCAAAAGTGGTTTGGCTAACACATCAGAGAGCATTCTCTCAGATATATTTGGTGCCCATGAAATCCATGTTTGCTCATGTAAGTGTTTTAAACATTACAGCACATTAATTATGTAGTTTGTGAACAACACTGAAACAAGAGACCTTATTTAAATTTCAAAGAACCATCTGTCATCAAAACATGCACTTCTGCAGAATGTCTGCAAAGGGACATCTTTGCTGTATGAGCCAGCCAAAAAGTGAATACAATCTCCTGCTTGCATTTGTCTTGGTATCACATGTAACCAGGATAGTAGTGTCTCATACTGCCTGTCAGTTTTACACCTTTGAAGATGTTTTTTTTTTTTTCTTTTTTTTTATGAATGTGTCCTACTAAAGACATCAGAACAATGCAATGCCTCATTATTTCTTATACATAAGCACAGCTGCATGCTTTAATATCCTTCGTGATAAAGAGAAGTTTTCATCCACACGATAGTATCATTAAGATACAAAGGAAACCCATGTATTTTTTTAAAGAAACCTTTGCAGTTGAATAACTCATCCTGGTGTGGCAGTTGAACCTGGGACCAATGCCTTTCCAGAGTGATCGCTCTACCACCCGAGCTAACCAGGAAGCAAGTAGATCACAGAGCAGGTCCAAGTTAATCGACAACTCAAAGCACAGGGACACTGAAAATGGCAAATAAGTTTTATCGGTATAGGAAGGTTCATGATGGGAGAAAATTGTCATACACATGACAGTAGCATGAAGATACAATTTTTCCCTTATTTTCATGTAGCTGATTTGCCATATTTAATCTTTTTTGTTTCTTTTTTTCGTCAACAATTCCAATAAAAAAAAAGGTTAATTTCTTTCTTTTAAATGTTCAGACCTGACAACATTAGAAACATCATGCAGCAGCAGAACTGCAAGGCATTGAGAAAGTATTACAGCTACAGCATCTTGCGTGAGCACAGTGTATGTGTATAATAATGTTTTTCCAATGGGGAGAGCTTTTACCAAATTGCTTCCCACAATGTTTGTGTGGTTTTTTTTTTACTTTAGAAGCCAAAACTGCAATTCATCATCACTATAACAGCAGCAGCACATACCTGCAGCTTTTCTTTTTTTGCATGAGATATGTGGGTTAAAGAGGTTTGAAAGATTTCTCGACTGGAGACGATGTCCTGAAAGTGAAGTCTGATTGCCACCATCTTACTAGAGGAATTGCAGAATGTTGGCATATAGCAGCGGAAAATAGGAAGCACATCTCACTTCCTGCAGTTGTAGGTGGCCAGTTTTGCCATGCATATGCTGCTCAACGTGTATCATCGTGCCATTCATTTTATAATGAAACTTGAGGGTCTTGGCAAATTGTATGAGAGGTTGTGATATCGCTACTCAGCCAATGGTAATATTTTAGCTTGAAACAACAAGCTTTCATTTTCCAATTAGACTGGCATTTGCATTAACAGAGCAAAAGCAGCTTAACTGTGAGTTGACTACATCCAGCATGGCTCTCCTTCACAGAGGTGAAGTAGGACCAAGTGCTGGCTTCCCTTCTGCTGGTAAGAATCTGTGAAGGCTGCCACTCGAAAAATTTGCAGACCTCCCTGATGTGGGTGTCTCGGCTCACCTCTAATGCCATGCTGATGAGCCTCAACATGAGGCAACTGAAGAGGATAGAAAACTGGGCAAGTTGGCACTGGTTCATGGTTAAAACTAACATTGCATGAAAGATGAAGGTAAGTGACATAACACGGTGCTTGTGTTGTGTTGGTCAAATCTCAGTTCTTACCTTCGGTAGTACAGGATCCACCAGAGTCAGGTGCATCAATTCCTGGGCATCGATCGGTGCAGCCTCTAATTTCTGAGCATACAGGAAGTGCTCTAGGGCCTCGTTCTGGCTATTTTTCTGTTCTTTCATGGGAAGCAGCAATTGACTAAGGGTGTCCATGTTAGCGTTCTCGTTGCCTTTGCAACGAACCAATTTGTACTGGTAGCCATCTGGAGAATAGCTTTGTAAGGGCTAAACAGCTCTGTTAATGGTTTATGACTGGTCACTAGTGTGCGACCTACGTCATCTTTTTCGGTGTCATAGTCACCTACTCTGGGAAGTAGTTGAAGTTAATAAAGCTGACGCCCCACAGGCCTTGCACCCATAGGGCATTCTGTCCAACAACTGGCACAACTTTATTATTACTAAAGGATAGTCTACTATCTATCTATACTATCTATCTATCTGATAGGACTGAACTGCTCCTATGCCTACCAATGATGCATCATATTCCAACTGATGTGGTGAACTTGGATCAAAGTGTATCAGAAACTTCAAATTCTTAAGCACTGCTTTAGCTTCCAGGAAGGCTTGTTCTTGCCGGCTTCACCACAGTCACTCCGTGCCTTTTACCAGCAGTGTATGCAAAGGTATGCAAAGGTGCTAGCAGGGTCGACATCTGGGTCAGGAACTTTCTGTAATAGCTGAGCAGACCCTAGATGGCTTTGAGCTCATTCACCGTCGTCGGCTGGGTGGCTCTGAACACTGCTACCACATTGTCACCTTTTGGACGTGGGCCCCACTCAGGTTTGCTAGGAAAGTTACCTCCTCTTACCAAAATTTGCACTTTCCTCAGTTAGTCGGAGGCCATGCTCCCTCAGCTGCTGCCGCAGCCATAGAGTTTCTCACTCTAACACCTAGAGGGTAATCTGGCACCACCGTCTATGCGAGTTTCTTAAAGGGCGCTGTGCCGCCATGTGAATAACGGGATATGTGTCTGCGAGGCTTGTGTTGGCTGGTGTTGTACAAGGCTTCGTCTAAAACGAGGATATGGCTACACAAATAATGCGTTCTTAAAATAAAATCTGCATAAAAGGCTTTCATTCACCCATATTATATCCCTCAATAAAGTTTACTCACCTACAATGCAGAATCAACAGAAGAAAAGCAAGAACAGATGACAAGTTGTTCCAAAGCAAGCGAGAATCTTGTCTGTCCTCCAACTTTAGCGACCGAGCTGATACTTTTTTACATTTCATATAATTGTACATCCAATAATAAGTCCTCAAATTTAAACAAAACATGTTTTTGTGTAATAATATAGCGAAAACGGCTTTTTACGTGCTGTTTCAGCAAGAAATGAATCCTTGTGACAGACGGAACGGTGCTAGCCAGGTGCGTCTTCAAGGCATTCTGGCTCTCCAAGAACGATGCCAATCCGAAGTCGCAATTTACCGGAATTCCCAAGCATACCTCAGCACAGCAGCGCCAGGTTTCTCTCTAGGTAATATAGTGAGAAACTCCATGGCCGCAGCAATGCCAGTGACGAATGTCCTCCTGCTCGCTCAGCCAGAATAATGTGCATGTAGACCTGTACTCCAGGAATACTGCTAAGCACTACCTTCATGTGTCGCTGAACCAATGCTGGCACCGAGGAAATGCCAGAAGCCAAGTGATTAAAACAGTACAGGCCCTTAAATGTGTTGATCACTGCAAGTTTCATTAGTGCGATTAGCATATTTAGGGCACTTCACGCACTTTTCTGGGACTATCTACTGATCTATCTCTATATTTAACTATGTCCCTAACCATTTTTCTTCCAACTTGGGTCACCCGATATGTTGCACTGGGCATGTGCCACTCTTTAATGGATCTCTTTGAGGCCAACTTGGGTAACTGAGCATGTGCCACTGCATATGTGGCGCACTTCAATGACATCAGTTAACCCGTTTCACGTCAACCTGTGCTAATGGGTTACTCTTCTGCACCCTGTTCAGTTAATGACAGTACATGGAAAGTGCTTATTACCATACTTCACATTTATAAGTCTGTTGTATCGACCATTTAATAGCAATGGCAATTGGGAGCTTCTCAGCATTTACAAGTGTGGTGTATCAGTCAAAAAAAAAAAAATGAAATAATCTGAACAGCCTTTATTGACATTTTTTACAAGAGCTGCCGATGGACACTATAAATATCTTCCTTTACGTGGACAGCAGAGGATGAGGCACTGTTCTCGAACTACAGTTTAATCTTCAGGGCCGCACGAACCGGCTCTGGAATAACTGCAATGTAAACATAACCGCATGCACTTAGTCTAAAACAAAGCTCTTCCTCCAAAAATAAGGGCAGCTGTGCTTAATAAAGTCAACTAATTATTAAATTAAATTCTGGGGTTCAAAGTGCCGAAAACACTATCTGATTATAAGGCACACCATATGGGAGACTCCGGATTAATTTTGACCCCAAGGGTTCTTTAACGTGCACCCGATGCATGGTAGGGCGTTATTGCCTTTCGCCCCCTTCGAAATGCGGCCGCCGCCACCAAGATTTGATCCCACACCCTCGGGCTTAGCAGCGCAACGCCGAAACCAGTACGCCACCACGACAGGTAACTAATCATTTCTCAAACAGTAATCAAAATTATATTTCTACAAAATGAGTTTCTTCATCATTCTACTGAGTTTATAACAGAGTGAAAAAATAAACATGTTAATGCCGATTCTTAGCATGCAATCTGCAAACGAAACCGGCAGCACTGCTGCTGCCACTGGCCTTGAAAAAGACAAGTCCACCGATCGAAACTTTGGCTCCTTCTTTCATCTTGTTCTCGTTTTGCTCATCCGTCTGGAATTTTTTTCATAATTTTAAAGCTGGCTTTCCAACAAGACATTTTGCCAAGCTTGACAGTGCAGTCAGTTTCTAAGCCTGTTCATATGTGTGCACTTTTTGTGTTTTCTGAGATGCATAATAAACAGATAGCTCCAACAATGATGCTACACGCAACAGTGAAGTGGTGGGACGCACTGCTCCCACTTTTTTTTTTTTTTTTTTCGTTATGACAATAACCAATTCCACTATTAGTCAGGCAAAGCACACTTACAATTGAGAAAAAAGTCTCTTTAAAGCCAGAACAAGATTAAATAAAATGACGTAAATGTGTTTGCTGAATGCTTTCAAGCAACAGTCTATACAGAAAATTATCAATGTACAAAAAAAAAAAGAAAAAAACTGAGCAGCAAACGTTTTAGTATGTGTAGACAGATAAGATGTAACAAAGATCACACACTGCTTTGGTACTTTAAAGGCATGTTTTAAACAGGTTTTAAAGTGGAACTGCAGGGGTCATACAGCAAAGATGGCAAGCTGCAGCGAAGGAACACCTCATGCCCCTAACTTTCATGTTTCACTCTGTACCACGTATATCGAACTATAAGGCCTATCTGTTTCATGCAAATTTTTTTATGAAGTCTAGGGTTTGACGAAAACTCGTCTGGCGAGGAAAGAACATGGCTGAATAACGTACACTCGCCAACTGAAGAACACGAAACAACAGATTGACGTTTCGGCGCCCAGTACAGGTGCCTTGTTCACCTTACTGGGCGCCGAAATGTCGATCTGTTGTTTTGTGTTCTTCAGTTGGCGAGTGAACGCTTATTCAGCCATGTTCTTTCCTCGCCAGACGAGTTTTCGTCAAACCCATTGCACTTCGCGAAAAGCATGGACGGTCCACCGTAACGAAGATTCGACAGTTTGCGTCCCTCAAGTCGAAGTTGGCATCTTTTCAATGCCACCTACAGGTGAACAATGCACCCGTACTGGGCGCCGAAACGTCAATCTGTTGTTTTGTGTTCTTCAGTTGGCAAGTGTACGTTTATTCAGCCGAATTTTTTCATGTTGCTCACAATGGATCAATTGATTAAATGAAAGCTTGCTCAGATAACATCCTCCATTTTTGTTGTTCAGTTAGAAACATCTCTTCCTCTCTACAACATTTTGCACACACTTTAAACTTATAAGACTGGGGTTCCTGTTTATGCTTTATGTAATTACTTTCCTCCCCTATCACTCAATGTTCCGATTGAAACCTGTGGTGTAATTATAAATAAATAATTGCAGTATGAAATATTAAAGGCATTAAAAATGTTTCTTCTGTCATCCAGATACAGTAGACTTCTGTCAATATGACTCCGGCTAATTTGATTTTCAGATTTATTTGATCCCAACTGACGGTAATGCATTTCTATGGGTCCAGACTTTCGTTGTTTTGATCCTAAAATTGGCTTTCGCCAGAAAATTCGAACTTGACCAGTCAACACGCACGTGCCAGATCCCTAGGGTGACCCCAGTATCGAGCCCTTTAGTGGCAGCGTCTGTCTCACCCGAGCTTAGTGGACAATGAATGCGAGAACACAGGTCACCTTCCGCCGAAAACACTTATTTTCGGCCTGCCCTGGGCAAATTTTCAAGCAGTAACCGTAGGTCACAATGTCTGATTACATTACTTACCCGATTCCGACACATGCCTTTTATTTTGTATATTTTTCAGGAAGATTGGGCCAAAAGTTGCCTGCACAGTGCTATCGAATACAAAACAAAAATTTCGTTCGCGGCGTGCATATGCTTTACCGCATAACACTGATGTAACACGGCAAAGCTGACTTTAGAAAACCGGCTGTCAGTGTGCGCAGCACATAAATTAGACCCTTGCCCGTTTTGCTTGCTAATAAATCCGGTTTGTATTAGATTTCTACTTTGTTTAGGAACTAATGTTATTTCTACGTTAGCTTTCTACTTTGGACACATAAAAATTAGGCACGCGTATGATTCGGGGGCGCGTTCGAATCGGGCAAATACTGCCAAATGAATCAGTGTTGTGTTTTGCTGTTTTTTTCTGCATCTTGTTTAATTCGACCCGCGGGATAATTCAATCAATTTCGTCGGTCCCGTCATGGTCGAATTAGCGAAAGTCGGCTGTAAAGCTTAAAGGCAAAATTAACAGTCACAAAAATCACGTCAAGAACAGCACGAACGAAGAGTAGTGCCGAGTCTGCTGACTTACAACCAAGTTATTTAACTAAAATAAAAGCACTGATTCAGCTTGGGTTCGGGTTCAAGGTGCTTTGGTTTCAGTTCAGTTCCATTCCCGGAAATCGGCCGACATCCTGATTCCTCCGACTCCGGACTATTCTACTGTGCCATCAGCAGGCTCACACAGCAGGCCATTGACATCTTCTGAAGAACTTCTTTGTGATGCATCACAACACCCTCTTTGTCCACTACGCAATTTCTTAGCATGGCCTCCGAAATGCAAGCACACATGCCACCAGTCTCAGAGCCTGTGTTACACAGAAAGCCTTGTACAAATTGTCAAGCACCAAAGCTGCACACTAGCTCAGTGTTTGGCATGTCCGGCTCCCAACTGCACACTGGCACAGGGGCATGAGTTCGATCTCCACTTATGGTGGCATGGAGTTTCATACCAGAATTACAAGAGGGAAATCTGGTGTTAGTGTTTACACACCCTGCTGGTATGAAGGTATTCACACAAAGGAGATACCTGCAAAGGATACGGGAGGAGCAACGTGACATCAGTCGTCACAGAGAATTCTCCATAGACTTCTCCCACTCACATGGGTCCTCACACGGACTGGAGAGAGAGGTCAGTTTTATCAGAGTACTTTGGCAGCTTACACTCTCGACACCATGCTTCATCTTTTTCTGACGACAAAAGCACCAACGCGCTTCATCGAGAGTGTCGTCATTGTCTAATTTAGCCATTATGGTGCCTGTAGGTGGAATGCACCTTCAAAAATGTGATTCGATTCCTATTTTGGGTGGCGTCAAGTTCTGCCATGCTAGTGTCCTGAGCCAATCGGAAATACCTGCGAGCCAATCAGAATTGAGAACATGCTGAATTCGACAAATACCACTCCAAGCCACTGTGACTGTGGTGACCACAACAACAAAGCGATTGCAATATGGCTGCTGCCCTCTTGAGCAGCAGTTTGGTTAAGGTTGCCAGACGCCAGCACAAAATGCTGCTGCATCCCTCACCAAGCAGGTAGAAGCTCCCTAACCAGAGGTTATTCCACTGGTTCCTGTACAGTGGAAACAGCGCCCCAACCCCCTTTCTTACCTCCCTCCCAGCTTTGAGTGCCAGCCTTTCTGATATAGTATAAGCCCGGGTTTTACAATAACAAAAAAAAAAGGTTGCGCTAGAGAAATGAGCCCCTGCTACTGCTCCCCCACTCAAAATACACTTCCAGAGCCCCTGCAAGCAAAGATTGTTCACTCCTCTCTGCCAGAACCTCTTCACCCTCCCAGGGATATATGGCGGCGGCCCACCGTCTCACAAAACCTTGGCGTCGTCATGAGATCAGTGTAATCTTTCCCATTTGTAAATACCCCTTAAGGCGCTACATCCAGCATTGATGAGCCTTACATGAATATGTACAGTCAAACCTCGGTATAACGAATTATGGGATATAACGAAGTAAATTGAAATTTTATTGCCAAGATCAGTGTGTTGCGAATATATATGCTTATAACGAATATCGGATATAACGAAGGTATTTTCATGTCAGATCCGACTTTGTTATAACGAGGTTCAACTGTGTAAGCTTTGCCTCGCTTGGCTTCGAACAATCCTCTTGGTTCTTGTTTTACCCAGCAGTCACCTCAAGTTTGCAGTATGGCAATGACTAGTGTGACCTGCTCTTTGTTTCTGACCATCGTACTGTTTTCAGAACATCACAAACAAAACGAACTCTTTAGAATACCTAAAGAAGTTAACCATGGTGAGTGCCACCACTCACAAGCCATTCAGATCTAGCAACATGCGTACCGACAAGTGTAAGATTATTTATGCAGTTGAAATTAATTAACAGAATAACAGTTCTCAAGGTAAAGCACTCCACTGCTCTAAGAAAATGTTGCGCGACTAGTGCAGAATGTCTGAGCCACAAAGAACAATAAAAGAAGCTGCATTTACTCTTTCAAAGCAACCAAGCCAAATTGTATAAATATTGATGTATTACTGTATTACCCATCATGCCAATGATGGCTGAATGACTACAGTGCCACATTTCTGTCCAGCAGTTGTAGTAGAAAACTCTATAGGTGGTGGTAGGAAAAGTTATTTTCGTGGCCATAAGGTGATGTCAAATCTAAGGATAAGAATTTGATGTGACAAAGGCACAAAAGTGATGACAACTTCACGATAACAATGACAGTATAGTGTAAAGGATTATGGAAAGGATGGACATAGAAAATCCAGTTTCAACCTTTTAACCGCTGTCACGGTAAAACTGTAAATGTTGGCAAAGCAAGTAACAACACCGAACCGATTCTCAAGTCGGCTCGACACAAGAATACACTTGATACTCGTGCTTACATGTTGCACAGGCTATCATGACTGGTGTATATGCGTGCAAGCTGTCATCAGAAAGGATCACAGCTATCTTCACTGGCATGTGGAAGACATAAATTGATGTTTTCTATTGCTTTAGAGCACAGAAGTTTAATGTTATAGCTACAACAAACACATAGGCATTTCCATTACGTGCAATTTGAAATGCCTATGGTTTATGTATTTCAAGTTTAATACATGTGAACAAGTGTGAATAAGATGACAAGCATGCGCACACTACAAATTGTTCTATGGTGACTTATGAGGCATGACTTGTTTAATTATTTGTGTCGTATGCACGATGACTGATTAATGTTTGTCATATTAATAATTATGATGCCTAATAAGTTTATTCACTTAGGTGCTGATTTCATATTTATTTTGTATTTGTTTTGGGCATTTATTGCTGGATTTCTTGCGAGCTGTCTGCAGTGGAGAATAAAGTAAGTAGAATATTTTCTCAAATCTAAAAAAAGCATGGTAGCTATGTACTAGTGGCGCAAGGCTAAAGACACAGCAGAGCTGATCAGTTCCTAGCTGGTCCTGGCTATACGAAGTGATGCTAAGTTATACGAAGTAATGCCAAGTGATGCTAAGTTATACGAAGTGTATATGCATTTCCTCGTGGTCCGTGGCATCGGGGAACGCCTCGCGAAGCACTTGCAGTCCAAACACGCCTAGGAGAAGTGGGGCGAAAGCTATGCACAGTGTACAGGCGGCGCGCAGCAGACGACACGCCAGGATGACGTCACGGTGCATGCACAGTAGCGCGCAGCTGGAGAGAGCTCGGCCGAACTGCCTGCTGCAGTCACGGACACCACGAGCATTCAGCGCTAATGCGGGGAAACGGAGAAGCGCGGATGGCGGCGGCGGCACCTCTGCACGTTGCCTCGTCGGTGCTGCTACAATTTGTTTCTCTCTCTCGTTCTCATTTTCTCTTTCTCTCTCCCGAGCACAGCGCACAATGCGCACATTCTTTCTCGCTCTCATTTTCTCTTTCTCTCTCTCTCGAGCATAGCGCGCGACGATCCGCAAGGTGGTTACTCGGCAACGCAGTGTCAGGCGGCACACATTACGGCCGGCTTAAACAGCTCCGCTGTTAGAACATTCAATATCCAAGTTCACTTCCCTTTTCTCTCATGACTAAAAAGTCCTAGAAACACATAAACATTCCCATTGCTTCTGAACATGGTCTGTAAAAGCTGGAGCTCATGTCATGGAAAAAACTTCAAAAAAAGTGCAGCATCACAAATAGGCCCCCAAAACAGAAAAACAACTGGTGTGGGATATCGATAGGCAGTCACTGCACGAGTGGCTGCACGAAGGGTCCTGTTTGAACAGTACAAAGCAGTGCACTGTTAAAGGGAACACACTCATTTGCAGCACTCACTTTGCTGGCAATTTAGCTGCAAGTGCCGGCTGCACTGCACAAGTGCATACCGTAGATGCATAGTGTTAAGATTCCCTTAGAGCTGTGATGCCCGGACCACGTGTATAGTGAATTCCGATTCACGTTGAGTGACCATGCTCGGACCGCGTGTAGGCGCATGGTGATTGGCATGCGCAACGATCTCGCTCGTCAACATGAATAGACGTGTCAGTAGCGAGGGTCAGAGACAAAACCTGTCGTCCAGTCCTCAATCTTGCTCCCCCACCAAGGACGTTCACCCGGCTCCGGTCTCCTATCATTTATGCTAACCTATGGATTGCCTTAGCCTGCAATAGGGGAGAAGGAGGAAGAAAGTGCCCGGATGGTGGAGGGTATGAGAAGGCCAGCCAGCAGCCACGTGAAGAACACTTTGCTTTGCCCTAGCGTGCATGGTGCATGCACGCTGAACTTTTCTTATATGCTTTCCTTGGAGTACAACGCTCACCCGTAACCATGTAATAAACTCTGCTACTTGTTTTTATGTCGCCTCGTCTTCCCTGCCAGGCCCTCTCAGATGGCCAACCTGGTTCGAGCTCCAAGCAGACGCTGTTGAAAGGTACCCCCGAACCTCGGCCCGTAACAACTGGTTAGCAGCGGTGAGATCTATCAAATCCCAAGCCGCTCTGCAACTGAATGCCAAGCGGTCATACATGGATCTACGAGCCTCGTCTACCAAGTCGCAACTGAATACAGCGTTTGCGATGGTCTACACCGGATTCTTGGCTGCAAGTTGGTGAGTGTGAGACTTTCTTTGCTGAGTTTTGCCAGGTTTTGTTGAAGCGTTAGAACAGAACGGGTAATTCAAGCTATTGTTGTCGCCTAGTTAGGTTGCGGCAAAATAGTTGTGTACAGTAGAGACAGCAGCACTGAAAACAGCCATGAATTTGAAGTCGTGTAAACCGGAGTTGTTGGAGCTAGCGAAGGAGTTGCACCTGGATGTCACTGATGCACTCCGAAAACCAGAGTTGATTGAGGCTATTCTTGCTCTAAAGGCTGAGGATGATGGGCTTACGGAATGCCTAGAGATCATTAGAGAGAGGGAAACTGCAAAAAGTCAGGCAGAAGAGCGTGAACGACAGGAACTTGAAGAACAGGAACGTAAAGAACAGAAAGAACGTGAACAGGAACGTAAAGAACAGAAAGAATGTGAAGAACAGGAACGTAAGGAACAGAGGGAACACATACTTGAATTGAAGCGACTCGAGCTTGAAATGGAACGAGCTCGAGCAGCAGGGCAGAGGAGCGATGGAAACAGTGCAGTTGAAAGGTATCCCAGAACCTCGACCCGTAACAATAGCAAGTGCAATGCACTGCATAAGTGCATAGAAAGATACCATGCCACCAACCACAAGTCACCAGGCAAAGCTAGGCAATCGTACAGTTGCTAGGGGGGAAAATTTACACTTAACTCTAGAATCACGCGTTCCCTCTAACAGTGGACCGCACTATGCATGGCTGAGGTAGTGCAGATGGATGCGTTGATAAGCCTCCTGCACAACACTTTTCTTCATGTTACAAATTACTTTCAAGTGCGTATTTGAAGCTCTTCCTTAAAAAATTAAAGTTATTATACACGGCACCAAAGTGATCCACCCAACACCCCTCATAAGCCCAGTGCCTGGCTTTTCAGCATTCCCTTGCATCAGGAGTGTGATGCTTACAAGAACTGTGACACACTGCTCCTGAGATTGGCTAGTGACATTCTGTAAGTGTCCACCTTGTGGACATGTCCATATTGTCTACTGCTGAAGTGCTGATTGACTAGGCTGGGGTACCAGTGAGAAGAAAATAGGTGCCCACAGCCAGTTAGTTACCTTCTCACTAGTTCAGCTCCAGCCAATCAGCGGTGGTCGAAATGGACAGTCCACTAGGTGGACATTACAGAATATCCCCTCTGGAAAGCACCTTTCTTCTGCTTTCAATATTTCCTGGTGTGCAGGCTTTTAGCATGCTAGTTACAACAGTTCTCCTAACCAGTAGCGCACCCAGGATCTCTGCCAGGGGGGGGGTGACAGTTTGCCAATACCATCTAAACAGCACTAATTTCAATTTCTTCACGGGAAATTGTAAAAAAAATTGCTTTTTGCGAGTGTGCAGACGATTGCGTGTCTTACATCTTAGTTACAGTACTCAAATGCGCAAGGAAAGAAAAGGGGTTAAACAAAAGAGGGGGTTAGGTCAGCCTCAGGGGGGGTACAACCCCAACCCCCCCCCCCGTCGGTACGCCACTGCTCCTAGCCCTTCACAGCCATAAGGAGCCCACAGCGTGATTGGCCATGCTGATATTTCTCAGTGTGTGGTCTGCGGATATCAGATATCCCTGAGACTTCAAAGCACTGAATCTTGTACTAAGATTACGAGAGCGATAGCCAGCTCAAAAAACTTTTCAGAATCCTAAGGATGCAATCCGCTTTCACTTTAGAGCAATCCACAAGACTCCACACGAAGCCTGTGTGACTCATGGATTTACTCACGAAGAAGCGACGCTGTTGTACCGCGTCGGAACCGACTCTGTGTACACCCCAGCTTGGTTATTCAAGACTGGGCGTTGCGCTTCCCCGCTGTGTGACTTCTGTGGTGACATTGGCGACATCGAACATTTCGTTTGGCTATGCCCGCACTTTGACACAAAGAAAAGCGATGGTCGACAGCATGCAAAAGAGCAGTCTTACGCACCGGACCTTTGAAGATGTCGTTTTCCCCGGAGGGCACGCGGCAATTAGAAAGAGAGCGCAACGACTGCCGATAGCCTTCCTGCGAGGCACAGAGCTCATCGACACCTGGTGACACACACCTGATCTCAACTCAAAGGAGGATCAGGAGAAACTCGCGGTTAGCCTGTGTTGTGTCTGGCGGTCCTTCGGGACAAAAGGAGGCCGGCGCCGACTCAGACGCGCCAATCTGGCGCCCCTTTCTCGCGGCCGAGAATTGTCACCTGGGACTGAGGGATTAGCAGTTGATCTCCAGGCTACCTCATGCGTCGCTAAACGGCAGCGTCGCCCCTTTGGTGCGGTTCCGTGAATTACCAGCGCCGCCCGAACCATGACGAGGCCCGGCGTCGATTGCGACGCGCCAAACTGGCGCCCTTTCGAGACAGCCACCGCCCTCCCTGATTGCGCGAACTGACCGCTATGGAGAGGCGAATCTTGAAAGGGGCCAGTGTCTGGCAATCCCAGGGGAACGACATCAACGTTCGGTTCCCAAGGTGTCAACCGCTGCCTGTGTTCGGGGGCGACCTAACAGGATTGGAGGCGGAGCCCGGCGGGAAACGACGACACATCACGTGCGGGATATGGCCACCTGATCCAAGATGCTGATTGGCTAAAAGAACTACAGTGTATTCCCTCGTCGAGTGAAAGAGGGAAACGAAAGGGATAAAACAGGGGACTTGAGTGTTGTGAGAGGGGCTTGACCATGTAGAGAGAGGCTTGACCATGTAGAGAGAGGCTCGACCATGTAGAACTCTCGGAGATGTAAACGCTACTACATGCAAAGATGTTAGCACGTAGACGGCTCCAATATCATGGAGCCCTTCTTGTAAAATAATGTACATTTTGTATATAAAACAGTTTTTCTAATCTCCCTGGATATCTCCTCCTCTTGGCACCTGGCACGGCACCATACATGGAGCCTTCGTGGACCCTCGGACGTCGACATTCGCAACACCTGGCTATGTATGCCAGGCTAACCCTGCCTGCTTCAACATCATCCACCACCACCACCAGCACTTCAGTCACTCAACAAGCAAGGGAACAATGGTTAGCACATGAATTTTTCTACTATATGGTGCAGCTTCATTGAAAAAAAAAAAAAAAAAATTCATCACCACTTCTATTGCTGTTCTTTGAGGCTCACTTGTGTTGTGTGCTTACATCATATGTGTTTACAACACCTAAGTCTATTATATTTACAACTAATTCAACTGTGCTTTCTTGGCAAACTGTGAGCTCTAGAATGAAGACGATGGCACTTATTTTGTAGGAACTAAGGAGGGTTAAGGCAGTCGACATTTGTAACCACCATGAGAAGACAGTCAATTGAACTCGCTCGGGAACTCTGCAAAACACTTGCTTGCTCAGACAGTCCGATTTTTTACTTGTGCATACTAATTGTTGCTCTTGATTATTATTATATTATTCCAAATATTCCATAGCACATTGACATTTACATTCAGATGCACAAAAGGGTTTGTGGTTGTTAGGCTAGTAAAATATTTCTTGCCACAATTGTCAGGGCGAAAAGTCACACTATTCTTTGAATTAGGAGCACAGTAACGCCAGTATTGATTGATGGCAATGAGGAAAAACTACCATGAGGCATGGTTAGAAAATTATAAGATGATGGATATCCATAGTGACACTTCCAAGACATAAAAGTCTGCCCTCAATTCATAGCTCGGTAACTCCAAAATTCTTACGCCTGCATATTCTTGTGAGACTGCTGTTTATACCTTGTACTTTGCCTCACCGACTAAATTCAGTGCAGCAATAGCTATGAGTAGTGTGGGCCTACCAGAACAGAGAACCAGAAGAATGTCCTCTCCACTGTCTGCCTTTATTCCCTCGCTGCAGAAAGCCGACTCGATGGAAGCTTCACGGAAGGGTCAGTTGCGTACAATCGGTGACTTATCCTGTATTCTCCAAGGAAGCTATCATTACTGAGTAGCTGACACAATTCATAGGCTTTCTGCGTTGCACTGTGTTGGTGAGACAGTCGCAATGATGGAAATATTTAACAACATCAAAACAAGACTTACAAGTCTTGACATGAGTCAGGTCACAATAAGGCCTGTTGTTGGTTTGCTTGCACCTGCACAGGAGGTATTTCTTGCTCTCTTCAACGGTAAAACGCACCGGCCCAACACCAAGCTCCTTGCCCTTGTGGGCACCGTCGCAGAATGGCTAGAAAGAAAGTGGTAAAAGACTAAATACAAGACATTTTTGCATATGTTTAGACACAAGAAAGAATAAGCATTTTATCATTTCACATAAAAAGGAAGACTGCAGCAGATATAGGCATAGATCGGCATACTCACTCACTAGTAGACTGACTCATAATCACTCCACACTCATTTCACAGGCATGAATAGAGAGTTAGTGGTGAATGGTGTGAGTGGACCTGAATGCACAGGGGTGACTGGCAGTGAGTTTTAGTGGACTTGAGTATGAAAAGTAAGAGTAGAAATGATAGTCAGTGACAGGGATCTTAAGTTGATGTAAGGATGAACGTGAATGATTGTAGGTGAGCGTGACAGGACATATATGTATATGACTGAATGCCGGTGAGTGGGAGGAGTCGCAAGTATATGAACGTGAGCGAGTGCTGGAAAGTGTGTATAGGAGGACTATGAACACCTATGAGTGTTGGTGAGCACGAAAGAGTGAGTGTGTGTAGGAACGTGAATGAGTACCAACGAGTGTGAGTACATATGAGCGCGAGTGAGTAGAGCCTGCGAAAATATCGGTGAGGAAGTATAAGTGAGCATCCACTTATTCTGCCGACCTGTGGATATAGGTACACATGAGACAATCTGGCTAGGTTCACTCGTTTAGGTTAGGAGATGACGCAGAAGAGGTAAGTACCACAGTTGTGCCCGTACTAAGTGCACATACAGCAAATTGGAATTCGCTAATCAATGAACACAAACTTACATCACTAAAGGCACCAAAATAGCGTCAAGCCACAGCTAAAACAATGCTCATCGGGTTTTTGTTGCAGAAAACCTCAGTCAGCTATCGCACCTCAGTCAGCTATCGCAGTAGTAAGCATAGCCGCTAGGTTAACAGATGCATATCTTACCTGCTTTTTGCTGAGACCGCAAGCACACCAGGAGTATGTTTTGCCCGCTTCAAGCTTCACAAATGCTGGAATCCTTTTAGCTATTTGTCCCTTCTTAACCGGCTCCTTTGGCGCTGCGGTCGTGCTACATTTGGCCTACAAAACAGAACAGTTAGATGTAATGAAGTTCACATGTCAGTTGCGTTTAAGTGGTATTTAAAAACAGCCGATCGTACGTAAGATTGCTTCGTGAGAACTGAAGCTGATCAACCATGACAGCGATCGAGATATCAAGAACTAATAACGGCCGTACGAGTTTTAGTGTTATATGTAGCGGTGAACGTTGTTTGAGATCTCTTTCACGAATAAACTCCGTGGTGCTCCCCGAGCGGAGAACGCAACCAATAAGAACTAGACGTATTGTTAACAACCTCGAGAGAGTTGTACAGTAAATTTGATTTTAAAT
This sequence comes from Dermacentor silvarum, assembly GCF_013339745.2. Taxonomy (NCBI): domain Eukaryota; kingdom Metazoa; phylum Arthropoda; class Arachnida; order Ixodida; family Ixodidae; genus Dermacentor; species Dermacentor silvarum. The sequence goes on along the minus strand of NC_051159.1, from coordinate 131,476,880 downwards.
GATGACAGTGTTATTACTAACGTACAGTGATGTTACACGCCAAGAAGGTGAGTGCGAAACATTCCTTATAAACGAGCACGAAACACGAGCAATGAATGCACATGACTGCGTAGCTCACCGCTTGAATCCGGACAAGATTTCGCATCTTTAACGCGGTGTTTGTGATGGCAGACATGTTTTACTTGAATGAGGGAGTTACCACAAACAGTGTGCAAGAACTGTCAGGCAAAACAATTTTATTCGCAGACGTTAGATAGACAAAATTGCACACTCGCAAGGTCGTCAGCTAAAGGTGATGTTGATATTGATGCGACTTCACCCGTTAAATATATCCTCTCCCACGGTCCTCCATGCCCACGGTGTACGATCCTGATCATGGAGGAACACATTGCCTGAGGAACTTGAATTTGTCTTATTTCATGCACAGTGGAAGGACAAAATTTTGTAATAGAGAGCTATATTATACTTATCATGCGCCTTTTTACTTCCCCGCTAAAATAAAAGCTGCTCCCATCGAGCAACGCATCGAAAGGCGGGAAAAATAAATGTAAGAACGGCTCTGCGCCGCGCCTCAGGGTCTCTCAATGTAGCAAAGCAGGTCAGTAAATTATGAGAACGCATTTTATCTTTATTAAGCGCAGCCCAACTTCATTACACTGTGACAAAGTTTTGCATGCGCATGAGGCGCGTTGCATGGTGTCCTGCTGTTGCAGCAGCAAGGTGTGCCATTGAATTTCGAAGACCGTGATTTTGGGGTACTAATATATCATACGCCATCAAACAAGCGGAACGTGTAGCGCGCGCTACATAAAAACAAGTTCGTTTTACTGAACTTAATTTAGAGCGTAAAGGGCGTACATTTAAGAGCCAACTCCAAAATACCCGTTCGTTTAGTTTACCGCGTTCAGTTTGATACTAAACTAGACGCTTTACCAGGGTAACAATGTCCACACTGCACCTGTCGGCGATGGCTCCCTCAAAGTAAGAAAATAAAAATCTTGAATACCATGTTTTTGCATGCTGCATACGCCGGAAGCGATTGCAAGCGCCGAAAACTCCCTTGTCAGAACTAACGTACCCGAAACTGGAACCACGACTTTCTCACTTCGCGCGGTTTTTAAACTTACTTCGTTTGCACTAGCGGACATCAACGGTAGTTTTGAGGCTTGCGTTCGTAACCTCGTACGTAAGGCAGCTGACAAAATTCTTGCACGATAAAAGGCACGATTTTATCATCGTAATTACTCTAAAAAATTTTCTCGTAGCAAGCTCACGTACGCGCAACATTAAATGTGAGCAGCGCCTCCTCTGATGCGAGTCAACGTGTCATTTGCACCAACACTGATTCACATCGCGTTCGGCATCTTGCTCAATCATACCAGAAGTACGACAAATTTCGTAGTTCCCGGCATTATTCTCTGCGTGCGTCTTCCCACATCGTTCGTAGCGCCGATCGAACATCTACGATCATGTTAAACTGAAATGAACTTCAGCATTTTAGCCACTGCCTTGGGCAACACAGTGACCGAATTGACGCTAGGGAAAGACGTCTCTTATTGATGGTTGACTAATGTTATTACGCCTTCATATAACGCCAGCTAATTAACGCTCACGCTAATCATAAGTGTTCCCTCTGAGCGTGACAAAAGGCGCTCAGACCGGCCCGGATGTGCGCTGTCATATAATAGAACTGAAAAAAAAAAAAAAAAAGGAAGATGGCGATGATCGGACTGCGTGACCGGAAACGGGACGCTAGTCAACCTGCGCCGCTGGGGCTAGGAAAGAAAAAATAAAAGAGTGAAACGCAGTCAGGGGCAGACGCAAGCAACGAAGCGGCGGCTGCGCAACCAACCGGCCGCACAGACCAGCACGACGACGAAATGGCCGACCGAGAGACGACGAGGAGTGAGGCAAGCGCAACTCAGCCAGCTCCACGGGCCAGCCCAGCGTCAAGTCGACCCTGAAACAAAACACGGCGCCGGCTGGAGAAAAAATCGAGGTCGTGAGTGCGCGCGCGAAGCGAAAGGGAGCCGCCGTCCCGGCGTCTCGAACACGATGACGACGACGACGCGAGCCGCCCTTGCAGCCAGCAAAAACAGCCGAGGAGGAGGGAGGGGATGAGGGCCGTCCCCATTCGCCCGGGATGGCAGCGCCCGCCGCAGACGACGACGCCGGCGCGCCGGCCCGGCGGCGGCGGCGGGCGCCCAGGTCAACCGTCAACGGTGGCGCTAGCTCCCGCGGCTGTTGCACCCACTTCCGGGCGCGAACAACGTGCACGACGCCGCGCCGGGGCCTGACCATTACTACACGATGGCCGCGGCTGCTCCCACGGTTCGCTGCTGCCGCGCAGCTGGACAAAGGCAGAGCGCGGGGCCGCCAGCAGAACAATGAGAGGCACTGCCCAATAAAGGAACTCCCCGGCGCCGAGCGGTCGCCACCGTCTGCCGGCGGCGGGCGCCGAACCCCCCTCCCACCCCCTCCCGTACCGACTGCCTCCGTCATCGGTGAGCGGCGACCCGCTTGCTTTGGCCCCGGTGAGTGGTGCGTGCGCGACAGCCCTCTCTTCTCTGGATGGAGTCGAGCGCACACCTGCCGATTGACGCCAGAGTGTCGCGCGCTGTGCTCGCAGAGCGTGATGTTTACGCCGAAACTCGCCCCTCTCTTGCAGAACGGATGTACGTACGACACACACACACGGGTTTGGGGCATGGAAAGACACACAAATAGTTAATAAAAAGAAGAAAAAAATTGCGTTGCATGCTCCGGAGAGGAAAGTCGGCGCCGCCGTGCTACGTATACCGCTCCGTACGTGCTGCTGTTGGCTGCCGGCTTTCCCAGGCTCCGGCCGCCGCTGCTGGCTGGCCGGGTGGGCGACCACGTCGGTGACCGTATCTTCTGGAGGAAGTCTGGCTCACCTTACGCACCTTACATATCAATTGAAATGGACGGCCACTGGTGCCGAGATTGAACAAACGCGTGGCTTCTCTCTCTCTCTCTCTCTCTTCGTTTATCCCTCCCGGTGCATGCAAGATCAGTTGAGGTGGACTTCGAAGTTGTTGGTATCTTGGCGCGGTTCTCATTTCAACGTTATCAGACCCTTTATATATAGGTGTGTGTATTTTCATCCGCTTGCTACAACGCCGCTTGTTATTCATGCTTGCGAGCTCTTCATCCTCGACTAAAAACGATGGAACAGCATGAGCGATAATGCTGATGAAAGCGACTCGTTTGACACCTGCCTACAGCTCTATAAAAGCACGAAACACCTAGTCTGGCGGCGCAGCTTTAGACCGGCCGGCTTGAAGGTCTCGTAAGCATGTTTACACCTTCACAAGACGGAGCGACCGAGAAGGCCACAGAAAAATAAAAGAAACAGGGCAGTCACTGTCCAGGAGGCGCCGGGGCGAGTTCCGAATACCTCCCAGCCTGCCGAACAAAGGACGGATGCGGTATCTGGTTCTAGCCAGTGAGATACGCGCGGCGTCGAAGAGGGGGGCCTATATCAGTGGCTGTCGGCAGCGCGTACGCTATACCTTCCTTCCCGTTTACAACAGGCACCGTCCAACCTAGTCATACAGCTTGATGTGACAACCACGTGGAACATTTTACAGAGAGGCGCAATTCCACGACGGTTCGCGAGCGGCGGCGCCGGTGGTCGGCATCAAATGTAAATCACAGAACATCCAACAATGCAGCCTGTTCCCAAGACATCGGCGCGATAATTCGTACTCAGACGCCGGCGTCGCTATAGAACCGGCGCAGCATGCAGAAACATCCATCGGATAAAATATAGTGAAGCATCCGAAGAGGCTCGGGTATAGCGAAGGAATTGCATTGTATATAGTGAAGCGTTCGCAAAGTCTTGGTAGATTTTGGCCAGTGACAGGAAAGCCCGGACCCAACTCCTGAGGACTTCGGAAGAGTGTGAGAACGTTTTTATACAGCTTCGCTGTATTAGATGTATGACGTGCTCGAACTGGCATACATCTGTAAAGGCCCTTGTCTCTCTCTCTCTCCTCGACATTATTTCGGCGCGGCGTCGCTGCATATCCCGCGAGACAACTATGCTGTTTACGACAACCGAAACGAGCACCGCCATGTTAACCGTTTAAATCGGTGACCACAGCCGTCACTCTAACGCTTGGGACGCGTCACGCTGAAAACGCATAGGAAAGACCGAAAATGAAACAGGATGCATGGCCGTTAACTTCAGCGCAAGAGCGTATGTATGCTATTATAGCTATTACATAAACCAGCCATCGTTTGTTTGCTTTTCTGTCTTTTTTTCATTCGTCTTCTGGTGCATTTATCATAATTCTGAACGTTTACTAACTAGCCCGCATAGCTTTCAGTTCTAGTCTAGTATGGTGTATGGCACAAACGTGAACGCAATGAGTCGCCATCGAACTCGCGAAAGGAGGAAGGAAGTGAAAGCGGACTGCAACAGCAGAGGTCGACTCACCGAACCTGAAGCCCCAGGATTTGCTTTTTTTTTTATTTAACCACCGAAGTAGTTTTTGTCCATAGTATAGGTCTTCCGCAGGCTTCTGGTATAAAAATGGAACGGAAACTACGTCATCGCTCAATATCCATGGCGGCACTCCGACTTGCCGAGTTACCGGTTCTAAGCCGCTTGCCCCCTTACAGAGAAGTGAATGGTGATATAGCAGATTTTCGCTATAGACCTTTTCATCGGGCAAGGAGGAAAGGGCGCGCGGCGAGCCTTTCCTCCTCTCTGGCTTGTTCGAGCCGGCGCGGCGCGGCTTGAATGTGGTGCCGGTCGCGCGCTGCAGGACGTTTTGGAGGTGTTTTAGCTAGTTCTGAGTGCAATTTATGGGATTTCAATTCTTACGAGGTCGTCGAACAACCACTGTGTAGCCTTTAGGCGCAGCAGTAGCTACAGTATCTCTAAATTTCTTTTGGATGTGCAAAAATGCGACGCGCATCATCAGTCGCGGTGTGTGTATGTGTTGTGAACTATGTTGGATGTATCGGTTTTCACTCGACGAAGAGTTGTAAAACATCTGCATCAGCCACCGGCATCGTTCTCACGCATTTTAAGTCTAGTAGACTTCAAATCACTGTCTACGTTCAAGGCAGAAGGCATTGCTCAACACAGCGAGCACTGCGGTTGGCAAACCAACATATATACTACACAAGCTTCGTGCTTCGATCGGCATTGCCTTTTTGCCCTGTAAAGCACAATATACAAAGGGGGTCGCATGAAGAATCCAACAGCTATTTGTAAGGCCACAATTTCTGGAAGATGGGTGAATGCGTCGTAGATGACTGAACTTACGAAGAAGAAGAACGATAACTTTATTGATAGTCCGGCGAGTTGCTCGGGGATTTGGGCGAATACCCTTGAACTTACGAGACTTAAAAAAAAAAAGAGTTTTTGCGGCAAAGTAAAACGGAACACGGGATAATGACGCAATAAGACTTCGCATGGTCGTGCCGCATGCTTGGACCACTCGGACCATGCGCTATATAGAGCAAACAGATCTATAACACAGCATTTAGTACTGCCTCGGACGCTCGCGCAGTCTGCAGCTGGTCCTTCGACCACTCGAAAAGTGTGATTTACACTGTACAATATGCGGTTATTATTAACCAAACTATTTTATTTTTAGGCGGAAACCTTGTCCAGCAAACAAGGCAGTCGCCCAGTGTATCTACACATAACAACTTGAACCCTTGTCAAAGTAAACAGCACGACTTATTCTCCAGCAGAACGGTACCCACGCTGTAAGGATCGTCAAATGTTTCGTAAGTACTCGTTGCAGCTAAACCAGAGCTTAGAATTACTGTGCTGAGAATGCTGCAGTAAGGTAACATTCGCGAAACGAATTTTCAGAAATACCTAACTGATATTCGAGGCTGATTGTAAGCTCAAACAAACGCGCACACCTCGCGCTGGGTGCTCCGTCCGCCCTAACGTCAGCATAAACTCCAGCCGCTTAATTATTGCAGACTTGAATTCCTTCACTACGCCTCACACGACAATTCCCCACGTAGAAGACGCCATTTCATGCTAAATAGACCGCTCAAGTGCAAAAAAAACACCAGAAACTGCCGCCGAGCGCATACCATAGCATACAACACGGGCGTTCGCCCAAGCCAGCAAGTAAGTAAGTAAGTAGTAAGTAAGTAAGTAAGTAAGTAAGTAAGTAAGTAAGCAAGTAAGTAAGTAAGTAAGTAAGTAAATTTGTTCCTAGTCCCTTTTGACGCAGGGCAGGCGCTTTAGGCGCCACAGGAAAAAGCATGCCAACTGCCCATAGATGGCGCCACTGCCTACGCAATGGCGGCGCCCACGAAAAAACGGTCTATACCCTTCATCTCACCTCGGCAGCAAAGTTCGGGCGTTATCTCGGGGGCTTTCTAGAGATTGGTTCTCGATATCGGGGCATGTATGAAAGCCTAGCTTATGACAACGCTGGCTTATGATAACAAACAGGCGGCTCGCCTAGCCACCGGCATTGTGGTATAGCACGCGTTTTGAAACGATTGAAACACTCATTGACGTACACAAGAGCAAGAACGTGTCAAAACGCTTAATTATAATAGATCCTAAGATGTGAAATAATATCGCGCCATTGCATACTTTATGCCGAAGCCTCAGCGCTACTGTCAAACACTTAAAGACGCAGAATGGAACGCATGACTTACTAGCGGAAGCTCGAGTCTGGAGGCGACTGAAATGTCCACGCATGAACGCGTCAGAACGCTTTCTACATATCTTTCTCGACTCCTAAGCGCACCCTCGGCTATCGGCCCTGATCAAGTGGGGGCTAAAGGAACCTCACAGTTTCAGCTACCATTTCTGACTTCTGAGCCGATTTCTTCCTCTCTCCTTTTGTTTAATCCTTTCTTTTAATGCGACTATCGATCATTATTTGGGAACCGTCACGCTCTTTTTCAGTATGTCCGTAGGTATCTAACCTCTTTCACGCCCGCTTGATTATCTAGGTATGTGCAACTATGTGCCCGAATAAACAATTTGGGACATTCGGGCCGGTACCTTCAACAGCGTCTGCTTGGAGCTCGAACCAGGTTGACCATCGGAGAGGGTCCGGCAGGGAAGACGAGGCGACGTAAAAACAAATAACACAATTTTAGTACATGGTTACGGGTGAGCGGTGTGCTCCAAAGAGAACACACAAGGAAAGTTCAGCGTGCCTGCACCTGCACGCTGGGGCAAAGCAAAAGTGTTCTCCACGTGGCTGCGGGCTGGCCTTCTTATACCCTCCACCATCCGGGCACTTTCTCCCTCTCTTCTTCCCTACTGCAGGCTAGGGCAATCCAAAGATTAGCAGAAATGGTAGGCGACCGGAGCCGGGTGAAAGTCCTCGGCGGGGGAGCAAGGTTGAGAGCTGGACGACAGGTTTCGTCTCTGACCCTCGCGAGTGACACGTCTATTCATGTTGACGAGCGAGATCGTTAGGCACGCCGATCACCATGCACGTGGTCCGAGCATGGTTGCTCTGGGGGAATCGTAACAATGTGCAACTAAGTGACGTGTTAACATTCTTGGGCAATCCTCTAGAAGGGTATATGTGCTTCGTGGGTAGGTGCCGCGGGATAGACATGCAGGACGAGAGGCAAGAAGTGAAGAAGTCGGCAACAGAAAATTGAAGAATTCAGCTACACCAAAGTGAGAAAAAGTCGACATCAAAATCAGCCGAGTATGGAGACAGAAATGAGGGGAACAGGGCCCGCATTCACAAAAAGCTGTTACGTTAAAGAATTGTTCGTAAGAGAAAATTTTAGCCAATCCTGATGGTGGACATATCATCAGCAAAGCCAATGGGAAAGAGGTCCTCACGAGCGAAAATCTTTGTGAATTCGGTCCCAGAATAAGACCAGAGCGTGCACTGAGCGAGGAGCGTAGATCTACAGAAAAGCGATAAATTTGGCTATACCGTGTGTCGCTGCATTGCTTCAGTACTAATCGCATTAACGTCGACAATCATCGAGTGATGGGTTCTGCCAAACTTTTTTCTTTCTTTTTTTTTTTAAGCAGCAGATTCTGCGCTTCGAGAACTTTTGCGGACAAGGGTATCTCGCGCTAGAACGCTCTAATAGGAGTTTTAAGAGCACGTGTTACCATATAGGCATATATACATTGGCGTTACACGCTGTGACCTTTGTCATATACCATATGCGCATGCATGCGTGGCGCTGTATATAATGTACAGTGGTAAAGTAGGAACGTTTTACTAAGGCTTTAATACGCGTTCCTGCAGCTTTGCGTATACAGAGCAATCTATAGAGAGACCTGTCGTTGCGCAAAGCAAGCGCGATGCCTTTGCTATCCGGCAACATCGCTGCCGCCGCATCTTTATTGAAAAATAACGACCTCATGCCTGCTAAAAGAGACAACTAAATTTAAAAAAAATGACATCGTATTACCGGGACGTTTTTCACTAGCGACATATTTAGACAAAGGAGTTAGCGCGCCTCCAATTGTACGAACCGTCAAAGTCGTGTTGTTTCTCTGCAGCGCATAACATTTCGTAATCGCCCACCGCATCGAGGCGTTTGTCTGTATTTCTCTTCGTGTCGCTCAGCGGCCTTTTGCAATATCCGTGTTCCAGACGGGCCTTACAGTTGTGTCACACCAATAAATAGCGCGTAAGAGTGCCCTTACACAGTCGGGAGAGAAAAAAAAAAGGGGGGGGGGGAGAAAAAGAAAGAAGAGAATAAAACAAACCGGGGTGATGGCGGTAGTAGCGGTACGACAACGCGTGTGCGTAAAGAGCGCATGAGCTACTTTCGACACAACACACACACACACACACACACACACACACACCACACACACACACACACACACACACCACACACACACACACACACACACACACACACACACCACACACACACACACACACACACACACACACACCGCGCGCGCGCGCGCGCGCCCCCGCGCGCGAAGCGTGGAGATTGGGGTAGTAGTGGTACGGCAACGCGTGTGCGTACAAGCGCACGAGCTGCTTTTGACGGTGTTCACAGACACACATAAATATATACACACACACACACACGTGTGTGTGTGTGTGTGTGTGTGTGTGTGTGTGTGTGTGTGTGTGCTGTGCGTGCGTGCGTGCGTGCGTGCGTGCGTGCGTGCGTGCGTGTGTGCGTGCGTGCGTGCGTGCTTGCGCGCGCCAGCATGTGTTACAATTCAGATGCAATGCAAGTTTTGCGGTGGCGACCATGTGCCAGATATTCTCCAAAGTACTGCAACAAAGGAGGCCCCTTTGCGTTTCCTTTCTTCGACGCTTTGTTTCTGGCGTCGATGAGACACAAGGAAAGGAGGAAAGAACGTTATTTGACGCCGTCGGTATATACTCGTCTCGCACGTGGCTCCCGTATATGGTCCGTGTGACATGGGTTTCTTTCATGGACACTTCAAGCACATTTCTGCCGTTGCCGTGAGGTTCCGTATAAAGTCCAAGGGCGATAAAATCGTCGACGCGCGCCGTATGCGTGAGTGAAAGCGCGCGGGGGACGCGCGCTATCACGGAGAGCGAACGCACGTCGGAAAGCAAACGCGACTTCCGTCGCGCGAAAGGCCGTGGGGGTATGGGAGGGAGGCGGGACGACGCTGTGCTGCGGCACCAAATGCTTAACTTGCAACCGGGCGCAGGGAGAACTGGCCACTCAATCTCCCACGCGAAAGGAGGAAAGCAGGAAGGCAGCGCGGGAGGGAGGGGGGGGGCAGCTTCTACTCTGCCAACAACTGGGCTTGTACTTTGCCCGGCTGCGGCGGTCGCCCGCACCGTCTCTTAAAAGCGATCTCCACACGGCTCTGACCTTTGTATGCGCTGTGCATTCGCCGCTCAGTTTCCGTTGAAGCGATAGACGCACGAACCTCCGCTCGCTGCGGCGGCTGCGCTTGCTGCCAGCGTTTTGACAGTCGTTGTCTGCGGTCCTTCAGTGTGATCTATTCATGTTTGTTTGTGTGCGCTGACACCACGCGTGTTAATTCAGTTAGTAAGCGAATGTGTCCAAGTTTATGCAGCCGATAAAGCTACTATCCCTACTCCGAATAGCTAGCTCTCTACTAATTTGCTATCGCAATTGATGCTTCGCCTTTCGGGCGAAACTCCGCCATTTTTTTCCTTTCTTTTTTTCACTGTTATTGCGATTGCGATGGCTGGTGTCGGCTGGACTTACAAGGCCGAGCGCCGACCAACTACTCTACTTTTGCTGTTTCCCGGAGCTTGAGCTGAAGAAAAAAAAAGAGAAGAAGAAAAGGAAAAAAAAATCGCAAGCGCAATCACCAGGACACCGGTTCCCGTACGACATGTGCGACGCCTCGACCCGCACCGGATGGTGTAGTACTTAGAACGTATTCCGAAGCGTATGCACGCGCACTGAACAAAATTATGGGGACTGGCATATAGGACGCACGCTTGTTGGAGACTTTGTTTCACAATAAAGAGTTTTATAGATTAGGGGACGCAAGCGGCTTGCCTACCTAAAAGTCTGCTTGGGCTTTGCTGGAGTCTGTTGTGCCATAGTACGTGCCAACCCTATCATACAGGCGACAGGAACTCCGATTTATCCGCGTCGAATGGATTCGTCGCGGGTAATTGCAAAGCAGCACCGGCCATCATCGCCACCCGTCCCTCTGGGTCCTGTCGACGAGTCGCCAAGGGGACGCGACGACACAATACGACGCGGGTGCGTCAGCAACCGCCCCGTCTGGGTCCTGTCGACGAGTCGCCAAGGGGACGCGACGACACAATACGACGCGGGTGACGTCAGCAACCGTCCCGTCTGGGTCCTGTCGACGAGGAGTCTCCGCCAAGGGGATTTAAGGAAGAACCGGCCTTTTGCTAAGCCAGAGAGTCGCCACCAGCCGCCCGGTCGGTCGCATACATACTGTATACAGTATACATACTGTATACTGTATAAGAGGAGATATACATACTGTATATCTCCTCTTCGTCTCCTCTTCGCCTGCTTCAAGACTCCGTCTCTCGTCCCCGACCCCGGGTCACAATAAGTCCGAGCGGATTGCGCACACAAGCCTCTTACATCCCCTAATCTATAAAGCTCGCTAATAATGCGACTCCGCACTGGAAGCTATACTATGGTCGCTGGACAAAAAAACTCACCGGACTCGCACGCGCACACCACCTTTGCGACGGACAGCTCACATGTTTTTTTTTTTTTCGGCAATCCGGAGAGAAGTAAAAAAAAAAAAAAGCTTTCCAGACAGAAGCTCAACCAACAAATACTCACCATTGCTGACATACGTGGACAAAGGCTGACCACATTAAGTCTCTCCGGACCGAAACTCACTATACAATTGCCAACTGACCAGGATGAAAGCGTGCAGAGATTCGGGCATTACTATAAGCTAACCTCTATAATTACAGTGACGGAAGTTTCGGAAGGTAGAACTTGCTGCATGCATTCATCAGTTTCACCCTCACCCTATGAAAAAAAAAAGGAAATACAGTGTGCTGATTTATCCAATTAACGTACACGTTGGAATCCATGCGAAGCGAAGCTGCCATATAAATTAAATACGATGCGTACAATTGTCTTTACTGTCATCATCTGCAACGTTTAATCGCATGCAATGCTTGTGTTTATGCACCTGACTTTAATGTCATGGCAGGCCTATCTTGTGCACTACTTCGTTTACAATGTATCCGCCGAAATGCGAACATCAGTTCATGCAAATGAACTGTAGTTCTAGCTGTGAGACGTAGACGCGCCGTGATATGTCAGCAGGATGTTTAATGTTTGTTGAGGGTACAATGGTAGCAGAGTTTGCAAAAAAATAAAAAAAAATCACTGGCGATTACGGTACTCCCTGATGCGAAATTTGAGCGCAACTGTATACGTGTTTTCATTTCGCGATATACGCGTATTGGCTAGTGCGGACAACGTGCCTCGTGCGGCCAGTTGCAAACGGAGCGAAGTGTGGTGCTACTGCCTTGCAAATCGGGAGATTGCGAGATGCAGCGCGTGGGCGACGCGTGGGCGCGATTCACGGCAGCCTGCGCAGACAGACCTCCACTTATGCAGCGCTTTGTTTCCATATATGGTATCGGGGGACGCGCTCGCCGCATGCCTTATCGTTGGTTTCATTGGTGAAAGCCACTTCGTATAGGCATCGTCGCCGCAGAGCTCGTCTTGCGCGGCACTACGCTTTTCTTCTCACGCTTTCGCCATGTCCTCTTCCTCCGCTTTCCACCTCATGGTTCCGCTACACCCTCCTCACGGTCTCTTCACTATCGCCGTCTTTCATTCTTCGCTGTGCTCGTTCGCTCGGTTACGAGGGAGAACGCCAACACTCGTCTCAGGAACGGGCGACTAAGAGCTGCGCTCTAAAACTCATATATTGAGCAAGTAATATCGAGCACGAAATTACACACCTGCGGCAATGCGCAGTCGGGAGGCGGCCGCTGAGCTTTTGTCGCTCGCGCAGCATTCGCACTTGCGATTTTGTGCGGGATTTTGTGGGCTATGCCGATCGAGTACGTGGTGGCGTCTGCGTGCATGCAAGTGTATCGAATGATACGTACAGCAAGCGTGCACTGCTGTAGCTGGCGAATACGACCCCGCGCGCATCGCAAAGTTGTTCAAATGATATAGCGTCATTATTTGAGGAGAGAGAAAGAGAGATAGTGGAGAGAAAAGGGTGCTATTTTCTGCGTCCCTTTAGGGAGCAGGGCTCAACACCTTGGGGAAGGAGATGGGGACATAAAGAGCAAGCAAACAAAATAGCAGCGTCCTCCCTGAGAGCCAGCTGCTGTCGCAGCAAAATAAGCCCAGAGCACATACAACTGCTGAAATCTGGTAGTGTTATGAAGGGACAAAGCTCAGCGCGTATGAAGCTAAAATTTAATGTATGCAAGCATTTGCGTGCCACACGAAGAAAGTTAAAAGGTATCCGAATGGTCAAACATTGCGAGAACTAACGGTTATTCTGTGAACACGCGGGATTATCCGAAGGGATCACTTCGATTCGTTTGAACCTGCGTGGTGAGCTACGTATGCAGCGGCAGCGCCATCTTATCAAAATTCACACGCTTGCGACCATTACAAAGAAAACGAAGCAAAATTTAGCGACTTTTTCGCTAAGTTACCAACACTTGTCCCGCATCCGATGACGGCAAATGATGACGATGATGATTAATTGGCATCCCCTTTAAAACGGGGAGGTGACAAATAGCCACCTAGCCTGCTTGAGTTAATCGGGTATGCTAGATATACGTATACTTTTCATTCTAACATTTTTGCAAACCTTTCCTTAATATTTTTTTCCCGTCCTCAAAACTTCTGGAACCGCTACCTATGCCTGTAAGGGACCCGGTCGTATCAATCTCTTCACTGCTTTCTTTCCACCAGTACTCTAAACGTCTCTTGTATATCTCGACTGCTGACCGGTTGATGCTACCGTCCACTTTAAGTCCAAGCGCTTCTAGAAGGTGTACGTTACCTACGGGTCTCATTGGGTGAATTCGTTCGCATTCCATTAGGATGTGCTGAGTGGTCTCCGTATTTTTGCTGCAGCATACACATGCCTCATCTTGGTGCGAATATTTGCTCCGGTATGTTTTTGTCCTTAGACAACTATAGCTCAAGCCTCAAATAGCAAGGGACTAACTACCCTTTGTGTTATCCGTACAGGTTTTCCCATCTAATTTCTTTCTTCCAGTTGTAAATCCCCACGGTCCTCTATGTTTCCATTCTTTGCATCCAACTCGCTGTCTCTGTTTCTCTCTCTTTCTGATGACTCCTGGGCCGTCTACTACACTTTAAATTACCCTGTACTTGATTGCCTGCGTTGCCTACATTGCCTGGTTGCTTACATCACTATCAACTTCATTACGAGCGCTCCGAGCGGTTGACCAGGACGCATGCGCGGTGTCTAGTGTGTGCGCGGGCGTGGTTATGCGTGGTCTGCGGTTTATTGCCTGCAAGAGTTGCAGTCACAATGCGTGCGAGTCTCACTCAGGCTTGCCTGAGTAAGACTCACTCAGGTGCCGCCCGATCTTCGCCGCGCGCTCTGCGACCGCAGTACTCAATTCTTGAGGCATTCGAGGCGAAAACGTGACGGTCAACGAACGCATGCAGTTGCATATGGGAGGTTGGACCTTTTAACGCGACAGCGTTAAGGGCCCCGTGTCGCAGAAAAACCGGTGTCGGCGTCGACGTCTACCGTCGGCGGTGTTGCCCGTCAGAAAAATATCCCGAACCATAACCACGCAGGCGTACTCCGCGTGGCGCATATATGCGTTAATGAACTAATTGAATTACTTAAAGTAAACTCCGCTAGAAAATTCATGAAGTTTCACCTACACACAGCCTAAAGACATCAGTGGCGTAGCCAGGGGCGGGGGAGGGGGGGGAGGGGGGCTGATGGGGCTTCAGCCCCCCCCCCCCCCCCCCGAAATTTTTTCGTGCCGGCATGCACCGCCGACCAAAACTACCACCGACGTCGGGAATCATTCTGGATTCTGCCTACAATGTCTTTTTCACCCTCGAAAAGACATTTCCGCACGAACATTTCGAACTACGGCTGGATTTCGTGGCAACGCCCTTGCACCTAGAGTCACGTAACGCAAGAAGCCCCATCCGAGCACAATTTTTCAAGGGCTTTTCGATAGCGAGCGGGCGCGTTGCGGCATCTCGCAGCGGCCGCGGAATCTACGGCGCGCATGGATTTCAATTACGAAACTTTATAGGTATAAAGTTCTTATAAACTTTTGACGCGAAAGGTGCACTGACATTTCCAAAGGCGTGCTTTAAAAGATTTTCAATTCTGGGACTTTATGGGGCTAATGATCTTATAAACTTGGGCCAACATGCGTGCACTAGAGCCCTCGTGTCCTAGCCGTTCCGGAAATGAAAGCACGCGCTCGCAATCTTGCCCACACACGAAAATACTAAATATCACAGTGACTGTGAGCTGGCAGCTGATAATTTTCTCCAAACATTTTCAGGAAGCGGGCCCAATGTGATCGATCAGCTGGACCAGGGCAGGCAAAGTAAAATATGAGAAAACAGAAGAAAGTAAATAGCCTATTCTTGAGGAAATTCTTTTGCGGGCGACAGGGTCTGCCTCTCTGTGGCCACGGGGACAGTGGCCCTATGGATTTAAGCATAGCCCCCGCTGAAAATACAGGTATTTTCAGAGCGCTTCTTCGCATGCGAGCTGATTGTGGAGATACATATCTGAGGAACCATTTGGAAAGTTGCCCCAGTAATGCCTCGTATTTAAGCTCAGATGCACAAAACCAAATTATAGAAATTTGTGCTGAAATTAACAAAGGAAGCCTAGTTGCAAAAGCAGG
This sequence comes from Dermacentor silvarum, assembly GCF_013339745.2. NCBI lineage: Eukaryota > Metazoa > Arthropoda > Arachnida > Ixodida > Ixodidae > Dermacentor > Dermacentor silvarum. Next base: position 131,461,554 of record NC_051159.1, on the reverse strand, counting down.
CTGCTTCTCCATACTTCCTGACGAAACGACGGACATCGCTGGAATCGAATAGCCTACTGTTTGTGCAAGGTACCTAAACAAGGATGCCAACGACATCGAGGGAGTGTTTTAGGTTTTAGCACCGGAATAGATGCCCTCTCTCATTGCGACTGCAGGTTCTATGCAAATGTGTACAAACTGCTGCAGATTCTAGTCACCCTTCCAGTGACCACTGCCAGCGCAGAGAGAATATCTTTTAACAAGAGTTTACCAAAAAACTACTTGCGCTCTACAATGTCTGTGGAACGCATGGTTAGGCTGGTGCTTCTATACACCCACAGAGACGTCGGCATCAACGTGTCCGAAGTCATTGACTGCTTCGCTCAACTTCCCCGCCGAGAGAAGTTTGTCCTGTAGATAGCGAAGCAGCAAAATATCAATGCAACTAAAAAGCTCTGTTCCTTCAGGTCCATACGCTCGTAATTGTGAAAACGTATGACTGTTCGTTAGCTTTTAAAACCGCAGAAATTTTAGCTGTTCATTCTAGCAGTTAGCATCATGATCAAAATTATCATGCAAATACGAAAATTACGAGGACATCAATAACCAATTTTGACCGACCTCGCTCATTGAAAGCCCGGCCCACGCGGCGTTTGCCAAAAACACACTCAGATATTGGGTAGTTCAACTTGCCGCATCGTCTGTGGCTTTCGTTTGACCCTTTCTTTCCTTTTTAGCTACCTGCTGCTATTTCTTTTTTGGAACGAAACAATACCTTCCTTTAATTTCGGGTGCAGAATAATTGTTACCGCTGTGCAGGCAGTTAAATTACACATTTTCGTACTGATTTCTGCATTAGTACTCTTTTATTCTACCCATATGGCGCTGTCGCGACCACCGCATGGCCTGAGTACATATCACGATTTCTGCGATCATAGTTTTGTTCCTGCCTAGATCATCGGTCTTTCCGTGCGCGAAAGTTTACTATCTGTGACTGTGCAAAATGTTTATTTTTCTTGTTTGACACATTATATACAGTGACGTTTACGTAGTTTTATTGGAGACTTAGACGTATATTTAATTATCTTGTTGCGAGGTTTTGTGTATACAAGCAGTGAACTTTGTTTCCAGCGACTCATTTTTGCCCTTTAACGAGTTGTATCTTCGCATTTGTATATTCTATTCTATCTTCGCATTTCTAATGTATATTTCGCAGAACTCCTACTTTTTATTTGTACTCACTGTTGCGAGTATAATCTCAGTGTAATTACAATACACGACCGGTAACAGCTGCTCCTGCGCAATCTATTGCAACGAGGGACAACGTCATTGAGTTTTTTTTTTTTCCTCGCCGTTGCATATGTGCAAAAATGTAAACAAGGTTCTTCAATGACACAGATTCATCAAAATATATGTCCTCAACTTATTCATTTCTTGGCCTTTACGTTTTTCATATCAGCTGCATGCACTGCTTTGCTGGCTTCGAACTGATATAGTTCTAAAGTTCGTGTGATATTTTCTTTACTTATTAAATAGAGAAAAAAAAAAAAAACGCAGCAGCATATATATCAGTTATTTCTGCCACAATTTTTGGGACATACGAATATATTCTTCTATGAAAAAATACATATTTTACTTGACAGTGCGTAGCACGCAATAATTCGTTTGCAGCATATTATATACAATGGCATAGGCAATGCAGTTGTTATTCATGTATTTGACCCTCGACAAATTCTATAAGGAGGAGGCCGCGCTGCAACCTGAGCCCCGCCCCCCCGAACAAATTTCTGGCTACGCCACTGAAAGACATGACAGCGTCGGATTGTAATTTGAGTATACGAGAAAACATAATTATGTTACGGCGGAAGCTCACACACAAGCCCATTTTTGCTTGCGATGAGTCACTGCTTGTAACCTCTGCCTTAGAGGGGTACGAGCCACTGCTCTGCCCTGCACGGCCGCCGGCATCGGCCCACCACTGTTTTCCGTCAACGTATACGCCGTGAAGAAATTCCGGGATCCTATAGCCATAGACAGCTGCGTTGTAAAAAGAAATGGCGCTGAGCAGGCCATGAAACGCGTAGGGCAGATAACCGGTGGACCATTATGGAGTTACAGAATGGATGCCAAGGGAAGAGAAGCACAGTCGAGGACGGCAGAAAGTTAGTTAACTGCGGCTAGCCTCGCGATAATCCCCAAATCCTTCAACCACCGTCATCGCCTACTCTGGTGCCCGGGCCACGCGGGGGTACAGGGGAACGAAAAGGCTAACGCGTTATAGCTCGAGCGTTTACTAACCGAGCGACAGTGCCCTCTTCTAACCCCAACCACTCGCACTATCCCTCACAAAATTCCACCAATTTAAATGCCAAAGACATGCTTGCTCATCAGCGCGGAGTCCGCAGAAAATACCCCCTGCCTCACCCACAACTTAGCGGGGAAGAGGCCGCCGATTGGCGTAAAATACAGACTGGGGTACTCCCCCATTTAAAATTGCTAAACGCCATGTGTCCCACTCGTTATAGGGCCAACTGTCCTTGGTGCGGTGGCATACCTACCCTAACACATGTAACCTGGGAGTGCGCTAAGCACCCTCATAGACCAAATACGAGTCGCACAATGGAGCAATGGGAGGCACAGCTCGCCCGCTCCGACCTGGCAAGACAAAAGTCTTTAATTAGCCAGAGCAAGCAGGCGGCAGAGGCCAGTGGGGTCCTGGACTGAGAGGCTCCGACCACCCCTCCTTAATATATTTTCCATTACAATAAAGTTTCTATTAGTTGGGGGGGAAGACATGAGGTAATTTGCAAGCTCAAGTTGGAATCAGCTATCGCAAGACTATCGTGTACCACTCTTAAAGGCGAAGCTTAAGCGTCCTCGAAGTTTTTTCCTAATTTCTGTGTGTTGGCTGTCGTGCAAAGCTCCGCAGACCCGTAAAAACTTTCGTGCCCAGGCCCGTTCTGTCGAATGCGTAAGTTGACTCCTCGTCTTGGGAAGCCCTCTATACGCTTTGAGCCATAGCTGCCTTGCACCCCGCTTGTGGTGGGGCCCTTTGGAACAGGAACACCAGTCAATGGAACAATAAGAACCGCGTCCCAAGGAACTGGTGCAGCGGAGGCGCGTAGCGCCGTGTCACAGCAGCGCGACATTTCCCGGAATAGAAAAAAAAAAAAGGAACATTCGCGGAAACCACTTGAGGGTGATTGTCAAACCCATGCGATGGCTTCTCAACAGACCCGTTGATATACTGTAACGCCGCACAGGAAGAGAATAGAAGGAAAAGAAGAAGCGGCGCGAGGTTTTTGGTGGATCGGCTGTTTCGGACCGTCCCATGTCTTCTCTACCCCTTTCATTGTAAATGAATACATTTTACCTCCGTAACAAGTGGTGGAGGTGCGGGGTACTGGACGCCCTGGGCCACCCAGTCCTACCAGATCTTCGCAGAAGCAGACGCCTGGCCGGACTACCACCAGAGCCAACAAGCATGGCCGACGCCCAAGCAGGCCGGTCAATGAACACCGCCGAAGAGGGCATCGATCAAGTCAGTCTGAGACCAAGGCAACCGAGCTATATTCTCCGGTAAAACAGATGAAGACGTGGATGACTGGCTGAGACACTACGGAAGAGTAAGCACGTCCGCGCAGCTTGTGAACGCTGCATTTTTTCTCGCCGGTACCGCTCTACTTTGGTTTGACAATCATGAACATATGCTGACTACTTGGGAAACTTTTGGCCAGGAACTGAAAGCCTGCTTTGACGACTCGAATTCCAAAAAGAAGAAAGCGGAACACACGCTCTCGCGCAATTGCCATGGCGAAACGTGTACAACGTATATTGAAGAAATATTAAAGCTATGCGAAATTGTCAATGCGAATATGTCCGATGAAGACAAAGTGGGACATCTGTTAAAAGGCGTCGCCTAAGACGTTTACAATTTTCTAATCACGAAAGAAAAACCTGAACACTCCTTCCGAATTCCGGCAGCAATGTCGTGCGCTCGAAGCTCTGAAGACCCGAAGGATCTTACCGAAGTTCGGGCGCTTGGACAACGTAACCACAGTTGCAAGTATGGATGTCGCTGCCTGCGAGGACATCGCCTCGATCGTGCGTCGAGTGGTTCAAGATGAGCTATAGCACGACTTCAGGGAGTAGACGCTGGTTATCAGTGCGCGTTTGTCGAGTGCTTTCCCGATACACCGCCATCCTGGTCGCGAGAACCTAGCATTGAGCGCCGACCGCGATCGGAAGAACCACACTTAAACAACACGAGCTTAAGGTACCTCCCGGCGAATCTCAGTCGCCGCCAGTCCTCACCAGTTCCTCGTGATACTGCGGAGTACTACCCAACATCTGGTTAGCTCTAGATTGTTAAATGAGTGCAGAAATGGCATTTTCGACTTTTTTCTTTGGTTAAATGAAGGTGCCTTGGACCTCAGAACCATAGATGAAGTATTGGCAAGCATCATGAGCACCCTATAAATAACTTAGGGGACCCGCAGAAACTTGTCGCTGTCCTAGCGGTCGGACAATTAAGCTACAACGACGACGCGGAAGTCGCTAGACTAGCAGATGTGTGCGCGAGCTGCAGGGCCAAGGCTTTAGTATTCTTCCTTCTCAGCAGCCAAGCGGCAGCAGCGCTGCTCGGGTTCTCTTCGTCATTACAAATACAATTTTATACGAAAAAAAAAAAAAAAACAAGATGACCAGAAATACAATCACAACTGCAACGGGCTTCACCACGAGCAATTTGCTATCGAGGCATAGGGTGGCGCACTCGAATTTTCGGGTGTGTGCGGTGCCTTGCAGGGAAGTAGCTTAAAAGGGTGTGAAAAGGTCCATCATCGAACTAATTGTGCCGTGACCAAAGTCACGCTGCACCGCCGACATGTAACTGAAGTCACATTTGTGCCTCTCTGTCGTCCCCTCGCCATTTTGCGACTATGTATTCACCTCGGTATACTTTGTCATCGTGCGGGATAAATAATGATAATAAATAAACGTAATTGATAACTTTATCGCTAGTCCGGACACCGCTTTGCCTTGCATCTTCATGTTTGCGCTGGTTTTATTTGCGTGGTCATGCAGCTTGCACAGCTCCTGTAACATCAGCTTTTTTTCTACGACTCTCCGAAGGTTTTGGGACATCCGATGGAGGTACCCTGCTGGACACTCAAACGTCCGCAGAATGTAAGAAAGTATCCGGAAGACGTCCATTTAGATGTCCGGTCTAAACGTGCATGGAAACCACGCATCCAGCAATTATTCGGCGGGTATCAGAAATTGAATATTCATACGTTCAATCTCTCATGCTTTTACGATCTCCGGTAGACGTTGCTCAGCTATTTGGATATATTGTGCAAAAATTTAGAGCTTAGGATCGGAGAGTACAGATAAGAGCCAGACAGAAAAAAAAATTACACCATCTTCCCGTACGGGAACCCTGAGTAGTATGCGAAGCAGCCATAGGGTCGACTCAAGGTAGTTTTATCAGCTGTATAAACTTGGACATGCAGCAGCACCAGCAACGCGCAGAACTGTTGCCGGTGCCTCTGGGGCGCCTACCGTCGCGCCTCTAACCTAAGCTGCTTCGTATTATCGCGCGCGGAGCCGCAGGTGTTGCCATTCGTTGCGCAATCCGGAGAGGAGGAATGCCGAGAGGAGAGGGAGGAGGATGCGCATGCGCAGTAGGGGTGTGGACGCATGGCGGTTGGATGGAGGGAGGGAGCGACATAGCCCCGAGCATAGCCTCCTATATATTCATATATAGGATCTTATATAGATCATATAGGAGGCTATGCCCCGAGCCATAGCCTCCTATATTATTATATAGGAGGCTATGCCCCGAGCATTAGATGCTTCGCATCTAAAAGTTGGGAGACGCTTAAGCTTCGCCTTTTAAGAGTAGAATGCGATAACATACAAAGACCCCTGACTGCTTATCACGCTTCCCGGCAGCTGCAGCTTATGTAGCCGTAATGTTAATACCGGAGGAGGAGGAAACAGCTATATTTCGTAAATTTGGCTTAGTCAGGGGTGGCTACCAGGCGATGTCTTACAGCCACCACCTCTGCTCTTTCGATGGCCCGAAGTTGAACCTCCCGGCTCGGGTCTCGGAGTATTGCTTCCCACGCTGCAGGCGAAGGAGCGGCCGGGAAACGCTGGCGGCGAACGCTATGCGCGAAGGCGAGCGTTCTGGTTCTTTTTTTTTTTCCCGGCCGGCCGGTCGGCAGCGCCGCCGCCTCTCTGTGATTGGCAGAAACGCGGCACGCGCACTCACGCTCAACGCCGTTGCCGCCGTGTTCATTGCGTAACGGGGCCCTTAAAGCTCTCGCTTTAAAAGTTCAGACCTCAGATACTTTACCTGCGATCATATGCCATCGATTTCTTCCCGTGCAGGGTGATCTTTTCATTGCTTCAAAGGGTGGCCTCGCAAAACCGGTTTCGGTCCCTTAGGGAACGCCGGGTGCTTAAGGCTGTCACGCAACAGTTCACGTGTACACTATCCACGCAGCCGAGACTCCGCAGGCCGTCCGTACAGAGTCCAAGCTCACCCTCAGCAACTACAGTGCTTACGAAGGTTTCGGCAATGAATTCCCTGACCCCTCAGCCCTAGTTTCGTAAATACCTGCTTTCTCATTCCCACCTTCACTTTTTCAATGCAGAGCATTTCTTTAACTCACATGTAGCGTGCGCCGTCCGTCCGCAACAGCTCGAGCACAGGTGCGCCCTCTCCCCCACCACGCTTGCAGCACATGTGCAGCGCGCGAAGCGTCGTAGTTGAGTCGCGCTCCGGCGCTGCAAGCACCTTAGCAACAGCAGGTGCTGTAGCGCGCCCTCTCTCCACCCCCTCTCCCACTAACGCGCGCTAAGAATCGCAGTGATGCCAATAAATAATAACTTTACGTTACCTACTTACGATTTTCTCTTCTCTCTCAACCCAGACCACTACCACCACACCATCACCACCAACACCACGGAACCCCACTATGCTCTGCATTTACACGTGTCCCTCGCGCGGGGGCATGCGACGGAGCATTTTTTCTTCTTTTCCAGCACAAGCTCCAGCCACAAAACGGTATTACACTTGCCCTCCGTTGCTAGGAGACTGAAAGGCCGCCTCCACCGTTACGTCAAGGAAATACAAATCCCTTTCGAGTTGCCAGCGGTGAATTTAACCACTGTATTCTTAAGTTGTCACTTATAATGCACATCCCGCTTGTACCGATCGCTGTACGCTTTCCGCCCAACCGTGTGCCTGGGAACTTTGTGGGGTGCCCATTTTCGGGATGTTGCTGCGTTTGAAACACGCCAGCTAGCGTAAAGCTGTAGGCTGCATTGTCCAAATTATGTCCTTGTGCCGTCTCCATATTTTTTTTTTATTAAGTTACTCATAGTTCACTGCGCTCGACTCGAGAGATACTTTTGCCGCTTTCGGAAGCGTTGTCCCGCCCTGCTCACCGTGATGCCTCTTTCGCTCGTTTAATGTGGACAGCGCCATTTAGGTAACAGAAGAGGTCTCAAGACCGCGACGTCACAACTAAAGGCGAGAGACCACTCACTCCATCACTAAAGCCCATCACGGGACGCAAGCGACACCTCGCGCCATCAACCTATTTGCAAACCATTGTTCAGCCGTTGCGAGTGCTCACCCCCGTTCACGGAGTGCATTCGAGGTGCCGCAACAGCCTTTGGGCAGAGAGAGAGGCGTGAAACACGACGTAGGATACCTGTACCTTTATTACAGTAGAAAGTATCTTTTTTTCATTTTGTACACTTCTGACAGAATTTGTACAAAGCCACGCATTTGACAGTGGAACCGGTCACAAGGGGAAAAAAACACATACCTACTAGAAAAAAAAAGAAAAAAAAAAACATTATTTACACTTTACATATGTACAAAAATGCATGAGAAAAAGGAAAGCTTTCGTTAAGTCATTCTCATCGTGCCTCCACACTCCAAAACGATGAAACATATAATACAGCACAGTCTAGGACGCTTGAGCAAACTTATTAAAACACACATGCACGCACACACACAGCTTCTTTTTCGTACATTTGCTTCTATTTCACAGTATTCGTAAGGCATTGAGGCAGGCAGAATGGTATTGGATTGTCACTTCCATACCACGCGTAGAAAAATTTTTTTCATTTGCATCTTGGAGCCACAGATACAGACAGATGCATCTGAAGAAAAGTAAGAAAGGGCAGCACGAAGCCATTTGTCTCTTCTAAGGGGAAAGAAGATTATACTATCTAGAAAAAGTGCATCTATACACGCACGCTTAACAACAGTGTACAGCGTACACAATTTTTTTTCCCCAACCAACCAGGCACTTACTTTCTGCAGGCTTCGCCTAGCTTCTATAGCTGCTGAACAGTATGTCCACACATCAGTTATATATTTATATATATATATATATGTATATATTCATATAATCTTTTCGTTACCAAAGAGTGGATGGAATAGTTTTCTTTTCTGAGTGATTTGCATGTGCATGTACCACAAGAATGCGCTTTCGCTGAAAACGTTCACAGGTTTGCTTAGCATGCAACACACACAAGAGAGAGAGGGATGCAGCGAGGCACTAAGACCTTGGCCTGCTAACAAAGCTGTGGCCATGGCAGATGTGATAGCGTTTTCACCCAAGCACAACAATATATGCCACAGGATCTTCAATTTCCCTGCTTTTTCCCCTAACCTGAGCCCTAACAGAGACGCAGACAACAACGAAGTTCCTACTACAGATTTTGGCACTTCATGTGTTCTTTCATCAATAAAAACAAGAGGGCGAAAGAATGGACAACAGACGCAAGAAGATAGAGAAACGGGGAGTGCAACATGAAAAGGTGTCCTAAAATGGCTCTTCAGCCTAACCCTGTTTTAACTCGCAAAGCCTAGTAGACTACCGAAAAGAAAGAAAAAAAAAAAAAAAAAGAAGTGCCACAGGTGGCGCCACCAGTCAAAACTCCATCATCTAACCCTCACAAGAATTTGGTGCCGAGTTTCATGGGAAGGTAAAGTGGCAGAGTGTCCGCACTACTCAATTTTGTGGAAAGCTTCTTCAACATCTCATTTGGTGGGTATATGAATTCAGAAATCCCCAAGTCAATGAGAATACTACAGACATGCCACGCATACACCAACGAAGAGGTGAGACTTGCCGAGTACAGTGTTCGTAGAAGCTCAATGCCATAGCTTGCAGCAAGGCCTTCATTGAAAACGGAGAAAGCCAATACAATTGGGGAAAGGTTAGACAGCCACATGGCGACGCAGGTGTGAGAAACGTGAAATGTCTGTGACGGAGAAAGGGGCTCGGCCCTCCCCTGCTAGGATAGGGTCGGCCCCATGTGGAAGACGTGAGCTGCATGCACGGAGGGCCTCCTTTGCACAATCAGGAAGGCGAACCAGGCTGGGCACCCACTACGCACAGTACTAAAGGGCGAGACATTTCCCTGCAAAGTGAGGTGGACAAACGCGTACCCAAAGCTTGGCAATCATGCTTTCAAGCTGTCAATGGGGAAGAGGAAGCAAGCTCCCACGAGATGCCAGAGGAAACAATAAAAGGCACATCACATTCCTACAAGATGACAGGTGGGCTTGGTCAAGATGCTGAACTTTAGAAGAAAAGGTTAAAGTGATGATGTGTGAGAAAAGGGAGAAAGCATAGCAATCAGCATGAAACACCATCAGCAACAGACATTAAATCATGTTGGATTGATTCCTCTCATACACAGTTACAAAGATGCCATGAGCAACGTCTGTATGAGCCACATGAAAGCATTTGCATGCACTTCAAAGCAAGTTATCAACAATGCGCCTTGGGGCAACAGATGTATCTTTTTTCAGGCTGCCTGGTTGGGATTCAAAGGAAGCAATTTTTCAAACTGCAACAGCACCAAGCGCCCTCATCAAGCTCAGAGGAACGTCAACGACACATGAACAGAGTGACAAGAGTGGCAAGGGAAAAGCGGAACACTTGTCTCGACCCTTCAAAGGAACAGGAGACCCAATCAAACCTTCCACGAATGCACCTATGAGATAAAAATGTCTCCAGCTGGAGGCAAGGTTTGACTGCGCGGGGTCTGTAGAGAGCTAAGTCAACTTGCACAGCGCACAAGACAACAAGCATTGGGACATCAAGTGCTGACCCTAGACCTACAGGCTGTGCTGTGCCACAAGAAAGCAGTTATTGTGAAGATCTAAGAACAAGTAAAAAGAAATGCACAGGTGACGCAAAGCTTTTAGGAAGCAAACATCTGTTCTACAATAAACTTAAATCTCTCAGGCTGGGCACCGATTTATGAGAAGAATGAGCACAGGCGGCGACGAGTCTGAGAGCTTGAAAGATGAAGATGATTCAAACAACACACATCTGATTTAAGTAACTCCATTCTTCATGCTTACCATAATAGTATTATTAAAAATAACTAGATACAGTAAACAGCGTGAGTTCTCAACAAATTAACACACTACACAGTGTCCACATGCTCAACACGCAGCTGCTTGCAAAAACACCTAGTTGCAGCGAAGCGGATACAGACACACCAGAAGAGAATGCAACAAGCAATTTGTACTCTGTTCTTTTCCTTTCAGGAGAGGCTTTAGAGAAATGAGAGCAGGGATAAAATGGGAGGAGGAGGCTGTGCTGAGACACATCACAAGCATATATATTTTATATATATATTTATATATATAAAGTCATAGCAGGCAGTTCTTTCTTCCCTACTCAGCGGGAACCACGATAATAAATAAGCTGACTCGCATGAAGGAAGAAGCTGCTTCAGGCAAACTAGTATCTCTTGCACTCCACAACAACAGAGGCTTCAACACTCGGGGAAGCAAGTTGGTCATCCTCTTTTAAGAGGACAACAGCAATGTTTATGAGAATGGCATAGGTGCTTCCAGTCATCAACGTAAACACCTCACAAATTACCTTCCCTGGCATTTCACCCAGCAGAATATAGACTACACGTGACGATGCAACAGGCTGCACCTTCTGCCTGCCTCAGATTTTTCAGCCAACACACGTTGCACAAACTTGACACCGGTTATCATAGACTACACCATCAAGCGCTGCAATAATCTTTGCAAGCATCTCGACCATATCAGCTAATAGAAGGGGACAAGGGGGGGGGGGGGGGGGGCATTTGCGTAAACTTGCAGAAGTCTGGCACATTTTGCATGTAAACCAACAATATTGTTTTAGTGCTTTCCTCGAAGACTCTGAAGCGGTTTTAAAGGATGACGATATTCAAGCACATAACTTGAAAGAATGCATGGCTAAATCCCAAGACATGGAATGTTGCCAAATTCTGTAACATAGTAAAAACTGTTCGCAATTTCAACCCTTTGCAGTATCGGGTAGGCTAAATTCATTACATCATGCTAGCAAGTAACATGCAAGGTCATCCAGCTGATGGATGACTTTACATCCATCAGCTGGATGACTTTACAGATGATGGAAGAACAGTCAAATCATGTGCAGAGATGGCCTGAATACTTGCCATGACAAATTTAGCTTACAGCAGCAATACTAAACTATAATAGATTTAGAAAAACTGCCACTAAATGTGCATTTTACACCAGCATTAAAACCATTTCAGTGTCTTGAAATTAATGGTTACATTTAAGACATGTACAGCTGTCACGCTAGTGCAATAGAACAGCTCATGTGTTTTGTTTTCATCTGTGGTTTGAGCAAGGCCAGAACTATTGAATGTTTGATTTCAGCACGTCCTTTCAGAACACACAATAGAAGCATCAGCAGAGACAATTTGTGCTCCTACACATTTGCTTTTACAAGTAACTGGAGCAGGTACCAGGCGCAAGGTAGCTGCTAAAACCTGTGCCCTGGGCTACATTCAAAATACAGTAGCAGCAAATATACAGCCATACAGTGCGAATAGGAACAAAACTTTTTTCAATGTGAAAAATAGGCACTAGTCCTTGTGGATTCTAGACTTCTACTACATTTATGTGAATGCAGCCATATATTATGCATTCAGTATGTTATTTCATTCGTTTTTTGTTTTGAAGGTCTCCATAAGTGCACACAGTATGTGTACTCCACTCCTTGCTAACCTGGCAAAAGCACGTGACCAGGACAACACCTTACAAAAAATGAGAAGCCACATTCCTTTGATCAAGTAATGCAACGAACAATACACAAGTCAATCAAAGGCTTGAAATGCAATTTCTAGTTGCCAATAAGCTTTTTCATATTCATTACTTTTCGCATTGACAAGTCAGCATGGATTAGAGTGCACAACAGCAAACGAAAAGATCTAAACAATGTGCAATAATGGACTGGGTAGTACAGAGAAACTCTCAATGAACAGAGCAGCACCTAAAGTGGGTAACAATCCATCATTACAGTGCTCTTTGCGAGTTAACAAGATAGCATTTGCGCAAAATTTAGCTGTGGTCTGCACAAAGTTTCACTTTCAAGCTCTCAGGGATAAGGCTTTGATGCTCAAAATTAAGCAATTGGTGTACTTATATTTTGACAATGGTAGTTAAATGATAATGACTGCAAAGCGTGCCCCTGTTAACGCAACTATTGCTTACTGTGAATCGAACGACTCATTGTGGTGGATTTTGATCCTCAGTACATACACAAATGAAAGGGTGGCAGGTCCATGAGAACAAAACCAAAAGTCAAGACTTTTCGATAAGCACACTAGAAGAATGGGACCAGTGCATTTTGAATGCTTCAATAACTCTAAACTGCACATGACTGATGATAGCAAAAACTATGTTATCTGCTAACACATGGTTTCATAACAAGCGTGCCTCGGAGAACACCGGTCTGTGGCATACGACCCAATCGTGACAGTAGAACACAACCAATCAGCTGTGAAGAAGTACAACACGACGATGACGTGGCCTAATCAGTCACAACGCTCGCTTGCGTGTTTACGCGTTGATGCGATGGCAGTGCCTCGCCCTCAAGGCAGTTGTTTCCAACTTAATGGTTGGGGAGCAGCAAAGCGAATGAAAGAGGTGGCGCCACTCTTGCCTACCCGAGGAACTTCTCGCGCACACGTAACCAGAAAGCTTTCACACCCTGCTTCTTCGGCGCAAAGACCACACACACACAGACATAAAGAAAGCCTCTCCCTACCGGGGTCTCGCTCCCTGCCACGACGAACACGTCCGCGTCGCCTTCATAGCGACGGGACGCAGCCGCTGCCGCGTGTCCGGCCGACACAAGCACGGGGAGTGGGGCAGTGCGAGAATGTTAAAAAAAAAAAAAAAAAGAACATGTCAGGCAGACCCGCAACCCGCGACAACGGCAGTCCGCACGGGAGCCTCTCGTCCAGCCGGGGCCGAACAACGAAAAGACAACGAGTTTGTTTGTCAGCCCCATCACCTGGGCGGAGGCGGCGTGGTGCGGAAAAACAGTTCGAGGGAGCAGGGCAGTGCGGTGACGATCTGGCGGGCGTACTTGGGGCCCCAGCCCTTGACGAAGGAGATGCGCGCCACGTTGGGCGCGTACGGGCCGTCCCACGACACCGACGGGATGCTGCGGTAGAAGCGCGCCCGCTCCCAGTCGAAGACGCGCAGACAGTAGCCGGGCAGCACCTTGAATACTGTGAGGTTGCGCACCGTGGGCATGTCGAGCGTCGGCGACGCCACGAACACGGCGTGCTGGGAGCGGTTGTAGACCCAGACGCCGTCGCGCTCGTGCAGCAGGGTCAGGCCCTGGCCGATCTTGGCACGCGTCCGGGCCACGGTCTCCTTGCACGGCCCGCCGGGGGAAGATGAGGGCGCCGCCAGCGAGAGCAGCTGCAGCGCCTCTTCGCGCGCCGACGACGAGGGAGCGCACTCGTCAAAGGTGACGTGCAACCACGGCCGCTGCACCGAGTACAGGTCTCCCACGCGCTCGTTCAGCTCCCAGTAGGCGATGCGGCACCACGGCTCGTCGTCGTCCCCGCTGGCCTCCCCGACGGGCCCGGTGGCGCAGTCCACCGGGGTCGTCGACGAGTAGCCTGCGAACGAGAGAAGGGAAGATCAGAAACGTGGTTTGCATTGTGGAGTAGCGCCGCGCCCGCAAGCAGGGCAGGACTAGTGACTTCCGAGACCAGCTCCTGCGAGCACAGACGCGCGTCAGACTCTCACGTGAGTCCGAGACAAGGCCCAGACATTGCAACAGATAGGGAGGTGGCCGAGGGCGGTTTGAGCCCTGTCATAATCGGCATACTAAATCACAAGTGCACTGGTTCATACTGGCGCCACGCTCATTTCTCAGGCGTGAGGTACGGCGTTAGTGCGTGGACGTTAGCATAAACTCGAGTGCCTGTAAACGCGAGTATAAAAGTGACTGCGATTTTGAGTGGAACACGAGTACGAACGTGAGTGACTATCGGCGAGTGTGGGTAAACGTATATGTATATGTGAGCCGTAAAGGTGGATTGGGCCCGAGTGGGAACGTGAGTGCGTACAACGCTCAGCAATTTAAACGCGGAGAGCATGGCTGCCGGCTGGGGCCACCGAGCTGATGCATTGCAGCATACAATGAAAGCGAGCGCCGTACTGTGTTAGTGAATTGGTCCCTCAGCGATCATCCAGTGCTCATTGGTGGCACAAGAAGCGCCGGCCGCAATTTGGTCCAATTATCGGGTTTGAATCGCTGGGCAACTGACATAGCCTGCGAAATAATGAACCAGTATCCGCAATTATAACGCCGACCTATGATGTACAGCGTTGTAAGACGCAAGGGTGATTAATTATTTGTGGAGTTTGACGTGCCAAAACCACGATCTGATTATGAGGCACGCCGTAGTGGGGGACTCCGGAAATTTGGACCACCTGGGGTTCTTTACCGTGCACCTAAATCTAAGTACACGGGTGTTTTTGCATTTCGCCCCCATCGAAATGCGGCCGCCGTGGGTGCGCTCTGGGCAGACTTACATCCGCGAGCTTCGTATGGGAGGCGGTAAAAAGGTCTTAAAAATTCCGCACACAAGAAAAATAAAAATGCACACAGATACACGCGGATGTAGCACTACGTACGACGCGGACGCCATTCAGTCGCACCCTGTCCCACAAAAAGCTTTAGGATCGCGACGCTTGCCACCTTGCTACTCAGAGCAATGCAACAAAGATAGCACTGCCGCGAGCCAGCTTTCACTCTTGCTTCGCTACTGCTTCGAAGCTATGGCGGCGACCGGGCAGAAGAGAGAAAAAAATAAGGAAAAAGCACCCTAATGAACCGAAAATGAGTCTCGACGTCGACGTCCCCACCATCTGCCACACACACGCGTAACGGGCGAAAACCTGCGACGCCAACGACCTGACAGAATAACCCCCTTTATTATTATTATTTTTTTGTCTACCCTCCCGATACCGGCCACCGTATGCCTTGCGGGGCGGTTTGCCACTGGCGCCGCTCGAAGGCAGGCAGCTGCTAGCGTGGCCAGTCCGATTCAAAAGACGTGCACGCGCACCTCCCACCGCCCCCCCCAGCCCCCCCCCCCCCCCCCCCCTTCATTTGCTCGAGCAACGGCGGCGGAGAACCAGCCAGTAGCGGTCAGTCAGCAGCGAGACAGACGAACGGCGCCTGGAGGCCCTTCCCCCCTCCAACCCCGTCGCGACGCCGCCGACGGCCCAGCAAGGAGACCGCTCAACCTCTCCACCACCAGTCAAGATGGGGAAAAAAATAAAGGGGGAGGGAAGGGGGGGGCGACCGGCAGGCGCGGCGGCAAGAAAAAGCATAGACCACCACCGCAAGAGGGCTTGCCGCAGCCGACCCAGAATTGCGAGACGCGAAACCTTTAAAAATATCGCGGGCACGATCGAGCGAAAATACTACGTTGCGGCGGCAGCAGCACCGGCGCGAACGAACGCGAAGGCCTTCCCGGCGCCGGCCCCCCGAGAACAAGCGAAGAGCAAGTCCTTGGCTCAGACAAGGCTTTCGGCAAGAAAAAGCTGGAGATAAGCTGAGGGCTGCGAGTTTCTGAAAATGAACTCGGGGCTTAGAGGAACCAGCTCGCTGGGCACCCAACTTGATCTGCGAGCTCCGTCGAGAAAACTTGCACTAGTTTTATTTTAATCGCTGCCATCGTAACCACGACTCAACGAGCTGGGCACACACTGCGGGGTACGACTCCGCAGGCTTATCGTGTCAAATCGTAGTTTTGCTAGAACCGGAACAGCGAAAGGCACGCATGAATATCGCGGAATAATCGAGACATTTTTTAGCGAAAGCGACTCGCGATGTGACGGCAGGCACGTTGGCGCGACACTGCAACGAACTCGGCACACCTGTACCTGCAGAGAGCGCGCAATCGCCTAAGTTGGCTGCTATGTTCTCTTATCACACAACTAAACAACCTTACAACCAAACAAACTCGTCTTCCTGGAACTGAGCTCACATACCAAATACTATTCGCGGGGAATGGCTGCCAAAGAGGTGTTTCTGGCAGAAAGCCTCATCGAAATTCAGAAGGCAAGCCAACGTAGCAACGAAACCGTGACCGTACAGATGGGATAAGGCAGAATTGCGCAGCGAAAAGAGATGCAATTTCTAGCAAAGTGTAATCGTCCTGCGAAACCCGCCGTTTACTCCGGCCTCTAAGCGCAGCAAAAACATGACATGCCCGTTCAAAATACTGACAGCCGAATGTCATTGTCAAGCACGAAAGACAGCGCAGTTGCCGTTAGCTTTTGCGGCATCGCTTTACAGTTATCAATTGAGGGCATAAACAGTAGCATCACCCGCTATTTACAATGGTCTGCGAGTCTCGAGACGTGGCGCACATGACAGTGCCATTAGCGTCATTTCAACCCCACAAAACGTAACCGACAAAATGTAGCACAAGGCTCACCGCAGCGCTAGTAAACAACCACGACGTATTTATCAAGCAGTCTCCAAACGCAGCGCTCATCATCGCGTACGAGTTAACATTAAAAGAAGAAAAAACCCCGAAAGAAATGATGCATGTGCCCGGCACGACAGAAATACCTGTTGCGGACGACAAGGACGAGGCCACGGCGTTGCACCGACGGCGCAGAAGCGCGCGCAGCGCGCTGACAAGACGCCGAAGTCGCTTGACAATTCCCTTCGAGAGACGGAGATACTTCTTAAGCCGGCGCAGCCACGCCAAGACCAGCATGCGGCAACCGCAAACGGTACGCTCCATGGCCGCGGACGACGCTGTGCAGGAGGACGTCGTCGGCATAATCAAGACTACGCTGTCGCAGCAGTGGCCGGCGGCGCCAGCGATGTAGATTCAAACGACGACGTCGCGCCGCCGCCAGCGCACGCGGAGTGACGCTGCTGCTGTCGAGGCCGCCATTGCGGCGCCCCTGGATGCACGCGTAGAGGAGGGCTCGCTCGCCGCACGTAGACTCGACACGGCGCCGGTTGACGCGAGAAAGCGCGCGCGGGGAGGGCCGTCCTCGTTCCCTCGCCAGCCCCGCACTCCCCTCCTCCTCCCTCCGGTCCTTCCTCCTCTTCCTCGTCTTGCCACACTTCCGGATACGCTTGCCGACTCCGTCGACAGATGACGCCAGCAGCAAAGGAGGAGGCGCACGGCTGCGATGAGCGAGTACGCCGGCGCAAACGTGCCTGTTGCTCCGTTTTAATGTTCTCGTATGACAAATGCACGCCGGAAAAATTACTGTCAAATACCACGTTGTAGCTCACAAGAACGCAAACGAAGTTGCAATGGACTGCCTCGTTATCGGAAACGTTCGGCTCCGGGCTATCCAGAGTGAAATATAAGGGAAAAAAAAAAAAAAAAAAAACGCAATGTAAGTGCCTTGCGGCCTTAAGTTTTTCAGTTCATGTTGGGGGACCGTGCAGTGATCGATCCATGTTGCGTGCCCAACAATGCGAAGCTCGGGAAGTTATGACAGCTTTCGTGACTCTTGCTCGGAAGTGTCGCGCAACCCCAACCGCGCGGTGCAACTCTGCTCGCGCGCACTGAGGTGTGAGACATTCTGCAACACGAGCGGACGCTCCGAACCTTCTCGGTCGACCAGTGCAACGGCTCAGAGCGACTGAACTGCCTCCTTACTGTCTCCCTGCAGAGTCGTCGTTATTCTGCCGAGATCCACTTGCATGAGCAACAAGAGGTCTATAGTTTTTGTTTGTGATTCGATAGCTACGATACGGAATACTTGACTGGTGCGACATGTTCTCGACCGATGAAACGCAGTCGGACATCAGACCAGTTACTAACTCCGTTTTGACGCGCAGCGCGTGTATGCGAAGCGTCGCTGCGATGGACACAGCAGCAGCTATGCTGCTCTGGCCGAATTGCTTCAGTGCAGGTTTCGATACGGCAGAACAAGGTGACCACGCTTCGGCGATGCTTACTACATATGCAACTTTAGTAAACTGCCTCTCGTTAGGCAGTTCTATAGGAGGAACTTTAGCAAATGAGCTATGAACTCAAGCGTCTACCAGAAACTGCGTGCACTGTCACGTACACCCTTCTGACAGGCCGAAAGCCGGCCTCTAGCACCCTGCACGAAACTACCGAGAGAGAGAGAGAGAGAGAAAAAAAAAAGAAGTACGCGACGGAGGATGGCGCCTTCCCCTCCGGCAGGCCCCGACTGACGTCGCTTCCGTCGTTTTCATATATCGCCGGCGCGACGTCGTGGCTCGAGCCAAAAATACTTTTCATCCGGGCGGACAGGAGGAATGCATCTGCGAGGATGCCGTCCAAAAGCGTTGCCCCTGATCGCGCCTCGACGTCAGTACAGTAGCAGCGGCAGTAGCAGTGGCCCGGGAGGGGGGTTGGGGGGGGGGGGTGGAGGCTCCTCTCGGCAGATTTCCATGTCTCTCCCGCGCATGCCTCGGCGGGGTTAAAGAATTCTCCCCCCACCGCAGCAGAGTTGGAACGACTCCGCGAAGTCATTCTGAGCGCACCTCGGCGCGAAAACGAAAACGGGACGGTCTTGGTTACAGAACGGGCTTGGAGGCGGTAGCAATACCATGCGCCAGGTGTGTCACAAGCAACCAAAAAGACCGCTCATCTTCGCGTACAGGTATAAGCTTACGAAACCTGGGGCGAGAGACGGCATAGGCGGAACGCCTCTACCCGCACTGTGTTACGTTAGAGCGCAAACCAAAATTTTAACGAAACACTCTGCCGTTCCTTTCCCGGTCCCGTTTTGTCGCCTCCTACTTCTGCTAACTGACGCTCGTGTGTCCGCAGGACGCTCTTACGAACGGCCCTATATATCGTAAGAACTTTGTGTGTGTGTGTGTGCGTGCGAATACAGGACGACATTCCGTTTTGCCACAAACAATGACAGTAATTGTTGCGGCGTGTAACCATCAAACAAAGCGCAGGCTTTAATCGGGCCCTATGGTTACTGGGAGCGTATATTTCTGTATTTGGCGAAGACGCCCGGAGGTCTTGTACAAACGCACCGCCGGAAGCGTCCTTCGCCATTCAGACAAAAGAATCGTTCACTCCCATTTGCTGGGGCCAGCGTACCTGAGAAGCAGCAGGCCTTGGCGCCCGATCATTTGTCCCTCAATTTTCGGGCTCGACCTTCACCGCGCTAGACGGCAGCTGGGGTCGCTACTATATAGGCCGCATGCGCAACGATCAAGGCGGCAAGCGTCCACGTTTGCGAAATGTGCTTCACTGACGGATCGTCTTTTTCCTTATTTTTATATCCCCTCATGTTATCATTCGTTAAAGATATTGAAGCTTGTGGAGAAGCCGACGATATCGACCGCACTTGCCATCACTTTCAATTTCATCAAAATAAATCACAGTGTGAGCCATTACAAAAGAGAACACCTTTTCGGAACATAGGCAACGGCTACAAGAAGCACAACCTTGAACCTCAATCGCTGATGCTTGCTTGATATACTTCACTTGTCGAAGAACAACTTTCCACGTAACGTCTTTATTTCACTATGCAATACAGCGACAGTTTACAGTCTTGAATACAAGTCATGTGTGCCCTTCTATTATTGGTGCTCACCCAACATGATGTATGTATGCATTGACGCCAATCACGGCGAAAAGCTGCGCGTTATCTCGACCCATTTATCTCTACGGCAGCGATGTGGAAGCTGTGAATAGGGCAACAATATGGCGTACGTGACGTCACGTGTATACACCCATACACGCTCACGACACGAACACATTTGGTACGCACTAATCTCAATACACGTAAATCGAAGTGCGCAGCAAACAGCACAGATGGTAAACAAATGAGGCGAAGGAGTTGCGTTCGCGCGGGTGATAGCGATAGATCCGCCCAGTGCCACGTCAGCAAAATAACACGAATATATATTTGCACGTCCGCTTACCTCGCTATATTGGCGACAAAAGTCGGCAAATGGACGACGTATTGCAGGAATATCTCCACCTTGCATGTTCGAGGGCGCATATTGGTAACGTACTCGTGACGTATACGTTCCATGCAAAAGAATTGCCCGCACACGTACATAATATGGAGAATGAGGGCCAAGAACCAGCTGGAAGCGATAAAATGCTTCCGTAGGATTCTGGTCAACAGCTCAGACATTCCGTTTCGAAGGCTCTGCAGACAAGTAGCAAAGGAAACGGCACGCCTCTAAATGTTGCCCCTGATGCAAGAAGCCGTGAAATAGTCCGGGTTTTCTACAGCTTCAGGCCAACTCAGCAATGCAGAATACAAACATAAATAGAACTGTCGATCGTCGCGGAGATAACAATGCTGCTGCTGACTGGAAGTAAGCCGCAGCTGGGGCACTGCATGCACTTACGAGCAGGCGAACAGCGTGAAAAAACTATGCAGACAAAGGAGGAGTACGGATGCGGATAGAACCGACGATGTGGCAGGTCGTTACATATGTATGTCGCCGGGCTGCGAAGCGTGGTCGTAAGAAACGCCAAAACCGAGTCGAAGGATCGGAAACTATATTACGTTTTATCAACCAATTACGATTAATAAATTCTACATCACGTCCATGGCGAGTGAGAGATCGAAGATGTTTTCTCTATCAAAGTTTTCCAGATATGTGCCCCTTACCTTATTCTCATTATATGGGTTTACACAGGCTGACTAACAAACAAATCAAAGCTCTACGCGATAACCCTCCCCCATTCTTTTCGCTCACCTGCAGTTTAGCGAGACACGTCGCGTGTGCGGATAATCAGAATGTAGAGTTGGGGTAGGAGGGAGTACAGGCGATTACGATACGTTGCACGCACAAGGCGACTCGCTGGACTGCCAAAGGGGTTAGGGGGAAAGAGGTTGCCTTGTCGCTGTTGAATGGATGGATAAACTTGATGCCCGCCTAGCGCACATTGATAAGGGAAGGAGCGAGATGAAAAAAAAAAAAAAATGCCAAGATGAACCCCTCGCTTTTTTATCCCCAAGCAGACTCCGAGGCCAGCTTCGCAAGGTGCCTCTTCTCCTCGAGTTTATGACGGCGGCTGCTGTAGCGCCGGCGGGCGCCGGCGCGTCGTGACGCACGCCGCATTCGTCACGGACAAGCGGCAGCCAACGGCGAGCATCGCAAAAAAAAAAAAACCGCGCAAGAGGCTAGCGAAGCGCCCAGGAAAATTTGGCCTCTGGGAAAGCTCTCCCGCGCGTCGGACTTCAAACGCACGGCCGCCAAGGCCTCACAGCCCCGCTGGTAGCCTTTCACTGCTGACGTAGAGTGTGTCACATTCGCAGCACTCTGTTGTGCCATGGCCACCGAAAAAATTCATTTGCCGGGCGGCACGCTATAATGACAAGGCGACAGTGAGCAAACCCCAGAAGATCGGTTCCACCATGACAGAAGAGGGAGATACGGCGCGAGCAAGCCTGCGGTAAGTCTATTTGCGACGATTCAGCGTACTCGGAAAACCGCTGTATGCTTCCTGGATGTCACTCGGCTCTAAAATTGCGACAGGTGAAGTTTTAAAAAGGGCAGGCGCCCATCGGAAGTACCGACCCCCCTTTTCACCCCCTCCTCCCCCCTAATATTTCTTCGAACCAGTAGCGCACAAAGGGAAGGTCACGCGCTTGCGGGGACCGAGACAATACCAATTAACGCACACACACAAGGAAGACGACGAGAGGGACACATGCCACGTCTTCTTTTCGCCGAAGCGTCAGCACCGGGGTCCTAATTGGTCAGAAAAAGCTGCCTTCTCGGTGGCAGCCCGCGACAGGGTGCACACGGCAAATGCAGCGGCCGCCGGCGCCCCGCCTCGCGCAGACACAAAGTGACAACAGCAGACGGCCGGGCAGACAGTCGGTCGCACGGCCGCGTCCCCCAAAAAACTAAGCAGCAGTGCGGCCGAGCGCAAAGCGGCGATAGACGCCACCGCACTGCCTGCCGGCCGCAGAGAGGAAGGTTTTCTATGATTAGCAGGAGGGCAGCCCGAGCGACCGACCGCGCTGGTGGTGGCTGCTGCTGCTGCTGGCGGAAGCAACAAACATCGTCTGCTGCGGCCGCCGCCGCCGCCGCCGCCGGTGATGTACGAGCGAAGGCTGGCGCCGAAACTCGCCGGCGCCACTGGCTCTCCCCAATCCCCTCTCTCCCGAGTCGGCGCCGCCGCCGTCGCGCCGGAGCCGCCGCCTGCGATCCAGGGACGCGATAAAAGGCGACCGCGGACACTGCGCATGCGCCGATGACGCTCCCGCGCTGCTCGTGCGCGCGCGGTGCAAGGGGAAGTAAAGAGAGAGAGACAAGCAGCAGCAGCAGAGTGTGTGTATGTATATATGGGGGAGGGGTCGTCGTCGTCGTACGTACGTATTCGCCCGTACGATCACTCGTCTCGTCGTCGCCACCGCCGCCGTCAAACGCTCTCTCGGACAGATGTCGCGCGCCGCGCCGCACGCCGGAGGCGCGCACTGCGTTGCACGCCCACTAAGCCAGAGGCGCCAAAATCGATTAGCCTCTTTACCGTTTCTTTTCATTCTTCTCGCACCCCCCACCCCTGCCGACGCGTGCCGCCGCGAAACACGTGCTGTGCGCCGCCAGCCGCAGACCGGAACGGTTTTCGTTAGCACCTATAGTGGCGTCGTTCTCTGCGATGGCAAGGGCACTTCCCTTCACACATTGCACGAGGGCTTCGAGAGCATTAGGCGCGCGTCTGGCGCATTGTTGCTTTTCTAAAAAACTGTCGAAGGGTTAAGCGAGTGGGCTACATACAAATTAGAACCTCGTTAAGCCTGCCCGACAAAGCCAACGGCATGAGTGCTGCAGTCGCTGTACGCTATTACATGTATTCCAGCGTCATGGAATGCAGACAGGAAAATAAGAGGTACCAAAACCATGCACAGTGGTAATAAGTTAATAAACATCTGCTCTGGAAACGTCTCGCTCAAGTGCTGACAAATATTTCGCTGACAAAAGACCGCCTGCTCCGGCATCCCATATTTCCTCATCACTGACGCTGCTGCTGGCGCCCGTCACAGCTCGTGAACACGCAGCGAAATAATAAAGCCAACATGACGCTCACCACGATGAATCAAGATGTAACGGCGCGACTTTGGACGAGAACGAGAACATAAACCGGATAGCAGACGAGGGTCAACACAAACTAGCCCTATCTTTGACGTTAGTTATACCCTAGCCATATTCTAACCTATTCCACTAAAAGGTCCGCAGGCAAGCCGCCTGTGACGTAGGCCGCGTGGCGGCAGCGAACGAAGGTCGCCGCGGCAGCTCCGACAACGGTGTTTACTCTTCGTTGGAAACCCGCGGCTGTCCGGCCCTGGGGAACGACTTCCCGAGAAGTCAATAGCGCGCCCCGACCAAGTTGTAGAAGCCGGGCCGGCACAACAAAAAATAAAAGGAAGGCGACGCGCGCTCCGACAAGGAGGCTTTGAGGGAGAGGCTCCTCGGCTCGGTGAAAGCGGCGCCGGAGCGACCACGACGCGAAGGTCGCGCCGGCGCCACCGCTGACGACGGTAGACGACACGACAGCGCTCCCGCGTGCCACAGACAGAAAGGAGACGTCGATGACGCGATGCCGTTGGTTAAATATAATTAACTCAAGCCTGCTGCCACGTGGAAAGGTGTGCAACCCACAATAGAGTATATATATATATATATAGTATATATATATATATATATATATATATATATATTGCCCGTCGTCTGGCGCGAAATGGCAGCGCCGTGTACGTGACGAACATCTTCGAGTAAACGAGACTTTATCTGTCGTCCGGTGCATTCGTAATCGTCATGCAATTTGTTGACAGGTTCAATCTGTCTGACAGGCTGCCCGAGTGAGCTCTTCTAGTTTGCTAGATTTTCGTTTTGTGTAAACTCCGACTTGACCAGTCTTTAGGAACACTTCTTTGCTTTAGTGAAGCAGCCGTTTCAATCTCTCTCGTCTGCGGTAGGCTTAGTTCAGCTTTTTAATCAAGCGTGTTTAATATGTGTTTGTGACGAACATGCATACGCGTTTGTACAAGCCCTCCCTACACGTCTAACATGGCAAATAGCATACACTCGTCTGACAGCAGACAAGTGTGTCTGCTGTCTGACAGTATTATAAACTAATAAATAAATGTATTGCTTTCGTGCTACGAACGATTTTGCCGCTATCACGGTGCAGTACCACCTGCACCGTGGTAGCGGCAGGTGCAGGTGGTACTGCACCTGCCCACAACTAACCTTATCAGCCATTCAAGTACCTTACGGCTTGCCTCGTGTGGAAGCCTCGACATCGCTCCCCGGGCTCTTCTCATATCAATTCGGTATATCCCCTTGTCAACAGCGCCCCCCCCCCCCCCCCCCCCCAATCGCTGCCGATATAGAAACACCCGTATCTTGTCATTACGCCATCGCGCAGCCCCCTCTCTCGGACCTCAGCCACGTCGCACTCGATACAAACCGTTACATATCTCGGATAAGCCAGTTTCAAGCTGTTATCTACACCCATAACCAATATAGTACTTGTAATATTTATCTTTCTTTCGCCCCCCTTCCCTAAGCGCAGGGCAGCTCCAACCGGTCGAGACAATGGTTAACCTCCCTCCTTCCACACCTTTCCTTCATCTTATCTTTCTCTCCCCTCGGACTGGCCGCAAGCATGAGTAATCGTTACTTAGCAAGGAGTACAGCCGTTGTCAGTCTTAACCAGACCACATGGTTAACCTCCCCCAACCACTGCCTTTCCTTCTTCTCATCTATATTTGTAATCTGACTGCTTATAAGTAGGAGTTAACGTTATCCAGAGGGGAGTACAGTCTCCCTCATACTTAACACGAACAGTCTTCTGGCTTCTCCTGCGGATGATGCCGGAGATTGGTGGTTGGGAGCGGTTCTCTGAAAGTGCCAGCTTTATGCGTCTTCCTTCCAAACCACTCGATGCTTGCTCATTACAACTTGCATTTAAGCCGCTTTTTATTAAGCCGCTAGAGATGCATCTTCATGGTTTAGGTTAAGTCGGACGGCGGATGTACAAGAATGTTTGGAAGGGAAGTTGTAAATACAGAATAAAGTACCATGCTATAGTGTTTCTAAACTTTTTTTTTATCATGATTATTATTCGCTATCCTGCTTGCAGGGCGGCGGGAAAGTTGGATCCAAGCCTGCAGTATCCTGGAAACGCCGTCGAGGGGCATTGTTTAGTGATCTGCGTTTTTAGTTCTAGCAACTTTAAAAGATATCGCGTTCACCATGGGTCTCGTTTTCGTTGAATTATCGAGACATGACTGCATCTCTTAGTCATCATCGTAAAATAAAACGCTTATCGCTAGTTTGCCCGGTCGCTTCGGTTTGTCGACAGCATAATATGCGTATAAAAGTTGCCTTTTTGTTTTCGCGTACAAGAAGATGCTACAAAATACTATAACTTTATTAGGTCTTTCGATTAATGATTAGGACCGAAAGAAAAATAACTCCTTGATGCGAAATCTGAGCGCGAAATATAAATCGGTGGTAGGCGAAAAATCCTCGTTTAATGTTCGAATAAATACGCAGGTCGCTGTTTCCCACACGTCGAGGTATATAGCGTGTTTTACGGGTCAGAAACTGTCGCGCACTCCCAAGGCAGGGTAGGCACGAGGCGAGCATTTCGCAAGCTCACTAGACCGCGTTCTCGGGCGATAAATAACTCACGTGCAACATTGCGTCCAGGTACAGAGCTACGAAACGCAAATAACGATTTGTTATGCGAAATCATTAATCGCGCGTGCACTACCAACGCTGCCACTCGCCACGTTGTCGGAAGACGGGTCTGCGTGTTTTCCGTTTTCTGGCTATGCGCCCATCCCCCCCCCCCCCTTTTTTTTTTTTGACTCTCTCTCTCTCTCTCTCAGCCTTCTTTCCGGCCCCACCTAGCTGTCGCGGCATCGCCTTAAAACCAAACCACGTCAAGGAAACGGCGGAATCTTGAATCTCGTCCAGGAACGCGTTTTACGTCCTCACCAATGCACAGAAGCGTTAGCGAAACAACACAGATAACAGATACCACTGCCAGCGGAGAGGATTAAGGCACATGCCACACGTGGCGTACGCCTAACGTAAGAAATGTTAAGGAAAGTGTTCAAACTATTACGGTTGTTCATAGTTCCTTCTTGAGCTCGATCTGTACGAAAGGACGGGGA
Source organism: Dermacentor silvarum (assembly GCF_013339745.2). NCBI lineage: Eukaryota > Metazoa > Arthropoda > Arachnida > Ixodida > Ixodidae > Dermacentor > Dermacentor silvarum. The sequence continues at coordinate 131,435,057 of NC_051159.1, read as the reverse complement.
CCGGAAAACAGGAACAAACGCCCTTTTGAACTTTATTACGGGTGCCCTTTAGCGTAGTGTTGCTTCAAAGCTGCAGCTAAGTGTACGCTCACGCAGCTTGAGCACAGTCGAGCCGATCTAACGCATGCGTACAAAGGAAAGCGTAGACGCCAGGAGGGTCGATGGTGGGCGGCATCTTGTGAAGTCTGGTTTAACCGAGATATATCCGACCATGGCCTCCGATATCGTGTCGCGCCGCCAGATCTCGGGAGGTCCGTTGTTATCAACTTGGCGTAAACGTGCCGGTAGCGGCATCAGCGTAACGAAGTTTATTTCTTCTACGTTTCTCGAAGGAAAGAGCGCGAGCACCGCGAGAACGCTCCTATATAGCTCGTTATGGTTGACGACGTCGCTCGATATGTCGCTTTCAGCAGCGTTACTCTAAAGAGACAACCAGGAGTCATCAGAAAGAGACAGAAATAGAGACAGTGAATTGGATGCAAAGAATGGAAACAAAAAGGGCAATGGATACTTACAAGAATGAGAAGAAAGAAATTACAAGGGAAAATCTGTACGATAGCACAAAGGGCAGTGCCTTGCTATTTGAGGCTCGAGCCGGTTGCCTAAGGATCCTGATGGAATGTGAAGGGATTCACCTAGTGAGAAACAGTAGGTAACGCACACCTTCCGGAAGGTTTAAAGCGAACGGAAGCATCAACCTGTCAGCAGTCGGGATAAGCAAGAGACGTTTACAATAGTGGCGAAAAAAAAAAAAAGCAGGGAAGTGATTAACACGACCTGATTTCATATATTACAGTCATAGGTAGTGGTACGAAATAGAAATTGAAAAAAAAAAGTGAAATGTACACAAAAATGCTAGATGAAATACATGCACCTGATTAAAACAAGCAGGCTAGGTGAGTATTTGTTACCGCCCCGTTTCAAAGGGGATGCCATTAAATCACCATCATCTGCATCGGAATACATTTTACGGTGCACCTTCGTTTATGCTGAATCTAAGAACCCTGCGAATCCCTCGAAAACTTTCATTGATCGATTTCCAAGATCTGCGCCTGGCCTAATACATAAACAGAACACGGTGACGGATAAATGTGCTGGTATTTTTTCACCTAATTAGAAAAGCATTCAACATCGTGGATCACTATACCCTATATTAAATATACTAAAATACTATGGTTTTCGCGGACAGGTTCTGCCGAGTTGCTCGAAACATACTTGACACACTGCAGTCAGGCAGTCGTACTGAATGAATTTAGATCGTCCCCTCGGCAAATTACATTAGTACACGTTTTCCCCAAGCATCAGTCCTGGGACCTTGGTTTTTGCTTCTTGTACATTAATGACTTGACCAAAGCTCTGTACAAATACTGATGTGTGCCGATGACACAGTTATACTAACAAGAGATGATGTCCAGGATGTCCGAAAGAAAGCTAATGCCAAGCTGGCTAACATTTCTCGATGGCTTTGCCGAAAATAAATTAACAGTTAACGTAGAAAAAAAATCATGATCACTCGCGAAATAAGCCCGTAGATGTATCTTCAGTTCACATAGTACTTAATAACAATCCTCTCGAGCGCTATTCCTTCGTTCAAATATCTTGGCGTAGTAATAAACTACACTACACTGAAAAAACCACATTGATGCGCTATGTCATATGCTTTCAGGGGGATGTTATCACTTATTACAAGCCTGAAATTACTTTGGCACCAAAGCTCTCCGTACCCTATGAATTTATAATAGTCATTTAAGATACTACAGTGCATACATCCAGCCGGTAAGCAAAATTAAGAAAATGGATATAAGAATAATTACTCGATCTCTGACATATTTCATCCTAGCAAACCGCTGTTCAAAAATGTGCAGCTACTGCCATTTGATCTAATACGTCAACTAAAAGCTGTTCTAGTTACTAACAGTATAATAACATAAACATCCTTCATCCGCGTCCCTGTTCCGGACATCACGTGTCACTATATAGAAATGTAGCCTCGTATAACTTACCTCCAATTCACAACATATATGGAGAGCGACCAATACAAGTTACTGGTGCTAAACTATGGAACTATTTGCCACTAGAACTAGAAGAAGTCTATAAATTCAATACCTCATCGACAAGAAGTATTTCTTATCATTAATTCTGTTATCATGGCATTGCCTTCACGTCTCCTTAGCCCGCATTAATACCTTGATATTTATATGATGGTTTCTTTCTCCCAGTTAATTCTGTTATCATGGCATTGCCTTCACGTCTCCTTACCCCGCATTAATACCTTGATATTTATATGATGGTTTCTTTCTCCCAGTGAAAATTTCGATTATCTGGTGAGCCAACGAGAATTTCAAACTATTCTGTTTTTACACCTTTTGTGTATTATGTATTAATGATCAATGTATTACAGTTCCGTAGTTTTTTTCTTACTGTGGCATCGTTCTTTTTTTTTTCTTTTGTTTATACAAGACGAAACTCGTGAGCTTTGTCTATTGTTATCGCGCTCTCAATGCGAGTATGAAACCTACACCTGCGTGCCTTATTGAACTCCAGTACTGGACTATAATGTGGCTACGTGTCCAAACAGTTCATGGAAATTCACCGTACGCGTTGTGTGAAATAAATTTGAATCGAATTGAAAACTAGGGCGCACTTGACGTTCCTGCACAAATCAAGGAACACGACTCATGCGGCAGGCACTTGCGAGTAATCGAACCAGCGACCTTGTGTCCGGGTTCGATTGCACACACACACGCCCCCTCCCACACACACACACATTTTTTTTTCTTTTTGATGAATGTGTATTGATACAGAATCTCGTCAAGAAATTCTTAGAATGCCAACAAGAGAGAGAGAGAGAGAGACAACTGTGATGCTGGAGCTGTTAGCCTGGCTATTCGCCAGACATACTCCAGGTGCTGGGTGATGATTATGATACATACAGTGATAAACATTTAACAGTACATACAGTCACACGCACACACATATTTACAAAGTTTCGTTAAGGCTCGTGGCCCGCAAGAACGTTAGCAGCGCTTTCGTGGCGCGTAACGCGCAGGTGGTGCTTTGCCATGGGCCGAGTCCCGTTTAAGGTGTAATGTCGCCTTTAAAGACTGTCTGTCTGACGCGCAGCGGCAGCAGCGACACACATGTTGCAGCTCTTCAGGGGCGTCACATTGAAAGCACACTGGCATATCGATCGCACGCGGGCGTTCTAATCAAGCGCACTAATTATTCCCCTAACCCAAGCTCAATTGCACAATCTTGCTGGTTTGAATTTGGACGTATACATTCCGGGCCTAACTTCCGGTTCACAACAAGCACGAAACGCACATACCTCTAATGGGTGGTTGCGCGTTTAGTACCAACGTGCTTTCGTCGCGAAACCGAGTGGCTTCCAACTTTCTTCGCATTTACGACGACTCCGGCTTCCTTCATTCTTTTTCCCCCGTTTGCTGCAGCTTACGCGCGCCGCGCGAAATCAGAGGGTGCAAACAAACGAGCACCTTGCCAACAACGCTGTTGGTTGCACGTGCCCAGATGTTTGTTGCCTCGTTGCCACCGTGGTGATGCGAGGGAAAAAAAAAGCAAAAAAAAAAATAAATAAAAAGCCACACTCCCTCGAATTCGGTGCCAGACCGAGCGCCGTTTATCCTCCTTGTGGCAGTTTACGGACACAGAGGCGGTTATTGGCGCAGTCTTTTTTTAAGCGGAGCCGTCTAATTAGAGGGGTTCTCGGGCTAACCAAAACACAGTACAAACAACAACTGATAAGAGTGGACGACGCGAGCGCTGTCAGCCAGATATTTACTGATAAAAAGAAGAAGAAGAAGCAGGGCTCATACAGAACCACACATTAATTTTCTTCTTTTACGATCCTCACCAGCGACCTTCGCATCTGCTTAGGCCACTGATACATCCTTGTGATTAAAAATAATTCGCTGTTTCTTTTTTTTCTTAAATGGCATAATTTATCTGAAGCACAAGCGAGATGCCACGCGTACTTTACCACTCTTCATTGACGATACTCATTAAGATCTCGTATCTACACTGTTATCTGGTTTTCACTAGCACGGCTGTAGGTATCGGCACAGGACTCGTGTAACTCTCTAGCGTCTTACACTTTCCTGTGTGCTCGTTATGCCCAATCTGCGTTTCCTGTCCAATGTTTAGCTTACAGTATAAACGCTCGCGTCACTACACTCTTGTCGTGCCATTCCTTGTATTATGTTGTTTTCAATAATGCTAAGCCAGTAAAGACTCGCAGGCGGCTCTGCGTCCGGTTTATGCATATATAGACACACCGTCGAGACGAAGCACAGCGGTCTTCCGCAAAACCTTTTTAGCCAGACAGACCGAGCATAGAACGCGGCCACATGCCTTTTCTACAATCACACAAAGGCCTTCCGCGTCCCGCGAACCAAACAACCAATCAGACGGGTTTACAGATCTCAAACGCACTCCCCGTTTACACGGCGCAGGGTCTTGACCACGGTGTAAGATATATACTCTTTAGGTGGGGACACTCGCGAGGCGCGATCGACCAGATAAAGTAGCAACAGCGCGCGTCAATCGGTCAGGTGCCGGCAGCGGATACCTATCGGCGGTACGAGGCAACTTCAAGACAGAAAAGGTTTTATCTACAGTTGCTATAGCAACCGGGCGATTCGCGGGAAATCCGAAATGGTTGCGCGACGCGTGAAAGTAGGTCACCGTGGTGAGGGGCACGAGGGACGAGGGCATCGCCTTGACGGAGCAGATACGGCGGCGCAGAAGCGCCGGTTGCTATAGCAACATTAGATAAAACCTTTTCTGTCTTGAAGTTGCATCGTACCGCCGATAGGTATCCGCTGCCGGCACCTGACCGATCGGCGCGCGCCTTTGCTACTTTATCTGGTCGATCTCGCCTCGCAAGCAAGCCGAGAAGTGTCCCCACCTAAAGAGTATATATCTTACACCGTGGTCTTGACATAAGCGGTTGCGAATGCTGCTAGTGTGCGTCACGCCAAACACACCGGTGGCAACAGCCCTTTACAAATCGTGTTTGCAACGGTGGTTCCGCAACGTAAACGCTGATAAATAAACTACGCGAGGTAATAAGCGCGATAGTGGCTTCCGTGTATAACACGCTATAGCAGTCGGCTGCACAGAAGGATAGCAGAGGGAGAATACAAACATGGTGATTCGAAGAGAACGGATCGTTAAAGTCACGTGTTGTAGGCGCGCACAGCTGGCGTTGCGGAGTATAGGTAGAGGAGAGAGCGCGGAGGGATTAGTCGGTAGTCCTAGGAGTACTGAAACTACGATGACGCAGATATTCGCAGTAGCGTTGGTGGCGCCACATTGTGATGCTGACGTGAACTAGAGCACACAAAATTATTATTGCAGCGACAATGTCATACTTATATGCTGGTAAAAGGACATTGGTAGAAGTAATTATGAGCGCACAGCGGATTTATTTTTTATTAATTTTTTTCCTTCTGCGAGAATAATGACCAACACAAGAAAGTTTCTAAGGCGTGGGTGAAGGAAGTGTCACAAGATGTCGCTACCAGTACTGCTGCTGTCGACGTCTCCGGTGCCCTACAGGGTATTCTGTAAACTAAACCTTTTTTACAAACAAGCAAAGACTCTCTGATTGTAGAAAAGGGGCAACCGTATTTGGCGACATTAACTACTTCCTGTATAGACCTGTCATTCGAGCGGGAAACGGAGGCCAGCGAACGTATACGCGAGCACCAGATATATAAGCGTCACAGTGGTGTGGTTAGCATGAGTTCAGTACGGGAGCTAAACGATAAAAGCGACGAAGTTATGACAGCGAAATGTCGAAGCAGTCCGCGTTATCACCGAGTTTCTTCCTGTGATAGTGTCGTTTATTAACTTGTCAAGGAGTAATTAACGGTCGAATTAGTTTTCCATGTGAGAAACGAAATTAAAAGTGTTCGAGTTAACAACGCAATGGTTATTTTTTTCGCGTGGGCTGTAAATTCGAGCTGATACGACAATTACACGCAATGCAAACTACATAGTTTACGTTTGAGCCGGCTGAAACCGTGGGAAAGCACCTACGGGAACCGCGTATTTCTTTGTACGGAGGTTGCGCAGTGGAAGCGCAACTTCTCTCTCTCTCTCTCTCCCCCCCGCCACCCCATCCCCCTCTCGATTTTCCCCACTGAAAGCGTTCTTTACGACAATGTGTATAGTCGCCCGCATTATTACTTTCACTTTCTTTCTTTTCGACGTCAAGCACTCCCAGCTTTAACAAATCCAATCGTTCTCAATAGAAGAGAAAGCTCAGAACGGGCTGTTCGGCGGGCGCTGTGTCGAAACTAAACGAGACAGAGAACTAGACAATGGAACGATTACAAGAACAAGAAGCAACAGAAGCAGCAGGTGAGGAGAAGCCGACGAGGGGCGCCAGGCGGGGTTGATTCAGGCGGACACCGTGAATGGCGACAGTAGCCGGCTGACCGGTCCCGCAAGGCGAGAAGGCTGAGGAGGAGAGGCGCGGAATGCGCATCGTCGGAATGGTCCTCCCATTCGGCGCTTCCACCCAAGTTTTCGGCACAGTTGAGGTGTGCACGGTTGGTCCATTTCTTCTTCTCTTAAGAACCACTACTGCACTACCTAAGTTTCGATAAAAGATTACTTATTTATTTATTTCACGAGCTAAGCTGAGTTTATGCACAACGATTCGGTGAATCCGTCGCGCAGGTCGCATCCTCGGCGCCTCCATCTGCCAGTTACCCAGCTAATTAACATATATATATATATATATATATATATATATATATATATATATATATATATATATATATATATATAGAAACTTTATTTGGCTGGAAAATATTTTAAGTATAGCGGTGGTCGGAGCCCCTCAGTCCAGGGCCCCACTGGCCTCTGCCGCCTGCCTGACCTGGCTAATTAAGGACTTTTGTCCTGCCAAGTCGGAACGGGCGAGCTGTGCCTCCCACTGCTCCATTGAGATATTATTAGTGGGCCTATGAGGGTGCTTACTACACTCCCAGGTCACATGTATTAGTGTAGGTATGCCACCGCACCAAGGGCATGTGGCCCTATAGCGGGTGGGATACATGGCATTTAGCAGTTATAGATGGGGGAATACCCCGGTCTGTATTTTGCGCCAATCGGCGGCCTCTTCCCCGCTAAGTTGTGGGTGAGGCGGCGGGTATTTTCTGCGGACTCCGCGCTGATGAGCAAGGATGTCTTTTACATTTAAATTGATGGGATTTTGTGAGGGATAGCGTGAGGGGTTGGGGTTCGAAGAGGACGCCATCGCTCGGTTAGTAGACGCTCGAGCTAAAGCGTTAGCCTGTTCGTTCCCCTGTACCCCCGAATGTCCCGGGCACCAGAGTAGACGATGGCTGTGGTTGAACGATTTGGGGATTATCGCGAGGCTAGCCGCAGTCACGTGCCCCTTAAGAAACATGCAACATGTCTCCAGGGAGTCAGTGACCACGACTGAGTCCCTTTCCGAACGCTCCGCGTGAGCGAGCGCCATCGCCACTGCTAACATTTCGGCTGAGGTGGGGGAGCCCGCCGTGGTCGACGCGGTAATTAATTTGCTGCTGGCTGATCGCGTTCACGACTGCCAGGGCGTACCTCCTTTGGTAGCGCTGCCCGGTAGCCTCTGCATACGCAGCTGCGTCCGTGTAGTACGTATTGTACCTAGCGTTATTGGAGTACATCGATTGAATATGTTGTGCGCGTGCTTTGCGCCTTTCCTTGTTGTACTCGGGATGCATATTCTTGGGAATTGGAGCTACTGTAATTTTGGATCTCACCGAAGGAGGGAGAGGTACGGCCTCTTCGGTGAGATAAATCGGGTATGCTGGGATATTAAGTCGTGCCAATATTGCCCTACCAGTTTTTGTGAAGCTGAGGCGCTCCCTCTGTCGCATCAGAGTGGCCTGCCTCAGTTCGTCGAAAGTATTGTGTACTCCCAAAGCTAGCAAGCTACCTCCACGGAGCTAATTAACAGGTTCTCATGGCGTAGGGCGACACTGCAGGAGCATCGGAAAAGTGAACCGAAAGCGTGAAAACCCGCAGCGCGCTACTTATATTGAAATGCTCTTTCCTGCGACTTCACCAAGATGCTGCACCGGCGGCTTCCCTCCCAACCTCTGCCGTCTCACTTTCTGAACATTGATGCTAAAGACGCTTGGCTGTTGCGGCGAGTATTTCGCTCCTCCACCGTAATCGCGCGCATTCTTCAGCACTCGGAACAAATTTTTACCCCCAGCAGCAGTAAACGGCAAGAACAGGTCAGCGATGGCCACGCCGCCAGCCAACTTCTATTCGGAAGCAAAGCTAGCGGCGACAGGTTGCGAAGATGCGCTATGGCGGTCACCTCAAGACGATGGCGGAGAGGGGGAGGTCACACACAGACGTACCCCCCGCCGACCAGGCGAGTAGGACGGCGGGAGCACTCTTTTTTTGCGGGCGTTCTTCACCGGGACCGCTCCGGCCCCCGCTTGGGGTCCCGCGCGAGCGAAGTGTCCGCCAAGAGAAAGGCATGCCAAGTATGCGGGCAAGCGCGCATGTGCAACCAACCCATCGGGGACGCCCTCTGCCGGCCGCCGGGAGAAGTCGGGCGGACCGCCGCCAATTATTGCGGCCACTTCGCGAATTCCGCGCGGACTTCTCGAGGACAGCGAGTTCGCCCCTGTTCCGACGGCCCGCGTAGACGGGAAGCTTAAACTATCCGGTGCGCGTTAATTAGCTGGTTACCACCGCCGGCGGTCCGCCAATGAGCACCGAGCTAGCTCCCTACGTCGGGGGAGCTGGTTGGCGGAGTTGTGTGCAGTCAAAGGGACACTACGGAAAAACGCTAAACCGGGGTGGCGATTTGGGCGAGCTGGTCTTAAGTTCATGGCGTAAATGCAGCGCAAGGCACCCAAGTGCGGGAGGAAGTGGCTAGCGGAAAGAGGTACAAACACACGCGCGGCCATAAACACTAAATCAGCGTAGACTGGTAGGGTACTCTTTCAAAACTCTGTGTTCGTTAAGTTCGCTAAGAGGTCGATTAGTAGAAGAGAAAATAAAGGCCAAACATGATTCTTTCTTTTTCTTTCTTTAATTTGCGCCGGAACGCCATTTCCGGTATGTCAACCACATCACGAATTCGAAAGTATTTTTTTCCCGTATTTCAGCCACTGCGGCTGCGAAAATGTTATCGAAACTTCCTACGTTCGGTCTTTGGCTCTTTTAGAATACAGCGTGGTCAATCTTTGCCGAGAAAACGTTAAGCCCGGAATGACGTCACAGCGAGCTGGTCCGAACATAAAAGGGCCACCAAGAAAAGGTAATATACTACTAGTAAGTTACCCTAATACAATATCAGAAAAGCGACTCTTGCCATAAGAACAAGCTCGGCAAACAAGAAAAAGACGCAGGAACGAAACAGCAAGTTTCAAGAACGTTTACACTGGCTGACGTAAGAGTGACGTGTGGGCGCTGCATGACCACGATTCTTCGCACATAACACAAACCCACTACGGGGGATAGACCACGAACCAGGTGGTAATATGATAAAGGGGGAAAAAAAAAAAGGCACGAAATTCAAGAAACTGAAGTTTTCACCTTAATTCCCTGTTGTCACAATCAAATCATTACACCGCGGATTGGCAGAAATAGCCTTGAGAACAGTAATTAACAGATCTATTTAGTGTTTATCTTTAGCGTTCCTTTAACAAGACCAATACTAAAGGGCTTCGGACTCAATTTAACCATCGCGGCGTCTTTAATGCGTACGTAAGTCAAGTAAGTACTGACGTTTTATTTATTTATTTGCATTCACTAAACTGTTTAATAAGTGTAGTGCGTCACGCAATTTTTGACTGAACAAGCTGGTCAAATGAGTTCAACGGGGCAGTGCAGTTCGCTCCCCATGCCGGCCGACGTGAACATTCCATCCGATTGTGTCCTCGCGGCTATGGACTTCGCCTGGCGCCTAAACACAAGACAATGCCGGCCGCGTTGCCATGTCTGGGCCGGCTGCCAGTGCCCCGCCAAAAAAAATGTACCGCACTCGTATCAGTAGTACGCTGACCGCAAAAACGCATCGACTTCCAAGAATCGCGGCTTCGATAACCGCGAGAGAGCTCCAAAGAAGAGACACGTATCTGCAGCTCACGACGAAAATACAGGTCAAGCAGCCTCCTCTTGTAAATGGTTGCCGCGCGGGTGTGAGCGCGAGTGAACGAACGACGGGAGATACAGGTGGGAATCACGATAAGAAACAATCGCAGAAAAGAACAACAAACAGGGAGGCCAAGCAAGCAAAAGCCCCCAGCCTGCGTTCTCCTTTCTAAAACGCCACACTTCGTGTAAGCAACGCAAGCTATTTGCGCTATGAACGTGGCCTCCAAGATCGCACCGGCGCACTCGGGTGCGAATCTCCGAGGCTACGCTATCAATTAAGCAGGAGTACACCGTTGGTACGTCTAACGCCTGACTCGTTTACCAATTCAGCCAGAAGAGACCGCAAATGATATGGGCGCGATGTAAAATCTCGTGGATCACTTTCATATAGTCAAACTGCACAGCTGATCACGTCTTTTATGTACGATTTTTTACGAAGTTGCGCGAAGTTTACGAATCACGTTGAGCTCAGAAAGCTTCGCTGATATGTGCGCTATCAAGACTGCTTGAAATTTGTTCTCACGAAGTGACCCAGCGTAGGAACTGCTCCACGAATACGGGCCCTGCTGTTTATTTTCCCAGCAAAGCGTAAGAAAACTGACTTTCGATTAGAAAGATGCCACAGAACTGAAGACGCCCCGCTACGGGGCGGGCGAAGACGACGCCCTCGACCGCTTTCGTCGCCACAGAAACGGGCGCGTATATCGCAGCCGACCTTAGCTCCCAAGTGAGGCACAAGCCGTCCTTTTTAAGAACTGAAGCACCACGAAGTTCACGCACCACTACAGACTCCCAAGTCCATGGGCGCCACTATACAGACCTGCGACTACATCAGTGGCGCTCCGCCTAGAGCTTTCCTCGTTACAGCACACTCGTGGTCAGCTCGCGTCTATCTCGGTCGCACATCAGTACAGTGCCGTCCACCCAGCACGGCGGTGGCGCCGTCTTTTCCTTCAATCGACGAAAACGTAGTGAGTATATGCGGCACGGCTCGCGTTCAACTTGAGTCGCTATGGAGCGAGAGCCAGCTAGCTATATAGGCCCTTCTGCCTACTTCAACATCCCTCATTCTCCCACAGCGATATCGACACAACAGCAGCAGCAGCAACAACAACAAATAAGACTGCCACCACGACACCAGCGTGCAACAAACACGAAAACGGAAGAACAGAGAGGGAGAGGGAGCAACTGCTCGCGGCAGTCTGCAATGGCGCCACTCCCTACGCATTCTTTCGCAGCCGCGTTCTGCTACGCGGGGGTCCTTCTCCGTTGTAGCGGGGACAACGCTGTGCCATGAAGTGAGCGGCTACGCTCTTTGTAGCGGCGTCCTTCTTCCTCCTGCAGGCACCGGGGAAGGTACCCACCGTGCCCCACCTACACGGTTTCCCACTCGTGCTTGTTCACCCCCCGGCCCCCACCCCGCTTTCGCGTAGGCTGAAAAAGCAGAGCACTCAAGACGGCCGCTCTCGCGAGACCCACCTTCGCTGCCGGGCGCGCGACAAAAGGCTGATCTCGCACGAGTGCGTGTCGAGCGAAGGGATCAAGGAGGTCCTCAAAGCGCAGTGGCCTAGCGTATCCGCGACGACGAACGCCGTACATAAACACAGGACATCGGAGATTTTTCTTTTCCGACGCTATTTTTTTTCTTCTTCTCCTGCACAAAGCAACTACACGAGTCTACCACAAGCAGACACTGTTAGCGAAGGACAAAGGCTTTACGCGTCGCGTGGCGCACCTCGTCGCCCCACAACGCGTTGGGATCTGTACACAAGCCGCATGTTTACAGTTTACATTATTTACGAATGTAGCGAATCGCACCGAGCAACCAAGGACCAAACACTGGAATAAAAAAAGACCAATCTCCAAAGTGCACGCATGGGTAAGCGTAAGGCTACGATCATCATCATCATCAGCCTATAGTTATGTGCACTGCAGGACGAATGCTACGATAAAATCTGCTAAAGGTGCATGCTTGCCTCCGTGTCATGCAAACTGGACGTGTAGCAATAATTCGGGCATTTCAACTATTACACGGTTAGCTTCACAATATACCATATTAAGTATGATTACTGCTAGCATTACCATACCCGCCAGATGGAATCGGTACACTTTCGCAGAAACCGTTACTGCTGTAGGGCAAGTGAATTCACCAGGCGCAATAGTTAGGCTGGTGCACCAGCTAAGAGCACTTGGATACTGAGGTAACGGTACCACATATGCTAAATAAAGCATGTCCAGTTTCCGGATTAGGCGAAATGTATACAGCTAGATATATGCAGTCGCATAACGGAAACCCGACCAAGATGGTCGCCCCTTCCCGAAGGCAATGTGCACGTCGAGAGGTATCGTCGCCTTCAGAGGTGGGCCCTGCATGACTAGATTCCGCCGAAACGTCACTTCCGTTTGGGAGGCTGCCCGAGCGGTGACGTGTTGAGGCGTGACCGCATTGCGAAGTCGGAGGTTTCTCGCACACCTTCTCGCACATACCAAACGTGCTTCGGTCATTGGCGAATGCGGTGTCTAAGTATACAACTCTTCCGTCCCAACCTATTAAGAAATCGAGTCAACGTGGGTATGCACTTAAAACGAGCCGCTTGTTCTTGCTCGCGCACCATTTATTCGTAGCTCTGTGCCGGGGGCTGGACCCTCCTTTCTGTAAACACTAACTTCGGACACGGCGCAGTGTTCGAACTGGGCAAACACGCGTCTCGAAGGAAGCGTAATTATGCCTAAGGCGAAATACTGCTTTGCCCCATGAAGTGAAAAGTCCGGCGTCTGTCCAGCGTTAACTACCGATGGTACAAAAACCCACGTGACTAAGTGATGACGTCACGTTCCCGGCGCTGGACCTACTGCAGCTCGCACTGCGAAATCCTACGGTGAAGTCAAGGGAATGAAGGTGTAATAAAGTGGATTAAGGTTGGCACATATTAGAGCAATGTGGATTTGAGTTTTAATTTAAGGTGATAACTTAGAGAAGCCATAGTGCTATCGCATTCAAATCACGTAAGGATACTTAAGTGACTGTCACTTTTTGCACCCTGGGCTGGTTTGTCATTTTTGCATGCTGAAGTGGCGCTTGTTTCTCTCCCTATTTCCAGCGCCGAGTAATATTGCCACACGGCCGCATTAATCATGGTTAATCATAACATATGTTTCGGTTGGCCGCATGCAGTTAACGCTCAGTTATTGGCAACACTTAACCGCACTTACGCGTGGCGCTACCACGACCAACGAAGTAACTGCACTTAGCTTTCCAAACAAGGCAGAGGATCACCGGAAGATTGAGCCTTGAAATGATCAGCAGTTGTCGAACAAGGGATGTTTAAGCTTCAACCTAAGGCAACTCTTGTTCGACCACTGTAATGGGCGCTAAAGTTCGTTGCTTAAATGAGCATAAGTGCAGCAGCTAGGCCTCAACTGAAGTTTAGCTTAGCCGCGGTTAACGCGCCTGGGCAATACGCTTCGTATATTCCGCATTACGATATTAAGAGACTAGCGTAGTTTGCAGAAAAAAAATGCGGTGAGCCGTCCGCGAGTAAGTACACTTCACAGCACAGTCCAGGCCAACAGAACGGAAAACGAGTCCAGTTCACGCCCACGTTTCGGAACAGCGTGAAACGTACAAGTGACAACTTCATACGCGACAACACAATGCCTCCGCTAAAGGCGAACGACTGGCTGTATAACCTAGTGTGTATGGTTTGCGCTCGCCGGCGGTAACTGACGGGTGCAAGTGTGTGGGATGCAAGCGTGAGTCATTCTCTAGCTCGGGACCCCCTGCGGCGGCGGTCATGACGAGCGCACAGAGAATGCGACGTTTCTGACAAGCAGTTGTCGAGCAGACGTGCGCTTTCACTGCCGAACACAAGCGACGCGTTGTTTCGAATGGGGGAAAACTATAGGTGTAACGATGATGTTCGCAGCCCAAAGAAAGTTCGCCTCCCATCTCTTTTCAAGAAGCACGACCACGCTGTGCATTGCAAACGCAAAATAGTCAAATTGTCTCGTCAGGCTTAGCTCGGTGCTTCATGGGGGACTAGGATGATAATTCCAGGTATTATATAACGTCTCGGCACTGGGCAGTCCACGGTGACTTAAGGCCACGGTGAATGGCAGTGCCACCCCACATATCGATTTCTGAGCTAGACTAGGATACGCAGGTGACCTCGGCGTCACTTGAATGTATTTCTTGAGCAACTCCTCTTCGCCCTGGAAATCACCAGGTAGACGAATCACAAGTTTACAACTGCGTCGGAAAATAATAATAAAAGAACGAGGGCTGCGGTAGCGAGGGACGTACAATTAATGGTACCACATTATAGCAGGGTTTGCAATAAGTGTGGAAGGCCGTTCGTGATGCGCAAAGCCAAATGTTGATTCACGGCAGTTAGGGAATACTCCGGCGACGGGGACCGAGTGCAATCCGCCACACAAGTGACTCCCAACCTATAGGGCCTCGATTTGGCGTGGTCATTTACACCGTTCGGATAACTTACACACACACACACACACACACACACACACACACACACACACACACACACACACACACACACACACACACACACACACACACACGTGAAAGGAAATAAGAGTCTGCTTCCATCGTTGTCCCGTCCCTTTTATCAATAAGGGACAAGAACCTCGGGCATTGGCACTGCGGCGGGAAAGAAAGTGCGCGTGCCCCCCTAGCGGCCGGGCCACGAATAAACTAAGAGAGGACGCGGAGCGCAGGCAGGAAGAGGAGGACCGCCGCCAACAAAGGCGCGACCGCCGCAGAACAGCGACAACGCTCGAGAAGTCGGCGATGCGAAAAAGGGCGCCGCCGCCGACGAGGGTCAATGCTGCCTTGGGACTCGGGGAGAGGCCGAAAGAGCGCCGGAGGCAGAGGAGCGTGACGTCAGGGCAGGGGAGCGGCAGGCGGCGCAGGCTCAGCAACCGCTGCCTGCGTTGTCCACCGGACAGGCGAGGGAGACGGCCTCACACAGTGAAGTCCATTCACGAAATATCAGGTAAGGAAAAATGGAGAGGGGGGGAGGGAGCACTGTTGTACGCGCGAACCCCCTACCTAGCCTCATTAATTTCGCGCACCACGGCGGAGCAACACGAAAGCGCTTAAGACTGGGAGGGGGGAGTAAGACCAACTACGCAACTTCATTACGACCGGAGTCTTCCCGCATCCGGTCAGTTTCACGAACGACGCAGCATCACGACATCTCCGGAAAAAGAGAAAGACACGCAGGGTTCGGGCTGAGTGCAGCTTTCACGTTACGTTACGCTGACTGCTCAACTATACAGCGGTGCCGGAACACAACTGTGGTGCATCGAAGCGCGACGGTTATGTGCGGTGACAGCTTTCGAGTCTTTCAGCGCGGCTTAAACATGACAAATAGATATGCGCGGGAAGACGGAAGCATACTTTTTGTTTCGCGCTTAGCGACGGTGGCGTCGTAGACAGGGCTGGAGGTCGATGATCTGCATCCGGGCCGAGCTACGATGATGTAAATACAACGTCTACGGGCGACTGAACGGCTCATGACAGGTCATATGCCGATTTTTTTTTTTTTTTTTTTTTTCAGATCGCGTGTCCGCGAAGCTTCCTCAAGTATGAAAAGAAAAGCAGCAGGCTCCACACGGAAGGCATGAATTATGCATGTGTGCACAACGCGTGCAAATCGACCGAACGCAAACTGCATTTGATCAGTGGTCGCGAGTTGAACTGCATCTTGCGCGTGTTTGAAGTCACGAGTGCTCTCTGAGTTCGCTCACGCATCGGCCGCAGAGTTAGAAGGGGTCACAGACAGATAAAAATAACGATAACTGTCGCAAGGGCCTCATTCACGGCTCTCGAGGTGTGTAATAAAACTGGAGGCGCTAGCGAATTGTGCACGACTTAGAACACAATCTAAATTTGCACGACAGTTCTTGTTATCCGATAAGAATGCTAGGCACATGCACTATAGGAGAGAAACGAAGCCACCAATGCTGTCGAAATTAATGCTGTTACGAATAAAGCTTCAATTTCCATCCGGGTATATAGCTCGCAAACATCACACAGCCTTGATGAAAATATAACGCGCGTGTTCTTTTTAAAACGACAGCTCAGTGTAAAACAGCTCACGACACCCCTCTGACGACCGCTTCCAATTTCCATCATGTCTCGAAGGTCTCGTCGGCCTCAAAAATTTCGACGTCGCGCAGTCCCGGAAGAACGTACGATTTTAGTCGAGGTCCAAGAGAGGCTTCAGGCGGGTAAGCCCTAACCACAACCACAAAAAGACGCAGTGTTGACAGAAGTAATACGGGGAAAGGACTTCGGGAGAACCTCGATCCAACAAAGAGCTGCGCAACAAGGAGCCTCGCACAGCCTTTCGCGCCGTTAGAAACGTGCAACCGCTGGCAACCTGAATACACGAATTTGACCCCACTGGCGCCGCTCGACTTCCACAGCTCACAATTGGGGCCAGGCAAATGCGAATGTCAACTCGCTGACAGGCTGCGACGGCGCGCAACCGCGACTGCCCGCTCCGATGGAACTGTCGCGCCATGGGTTCGATAACAGGATAAAGTTATAGCGCGCCTCACGGCCGCCACGAGTACGACGCCATACACACAAGGAAAGCCTGCCGCAAGAGCCGGTCGCATCGCCCTTCAACCTTCAACAACAAAAATCTTCACCACAAAGACTACGCCGTATATGATACACCCCGTGGTACAAGTCACAATCCAGCGCGTCCATCACGGCGTCCATCGTACATAAATCAACGCGCTTAGATTGGGCACTAAACCCAGCGATATAAAAGGAGTCAGCGTACGTTACGGTTCAGCGTACGTTACGGGTCACTACTGACGGCGGTGCCGACGTCCTGATGCGACGCCTTCGGGGAACCACGAAGCAACGCTTCGCCTATGCACGGCGTCTTCTACATACTCTCTCGGAAGGCGTCAACGTTGTCACCACTCGGATGCCCGCAGGCTGCTGAAATCACCACCGCGCGCGCGCGCTCTCACCGCCAACTTTCCTTTCTCCCCAAGAACCTCTCGCTGCCAGCACCGGAAGGCCGGAAAGCGAGAAACGTCCAGAAACCAGCGGCGGGAAGCGCAGCGCAGTTTGCGCGGCACCCCTTCCTTATCCACGCCGGCAACGACGCCAGAGAAGCAGTGCGCGCAACAATGCTGCTGCTGCCCCGCGGCGGGATCTCCTCCAAGCCGACCGAGCGTATCATTCTTGCGCGCTATCAGCAACGGTCGACGTAACGGGTGTGTAACACGCCGCCCATGTCACGTAGGCCGCCGCTGCGGCCGAGGTTCGCATGCAGCAGCCGCAACGTCGCGACCCATAAGCCGCCCACAAGCAGACAGGCGGGCACGACAAGACGACGCGGCCGTGCCCACCCACAGCAAGGCAGCCGCGGTGCAGTCGGGCCGGCAGATTCGGGCTATATACGTGGCTGGCTGTTCACGACGAGCTCAAGCAGAGTAGAAGGAACACCACAAATGAAGGGATACGCACAACGCTTAATTGTGGAAGTTTAGAGAGATACAGAACTTAGAAGGAGGGGGGAGAGAGAGAGAGGGAGGGGGCTTACATGTAGCTCGCCTCGGCATGCTTGGCGAGCAGATGAACGATCGAAAGTGTGTCAAGACGATTTCATATAGGCAGTCTGCAATATCGCATAAAGTCGCCGCAACACTCGTCTACAAACATGTTCCTCGTATTGTATCCCTGTAAGGGTTCCTTTCGTTTTCCATTCTTTCTGCCATTCGTCGTTGGTTCGCACGGATCCCTGCCTCCGTTATCACCAGTATCGGCCACTCGCCGCGACGAGTGATACAATATACGGACCCTGGCAAGAAGTCATGCGTAAGGTATTGTGTCCTCTACATGCGTGCTGGGGTGCACATGCAACGGCGATGCCCTGAGCACACAGCGCGACGTCCAAATTCCCCTGAGAACCGCGTATGGGTGACTTCCTCCCCGCGAGTTCATCCGATGCCGCGAGCGCTGTGAAAGCGAGCGCGTGCGTGCATCGCCCCTTCGACCGCTACGGAGGACTGCGCCCGCCGGAAGGAAAAGAAACCCTCCCCGGCCGACCACGAAGGGTCGTCGTCTTTTCCTGGTTACGTCACGGCGCCGCTTTCTCCCGCGATAGAACACGTGGTGCGACGAGCCAGTTGCGTCAGCTGGTCGTGGAAATCGCCTCGACTTTGCACGCACGCACAACTGCGGAGCGGAACAGTCCACACCATTGTCCACTTACACGCGGTTCATATGTCAAACTCCTTCCGTAGGACAGACTGACTATACAGTTACCATATACAACCTTTGGAGTGGCGCTCGGTTAGAAAAGTACCTGGCGAAGAAATGGGGGTTTATATCTTGCCATTATTGTCAACAACTACTGCCAGTAAGCTGTAAATCAGGTGGGTCCCACTATCAGGTTTGAATTAATCATGTCTTTCAGGATACTTTATCACAGGACCAGGCTCATCCTCACAAATACCGGCATTATGCGCGGATTGCGTAGGTTCAGTTGAAAACTTCGCCTTCCTTCTGGCACAGAAACAGCTTCGCCATAAACACTGTAGATAAGAATTTCCCTGATTCGAGGCAACTGGGTGAAAATTCGGTTTTTTTTTTCCTCCCTAATTTTTCCAGGCCTGATAAATTTCTGGAAAATTACAAGTATCCAGGTTCTTAACTGATGGTAGACCTACCACCGTGTACCGGAGTGCAATGGACGACCGTCCTCATTTCGCACTTCTGTGCGGGGCGCGTACGCTTAACTTACTATAAGACGTCTTCAAAAGGATTTCGTTCCGTTGCAACAGTTGACCAGTGATTGACAGGTGCACGACATAACAGAGCTTCCGCTAATGTTAATGCACCGATTGACCGCGTAACTGCGCAGCATGCAGCCGCAGAACCAGGCGCTGCAACAGTGTCTCGCTATTCTACCACTGGCTTTCATCATCATCATCATCATGTTTATCTCACCACGAGATACACAAGGTGAAAAGGGAGAGCCGGAAAAAAAGCCGAAATTTCTTCGGCTTGACAGAGCTCCGGTCTCCCAGACAGGCACGGTAGCGGCTGGTGTACCAATATAATCACGTATAAAGTGTTGATATACGAGTATTCTAAGCACAAGTATATGCAGATACTTTCATGTTATTGTATAGAAACTATAGTTATAATACAGTCGTGTGAATTGACTCTCAGTATACAATCACAATCTGTTATCTTGCATATTATGATTTGACACAAACTCAATCGTATATAGCATAAGAATGCAAAAGCAATATATATATATATATATATATATATATATATATATATATATATATATATATATGTGTGTGTGTGTGTGTGTGTGTGTGTGTGTGTGTGTGTGTGTGTGTGTGTGTGTGTATAACAAGTTTCACAGAAGTATACAATAAACACAATTTACCATCAGGAAACGTTCTTTTTTTTTTAGAAATTATTTTACATACTTGTAAAATACATCTGCGCATTTATGTTAAAAATAGAAAAATAAAATCTGCATAGGCTGCTGCTTTCGCGACAGACACCCGGCAACGTAGCCCAGGGCGTCATCACATCCTAGAAGTTTAGAAGCGCGAAGACGCCCTTTGCAACATCCAGTTCACAACGCAAGCCCTGCCGCGCGGCCCGGGCACAATCGCTGCAGCGGAAACCTGGATGCTGGGGTTCACAGTTAAAAGTCTGAACGTATAAACACAACGAGAGTACATCATAAGTTCTGCGGTACTGTTAGAGCATTTAACAATACACATCTATAAGAACAGATCCAATATTTTAGTTTTGTTTTAGCTTTGTTATGAGGAGCGCCGGGATGCTCGTAACGAAGATCAACGAGCAAGTTTTCGCACTCTCGGAACATGCACCTATACAAGCTCGAACGCGCACCTGGCAGGATGCCAACTCGCATGTCGCCGCGCATATTTTAACCGTAATACACATATTGACAGAGGACATGGTACTAGCTGTGGCAATCACCTGGGCCGACCTCGCAGCTGAAGCCGCACTCTTCTGAAACATCTGAAACGCGAAAGTTGAGCATCTATATATGGGTTTACACGGCACTATTGCGCTCTCAAAATAAATATCTGACGCTGCCATTTCGAGTATACCAAGCGATGCTCTATATTCGCAGCATTGTTCACAGTGCTTTAACTTACAAGTGTATATATATAGTGTTTGAATTGGTTCGTACAGTCTCTTGTCTGAAGCCTCTTTTGCGTCACCTGTGCCTTCGGGATGTCCAATCAAGCAAAGTGTTACCAACGACAGTAAGTTAAAATTTGAAATCCTCACATGTTCGTGTCATCTTGTCTGGGTCCTCTAGTCTACCATAGGTTACGCAAAAAGAAGGCGGAAAATGGCGCAAAGGTATGCACCGGAATAATGGCGACAACAGCCGTATTCTCCGAGTGCGTGCTATATAGATGGCGCCACTATACCGCGCCGCAGCAAACATTGATGCTTCAGCAAGGCGCGTAGTATCTGCATCATCTGCACCTTGCTAGCGCAAGTTCGTCTACGTGCAACTGAAGCGGCGACTGATGAACAAGATCACGTACAGACAATCAGGCTCCCATGAGCACCCTAACAAAATTATACATGACATTCAATTGTACCTCAACAGAACGTCGATATAAGTCACACAGTCGGAACATGTTGATAGGAATACAGTATACATTTTATAACAACTGGTCTTTATTCCCTCACGATAGGCAGTATGTCAGCGTCATGCACTGTGTGCAATAGAGATCTGAACTTGCTGTCGTAAGTTCGTTTAGTGTTCCAAGCAAACATTTGTGTTTCTTCGTTACTTTTTTTTAAACAATAACGCCGGCGAATCGCAAAGTGGACGGTAAGCAGCACTTGTATAGAGACAAAGCGTCGACCATTTTTAAGAGGGCATCCTCAAAGTCCTTTCTGACAGAAACAGGCAGGACCGAGCAATGAACTTCACCAACGAGCTCAAAATATATGCACAAACACACCACTGTGAGTTGATATACACTCCGCACCAGTTCAGCCTCCAGCGAATCGGGCAGCCAATTTTTTTTTTTTTTCGCCTGTCTCAAATGTTTATTGCTCTCCCGCATATTTGACTTGTACTGCGATTTCTTAGAACGTCGTGTCAACACAGCAGCGCCAAAGTTAACGACACGCACGCAGCAACCATCGTTCCCGTCATCTGTACAGCTAGCACGGAGTTTACAAGCGGAGTTTGTAACAACTTGCGCGCACCCGCCGGGGGCTATGAGCGCCGGCCCGGGCTGGATCAAAATCGTGGCAGCCCGAAACAATGGTCCGGGGGCCGAAAAGAAAACAATGGCTCGCGACACGACACCGCCGAAGCCGCCAACGGCCGACATGGGAAGGAAGCGAGCTCCTGCGCTGACACCCGACACGCCTCGGCTCTATCCCGCGCTGGTTTTACGCTCGGATCCATGGCCGCCGTCGACACTGCGATAACTGTGCTCGAACACAAGCACTAGGCCTAAGCTGAGCAGAACTTTTAAGAATTTTATAAACGGAGCAGGCAAACGGCTACAGCGTGACCATAAAATACCATCAGAGGCCCGCACACACGCAGAATCTGAACTCTGCTTGGTGGCAGGGCTGCGCTACCTTAAGGTAGCGCGGGCGCCCTTATGAGCCCTGCCTCCAAGCGGAGTTCAGATTGGGTCCATAAATTTGGGCCTCTCAATTATAACTGCGGTTACGGAAAAGAGAGATAGAGAGAAGTAAACGACGTATCTTACTGCGTTTTACATGGGCTTGTGTAACGGAAAAACGGGAGCAAATATACAGATATATGCAGGGACGTTGACGATTCAGCTCAGGTAAATGTGCGATGAAACCGCGGGAGTTGGTGGGACGATCTGTCGTGACTGCCGTGGGGATTGTTGATGCGTCAATTTATCATGGCATGCCGGACGGATAATGAAATACACGAAGCGGTGACTACGTGCGCCTACTTGGTCGTCTTCTCGGCGTTTGCCAGTCCTTGGTTTGACGGCACAGGAGTCGGCCGTATAAGGTATGGGTGCCCGGTACCAGCTGCTGGTGCTGCGCGCCTTAAGGCAGGTGAACGACAGCAATCTTCTCGGAGTTCGCAAACTCTTCCTTATACCCGCGACAAACGGCTGCGGTGACACTCCTCCGGTGTGACAAGTGACGGTGTGACGAGTGACACTCCTCCGGCAACAACGCGACGCGCGGAGCTCGAAGCCCTTTCAACGTAAGGATTTCGTTATAACGAGAGCTATTCACTGCAACGCATTTCCGACTTCTCTGCTTTCACTTGTTGGAACCGAACTGCATAGACGCGCAACAAGACAGACAGGGAGTGGTTGCATCGTTAGGTTAGGCTTATTCTCCCATTCTCTCTTGCATGTGTTCGTGTCTGTTTCTCCATTTGCCGTGTACGCGTAGCGCCTCGTATACGCTCCTCCGACATGGCCGGGAAGGGGCGCGCCCGCCGCCGCACACAGGGCAGAGTCGCGTTACGTGACCGGAGAGGAGAGAGAGCCCTAAAAAAAAAAGACGGGGAAAATAATAAAAGCAGGCTATACACGTATACAGGGGGAGAAATTTTTCACGAAGAAATGAAAGTAGCGCACCCGGCGCGCGAACAGCAGCGGCCGCGCACACACATGCTAGCGTGCGCCGGCGACGCCGCCGCCGCCCACCCCGGCGCCCGCCTGGCTGAGTGCACAGCGGCCTTGGTGGCCTTGCGGTCGAAGCAGGCCCTGCCCGCACGGCAGGCACGCACGCATACAACACACGGGGCGGGGATTGAGATGGAGGAGAAAGAGAAAGAAAGAAATAATAATAATAACGCGGACGGCAGCCAGCACAGGTGGGCAGAGGAGACGCGACGCGGTCGATGAACAGTGTCTAGACACGGCTCGGTCGCCGCTGCCGCCGCCGGCGTTCGAACAGAGACGCAGGAGAAGCGAGAAAAAAAAAAAAAAAAAAAAAAATCAGAGCGCGCTTGATCAGCGGTCGAACGGGACCGTATAGCGGGGTGAGCTGCCGGCTGCCGCCGCCATAGGGCGTGAGACACTTCCTATTGGCTGTCCGAACGTGCTTGGTTCGTATAGGGCGAATGGATAGGGCACAATAGCAAAGGGTACACGTCCCCTGTAAGCGTGTTTCACTGGAAGGACGTTGAAACGAAAGTACCGTCGTGAGTAGCTAATAGAACACCGCGCGCACGACTGAAGTTGAGCACAAGGACTATAAACAGTCACTCAATAACGACGACGGATTTGGCCACGGCCCAGTACTTTCGAACCAGAAAATGGTCGGAAGTCCGACCGGTCTTCCTCCAGAATCGAAACAAAATGACAGAAATTTCAAGAATGTTAACCACACGTACGTGCTTCATCGAGTTGGCTATACACTGCGCAAAATGCCAAGTCCATATACATACATAAAAAAAAAAAGACAGTTTTCGATTCCAGCAACGAACACGAGAAAGTTTTTTGACAGACAATTGAACAGCGTGTGGGATATGCCAAACCGTAAGGCGTGTTGCTCTGGAGACGATTCCCTCGACGTTATTCTGCCGAGCGCGTGGTCGTGGTTTCGATTCCCTGACAGGGCGGCTGCGTTGCCATTGGAAGGTTGAAGGTGTACGCTATAGTGTACTTGGAATTGGGCATACACGTTAAGGAAGCCGAAGTAATCAAAACTAATCCTAAAAAACCCGCGCCTGAGCCCGTCATAGCGAGTGTGTTGATTTGAGACAGTACACCCATGCACCCAAAACAAAGAATCCGTCAACCAATTAATCAATCGTCAATTACTCAATAAATCAACCAAAATTGTGCGTAGTGACCAAGCACTGTTGAACCAGCCTGCAGAGCTATTTACGGAGGCCTCGGTCGGACTTGCGCGAGGTCTCGACAAGTATATGATACACTAATCAGCGCCAGTCCGCGCCCACAGCACCGGTCATCAGAGCACCGCCAGGACAATTAGGCCCCGCGGCCGCTCGCAGCTACGGCACCCGCCGAATGAGCGTGATACGACAGCTTCCGCGCAAAACTTGCGGAACAGTATAGCAACGGACGAAACATGTATATCAGATACACATTTGCTACCTTGAACCGAAGAGATAAGCGAACGGCCTTGCCGCGAGATCCTCTCGTCGCCTATCGCATGCAGCAAAAGTGGATATTTACGAGAAACTGCGTTTGCTACGTGGCTCCCCGTTGTCGGCGTTCACGAGCAGGTTTTAGTCGTTCATCTGTCACGTGTGAACGGTTTCATAAACCGCTGTACGATATCAGATCGAGACAGAACTTAAAAAACTCGGAAGTTGGCGGAAATTCCGTGCAGCATTCCAGCAAAAGCGGGAACGTTACATGCGGAGAGCCTTTCCGTAGGTTTAAGAGCTTAGAATAACGCAACTTCATTATATTAATCAGTGCTGAGTGCAATGCACTTCATCGTATGTGCTATCACCCCTAATAGTCGCGTGCAAGAGCTGCAGCCCACGCGACATTAAACACCACGTTTATATTGGCCCTGGTGCTTGTCGCAGTAGAACTCATACGAGGGCACCGATCCTGCACAGGTA
The DNA here is from genome assembly GCF_013339745.2 of Dermacentor silvarum. NCBI lineage: Eukaryota > Metazoa > Arthropoda > Arachnida > Ixodida > Ixodidae > Dermacentor > Dermacentor silvarum. The sequence goes on along the minus strand of NC_051159.1, from coordinate 131,410,269 downwards.
TCAGGACCGGCCAGCCCACGCCTATACGATGGGCACGCCGCTGGAGTGTGTCCCGTGTTTATTGCTAGTGCATTAAAATGGGGGGGAAGAAATGCAAGGCACACTCACCGAAAGGCAACGAGCAGGCATCGGCCATCGGCTGAAGGCTGTAAGGAGGCGGTGGCGACGACTCTGTGAATGCAGCAGCGGGAGACGCATTCAGAATCACGTTTGACAGGCAGTGTATCGCGCAATGCTGGAACTAGGACTATATAGTTTTGCGTGCTCGCGTAAATCCTGCAAAGTTAGAGGAAGACGCGCAGTTAAAAAAATTATAAAGAAAACAATACGTACTCGGGTCTGCCACCCCCCCCCCCCCCTTAAAAAAGAAAGAAATAAAAAGCTCTGAATTTCGCGGTGAAGTCGAGTCACGTGACGTGACCCGCCTCACTCCATAATATATATATATATATATATATATTCTTACCCCCCTGCCCCGTCACATTTGCAATACATGTAACGCAGTCGTGTCAACGGTCGAATCTTGTAGGGTTGTGCGAATAGCAGTTTTTGAGACCGAATCGAATCTAATCGAATATCTTTCGAATAGTTTGCGAATAGTGAACCATTAATCTCACCATTAATATCAAACAATTTTACCATCCTGGCCTTCACAACAATAGAAAGTTACTGCCATTATACACTGCAGATTGTAAAGCATGCTTTATTAAAGACACATAGGGAGCAGTAGGAACAACTAAGCAGATCGTTAGCCAACTCGCGGGACACTTAGGATAATACGCGGTCACGTATTATCAGCTTATAAAGGTAACTTCGAAGACCAATTGGTATCCGTGTATCGTCGGGACCAAACATGCATGTCGTCTGCGGCGACGATAGAGTGGAAAGAGAGAGAAAGATACGCTTCAGTTCGATCGAATTGTCGCGGCAGATGGTGCCACTATTTTGTATAAAGTAAATGCTGCCATGAAAGGCATTCTGATTTAATACGATGAGAGGACGCACGCAGGTGCTGCTTGTATGGGAAATAGGTTCTGCCATCTATAAATAGCACCAAACAATACCCACTGCCGAATTCCGTGTCTCAACAACATTTTATTGCTAGTGATCGTGTTCAGTCGGGAAAAGTCTAGCTGTCTGAGCGACGTTATGTCTACTGTAGCTTGGACAAATGTTATAGCATTTTTTTGTTTCAATTTGATGTTTGATCGCGTACAGTCGACGACGCAAAGTATTCTAAAAATATTGATACCTTCAAATAGTGACTATTCGATTCGAGGACCCAATCGAATATGGGGCAATATTCGATTCGTTATTATTATTATTTTTTACTTCGAACACTTAGAATTTCTAAGCCCACAAAGGTTACGCGAATGACGTTACTACAGATTAACTATGTGCTCAGGCGGACATAATTCGCAAGAAAAACCAGAACAATCAATTCAACGATTAAACTAATCACGTTAACTAACTTCTTAGCCACAATTGCCTTTACGACACATGTTTATATTATAATTCGAAAAAAAAAATGGGCACTAATGTCTAGCTCCGTGATTGTCGACATTTCAAAACGGTCACGTAAGCCGAAATAATTAGCTTCGAATTACCTGCTGTAATTACCTGATTACGGAACGTAGCACTGCGAAGCGCGGCTCGCGGTACAACCCTCCTGTGACGTAGCAGGGCGGCATAAATAGAAGCCGGGCTATGTATACGGCGCGATAAAGCGGCCCCGCCTCATCCCTGCCGCTGAAAGTGTAAAGGCCGATTTGCGCTCGAGCCGAGCCCAGCGCCGCAAGTCGCACCCGCACGCGTGCGGTAGCGCGAAAAATTGCATATATGTCGGACACTTGTGCATAAATTTCGGCTTACACTGTGTGCACAGTGTAAACGGTGGGTACAATCGGAAACATATACAATGGTAAACAAACGTCGTACGCTGCGTAAACCGAAACTTGTGCACAAGTGTTCGACATATGCAATGTTTCGCGCAACCGCACGCGTGCGGGTGCGACTTGCGGCGCTGGGCAACTCGAACATAATATGCATCCAATTAGGAGTTCCGCGTAGCACAAATGGGAATAAGACTGCAGGGATAGAGATAGATAGATATATAGATAGATAGATAGATAGATAGATAGATAGATAGATAGATAGATAGATAGATAGATAGATAATTTCATTTCGGCCCCCTGTCCGGGGCGGCTATATACTGGGCGCAAGAGAGAAATGCGACGGGAGCTTAATTTTAAGCCGCCCTGCTACGTCACAGGAGCGTTGCTCCGCGAGCTGTGCTCCGCAGCGCTGCGTTCCGTAATCAGGCAAATTCAACAAATAACTTGAGGCTAATTATTTCGCTTTACATAGCCGTTCTGAAATAATGAAACACAGTGCTAGACTTTTGTAACCATTTCCTTCAACTTTCCCAGTGAACATGCGCCGTGAAGGTTATAAATGGGAGCTAGACCTTTATGACGATTTCCTTCGACTGGACAGGACTAGAAAACTTTATTTAGGTCCTGCAGGACGCGCTTAGCGCGTAGCGGGTGTCTCCCACGTCTCCCGCGTCTCGCACATATAAAACATGTGCCGTAAAGGTTGTATAAATTATAGCGATCAGTTTCAATAGTGATCAACTATGAAGTTAATTAATGCAATCAGTTTAATTCGTGAAGTGATTGCTCTGTTCTTTCTTGCAAAAGATGTCCGCCAGAGCACATAAATTATCTTTAGTGACGTGATTCGAGCAGCTGCTGTGGACTTTTGGTAAGTGTCGGAGGAAAAAAAAAAAGCATTCCGCACAAAACGTAGTAACGTATACGGCTGATGCGGCGGGCACACTCACCGATGGGTAGGTAGCTCTCCTCCAGGGTCTGCAGACTGTACGGTGGCGGTGGAGACTCTGCGGGGTGAGAAGAGAGGTGGCAGTCAGCTACTGGCTCTCGCAAGGCGAAAGCTTAAGGCTTATCCACCGTTCAAACAAGTCTATCCATTCTTCTTTTTATCTTTTTATTTCATCGCAAATTTTAAATCGATGTTCCCAGTGAACACCGAACACCGTGATACATGCAAATCTATTTGGCACGTGGCGAAGCGCGCTATTGAAGAATGCGCCATGGAGAATGTTATAGATATATACGATGAAGAAAACCACGATTACAGAGCGGGGAAAAACGTACAAGCCAAGAAATCAAGGCAGCTGTTCACAACTGTTCTTACCCCTGGAATGAGCAAATCGTAAATGTCCAAGCGTGTTTCGCAGTGAAGCCTGCAATAATTCTGCAAACTTTTTTTTAATTCGCTCGACGCAACGAGCCTACCAGCGATTATAAATGATTCCGTAAAAAGTAAACGAGCGGCGTGGCGAATGCGCGTCAGGCTATAGTGTTCCTGACCATCAGGCCATACAAGCCCCATCCTAACGCAGTATACAGAGAGCAGGCGCAGCGCCAACGCAAGACTGTATAGGCGTGTGCCGGTGTGCGCGCGTCGCCCTACGACATTGATCAGCCCGTGTATACACGGACGATCCGGAACAAAAGCGGCGCACGTCACGGACGTTGACGTGCCGCGCCCCGGTGCCTGCTGCAGTGTTGACCAACATCGCGGGACACCAGCTGATTAGCATTTTCTCTCGGTCTTGTCGCTCACTCGCGCGCCGTGAGATATCACAAATTCTGTCAAAGCGAGAACGTATGAATATAAATTTGCGGAACCCTATATGAAGGTCCCGAGGGCAACGGTTCTACACATACCCGAGCGAGTATACAGAACAGCCTTGATATTCACGAGGCTGCACCTATTATACTCTCTGTGTTCGATACCTAAATTTAGCAGAAGAGATGGGGAATGACAGGCTGTATTTAAGCAGGTCGCTACAAGGCACTTTCACTGACACTGATCGACACTTTTGCTCTATATACAGTTCATCACGGTCTAAAAAATAATATTGCTGTCGACAGAACAATCTGCAAATACGCAAAATTGCGAGCGCTGTTGCGTGTATCCCTTATCATCTTGTGCTTCGTCTAAGCGCTTATCCTTTAATACGCGAACTATATGCTACACCGACCGGCAAAAGATCCTACCTTACTGCCAACGTCAAATGTCATATCAAATGTGTCGTGCGGCAGAGGATTCACTTAAAAAAAAGAGAGAGAGACACAGGCGTGGAGAGGTGTGTGCCGTTTGTAAAACGTAGAAAAGAGAAAGAGAAACAAAAAGACGCTTGCGCCTTTTTTTTTTTTAATTTCAGAATAGCGTGTTTCTGTATTCTTCGTCATTGTTTTACTTTGTTCTCTGTGATTTGTCATCTTGTTCTTCCTTTCTATTTATTCACTTCCCTTCTAACTTCAATCTCTACGTTCTCTGTTTCCATCCCTATATACTACCTAAAGAGTAGGCAGGCGCCATGTCCCTTCCGCCAGCCTGAAGCTTCTTCCCTTCTCTCCTCCTCTGTCCATGGTATACATGTTTTCGAACTTTATCATGAGGATAGGAATTAAGTTATTCGCTCCCAATTGTTCACGCTCGTTGAAAACATTGCGCGCGTTGGGAGGTGCGGCGCGAACGCAAATGAGCACGTCACGTGACACCGCCGACACGAGGAGACGCATAGCGCCAGGAAATCTGATCATGAGAAACTCCTCCGCGCAGAAACAAGGCAGAGAAGAGGGGAAAAAAAAAAGTGTGCGAAAAGAAACGAACTGATGGGGTTAGACAAGCAGCCGAATAACCGCAACTCGACGCTACCACTCCGCGCGAGTTCAAGCGAGCGCGCGCGCGCGCCTGCGATAAGTAAAACCGATTGCGGCAGTTATCACATAACATGCCGCTTAAAGGACACATACTTTCCAAGTTGCATGCAGGAACACTATACCACACGCGTCTGACGTGTAAAAGAATGGCGCTTAGCAAGCACAAAGGTAATGAGAAACACTTACGGAATACTTTAATTTGATACTAAAGTTGACTTCGAAATGCCGGAACGGCGTCAACGATATTGTCGTGACGCTGTGACACGGAGCAAAATTCGTTGACGTGCAGCACTAAGGTGATGTTGCTCATAAAAACAAATAAGAGGAATTATATTAATTAAAGTGTACCACGCTTTCCCGCGGCGCTCGCGTGTGGCAGCTGCAGCGATCGCAGAAACGGTGTGTGGCAATGTATAATGACGTCATGACACTGGCGCTTTCACTTTCTGGGTATCGAAAAGCGGTTCGTGGGAAAAAGTATTACAGTCTATCATTTGCGGCGATCTGACGTTTGCAAGCATTTTTTCTACAAGGTCTTGAATATTCAATGAATGGCGGATAGGAAAAAAAAAGAAAAAAAAGGACAACAAAGAAGTCGAAAATGTAATCAGTACGACTGGAAATGGGACTGGAAATTCTTGACTCCATATATACTGTTTGTTTCGTCGCCGCCTGCGACTCCTGTATTCGTTGCGACTAACGCGAGCACAATACGTTGCCTGGCTACTCGCTATGAGGGTGACAAAATGAAGCACTGGTGTTTAACATTGTTATGCTCACCACAGTAATTCCACAGCAACACAGCACGAGAACACACACGTATTACCTTAAGATTTCACAGATGCAACACGCGGTATATCCGCTTTGTCGCATAGCGGGCGACAAAGTGGCCAAAGCGCATACTGACGTCACAGTTTCCGGAAACTGTGCCATCATGGAAGTTAGCCTGCGGCCGTGGGACGTTTACTCCCGTTAAGTCACGCCCACAACCCGTCAGCTCTGATAAAGTGCTCAAACGACCGAATTCTCCAAGCGGCAGGAATGCTAGTTCGCTCAGGATAGCCCTCCCGCAAACAACGAAGCAGTCGCACGAACTCGCGCGCCCGAGAGCTGCAACTGGACTCCACCACTGGTCAGAAGACAGGACGAGCGTCAAGACCCCCCCTAAATAGCTATTTTGATGGAAGAAGAAGAGCCACTGTTTTCTGCCTCCCATGTGGGGGCACGGCTCAGTGACTAGAGCCCCCATCATTCCCGACATAACGGCAACCCACACCTATTTCAATGCCCGCGGACCGAAACCGCTCGCTCGCGAAAGCCCTTTTCTCGAGCGACCGGCCGGCCGCCGACGCAGGCGAGCGAGGCCGAGGCCCTGGCAGGCAGGCACCCGCGGATGATGGCTGGGAGAGCGGTTGCCGGACAGGCCGAGAGACGACGAGGGAGGACGCCGGCGCCGCGACGTCGGCCGGCTGCCAAGGCAGCGCCAACGGCCGCCGCTGCTCTGAAGGGGGGGAGGAGGAGTAGGGGTGGGGGACGAAGCAGCGGCGTCGGCTATCTTCGACGGCGGCGACCATCGAAGAAGAACCAGAAATATCCGCCGCTGCTTCCCCCCCTCCCTACTATTCCTCTCGCCTTCCGTCAGCCTCCGGAACGACGGCGGAGGAGGTCCGTCGTCCGACGACTCCGGAGACGAGTGAAGTCGCGCTCGTCCGTCGCGCAGCATCCACCGATCACTTTTTTTTTCTTTCTTTTCTTCCCGGCGTCGACCGACGCACGTTCAAACGAGTCGCGCGCGCGACTCGCGGCGGTGCAGTTCGTTTCAACCCCGCGGCGGCGGGAAACGTGAGCGGCGTTTCCGCTCCGGCGTCGTCGTTCCCTTTATCCGTTCCGTGCACCGGGGCATGGGAAGCAACGGCGAAACGTGAGAGGCAGCGCCGACGTTTCCTGACAAATGGGCTCTCTCCCGTCTTCGGGTCAGCCTCAGGAAGACGACTCCGCTTGCCGAACGAGGTCCAGCAACGAAGGTTTTCGCATGGATGAACAGCAGCAGCGGCAACAAAATCGCGCACACGCCCCGCGACTGATCAAAGACCCCTGTTCACAGACAAACAAAAATGCTTTAACGGTAGAACTTCTTGTAAAAGACCGACGTCAGCCAAGCTATGTCAGACACATTTTTAGAGAAAGTGACCGGCCTTTATAATAAAGCCCTTACGAACGAGAAGCTGCGCTAATTCGACCCCATGTCATATCATCGGCTAGAGATGCCAATCGGAACTTAAGAGTGAAAAGCATTACGCCACGTTACCTCGTCACAGGCGGAAGCGATCGCACATTTAAAATCGAGCCGTGTTACCACTGCACGTATTGTACAACGCGGGCAAAACGCTCGACACACACAATTGGAGAGAGAGAGCGAGAGAATTGACGTCACAGGCGTAAAAAAGCGGTGTAGAGGGAAAGGGCGCGATTCCATTCAGTCGTTGATAAGCGGCGGGCAAGGACGCAGCACGGCCCCTTGGGCAAACGCATGGCGACACTGCGGCCCGACACGCCATCAGCCCACGGCTCGCCTATTTACCGCACCGCTTATCAGACGCCGCCGCCGCACTCGGAGGGGGGGTCCCTCTACTCCTGCCTCGCGACACTCGAGTGCACAAAACACTGCTCTATCGCCACGACCGAGATGAGCCTGCCCACTCGAAGGGTCTTACGCACGCACGCACGCACGCACGCGCACACACATGGGCACTACGCGGCAGCCGCGAGACACGCTCGTCGCAGCAGTGCTCGCCACCACCAGGGAGCGCTGCGCCTCTTTCCGCAAAGCAGGGCAAGGAGATGCCGTATGAAAGCAACCTACTAAGTCAGATCGATCGAGGCCCTATATAGCGCGTGAAATGTACTACAACGTTCCAGCAGACACTTTCGCCTTCTGCCAAAGAGAATTGTGCTCTTTTGGAGGGAAGCTCAGCCACGTCATCACTGATCAGTTCCTATCCCAAAGACATTCTTAGCGCCAAAAAAAGACGCAGGATCAAGACGAGTAGTAGTAGTAGTACAAAGGACAGGACGGTAGAGGAGTCTGATTTGGATTGCTTTAGGAATTTGTGCTTATAAACGTTTTCGATTCTTAAGCGCTAAAAAAAGACGCAGGATCAAGACGAGTAGTAGTAGTACACAGGACAGGACGGTAGAGGAGTAGAGGAGTCTGATTTGGATTGCTTTAGGAATTTGTGCTCATAAACGTTTTCGATTCTTAAGCGCTAAAAAAAGACGCAGGATCAGGACGGGTAGTAGGAGTCTGATTTGGATTGCTTTAGGAATTTGTGTTCATAAGCGCTTTCGAAGCAAGAATTCCAAACAAGCATCTTGCGCTGCAACAAGAGAACCAGAAGCCCAGGTACCACCGCAATTTATTTTCTCTATGTATTTCTTGCAATCGCGCCCTGCCCAATCACGAAACACTTTTTAAACACTTTTCCGCGAACAGAATTCGTAAACCTTGTTGCAAAAATTCGCAACATCGTAGAACGAGCACTAATCCGTAAACTGATTCGGGAGAGGTGGTAGGTTTCTACTGACTCTTGCTACCCAACGCCCCCTGCCATCCCGCATACTTCTCCAGATCTAGTCATAAGCGCCGACCAAAGGGCCTGTGCCCACCGCGGCAAAAAAAAAAAAAAAAAAAAAATGTGGTCATTGAGAGAAAAAACGCGCCGTCGCGAGATTAGAACGCGGGCTTCCTTTTATCTAGGCTCACCGTGGCGCCGGAGAGCACACACGAGCGCGCGAGCAAGTCGTTCTCTTTTGTCGCATAACAGCTTTACGGCCCCACAGACGGGAGACGAGGGGAAAAGACCTCGCCGGCAGGAATAGCTCCCTTCTGTCTCCGCGCTGCGAAATGCGCGCCGGCACACCAACGGCTACACAGCTGCCACTGCTTGCAGCATCGGGATCTCGCAAAATGACCTAGTTTCATTACTACGGTCCTTAATTGCACACGTACGCGGGACGGCATTAGGCACTTAGACGTAGATAAGCTGGTAGAAAACTTTCAAAGACCGCGTCCCACACGGCACGCTCAACGCACAGACCAGAGGCTTCGCTTCAGAAATCCGTAAAGCCGTAAACTCGAGTTCACCGAGACCAGATATAGAATGGCGAGAAAGGAGCGGGTCCCATATACCCACGCATACAGTTGCGCTAGCGTCGCGCAACGCCAACGGCACATCATCTCGTCCAGCTAAAGCATGCGACGGTGAAGGTGAAAAGGTGCGGCCACACCGCCTGTGGCTGACGGTAATATAGCGCAAAACGGGACACGAAGGAGAGACAACGCTCTTCGCGCTGTTTTTTGTTCTTAACAGCACGAAAGAACTAGCTCTACAGCGAGCTCTCCTGCCGATTATGGAGCACGACAAACTCACCGTATGGCGTCGGTGGTTCGGAATCCGGTATTTTGGTACTCCACCGTTTTGAACTCCACCAGCACATCTCTGAAGGTCGGGTAGCAGAGAGCTGGTTGCAATATCCTGCGTCGTGTCGGGGCGCCACCTCTGACGTCTGCTGGTGTAACGGGCCCGCGCGACACGTAGAGAGGTCACGGTGGAACTCTCAAACCTGATGCATCGCCCGGCTGCTAGGCATTGCACAAGGTTTAAAAAGTTCACGGTTGTAAATTTATTCCCCCTCGAATACCAGAGGTGTCATCGTCGCCCCCATCTCCTTCTTCGCGAGCTACTCGCCAGCGTTTACGCGCTCGTCAATCACCTTCACTGCAACCGCGGCCACCTTTGGTGTCCAAAAGCTTGCTGGCACGCGAAAGCTCGCGTTTAACGTGGGGGGTTGAGGTGAAGAAGGGACACATACTTCTGGCGCCGTTTAGTCGCGGCCTTTATTCAATAGTTTTCTTTGATCACTTCAAGCACTCTGGGGCTACTTCCCCAGAAATGTGTCCGTCTGTAACGCGTGACACGATGCGCTCCATACGTATACATGGGGTCCTATGTGAGTATTTATGAGAATGCCTCGTGACTATAGGTATCACTACTGAGATTTACGGTTATGACTTTATATAGTGAGTACTCTTAGGTTTGGCGTATTATCCGAAAAGCGAAGACCGGGGCGACTGTGGTACCGACGTCAAACAGCATTTCACCGAGTCTAGGTCGACACTCAAACGCTGGAAGATTCGGCATTCCTACCAGAAGGTACGTCTACCAGAAGTTACGGCAAATTCGTAGACTTCGGAGGGCGAACGAGACGGCGGAGGAGGGTTTCCCGGAACCACAGCGAAAGACGCCAGGACCTGGAGTGGCTCTACCTTCTGGCTAGCTTGAGCAATTGACACCCCTTGTCAGTGAAACACTGGGTCTGGCATGCTTGCTTCCCCATTTCCAGGATCAGCTTGAAGGCGGCGTGTACGTGAGCTTTGTGTCATCCTCCTCATGAACCACCGGACTGGCCGATTGGGACATTACCCGTTTCCCTAGGGAGTGATCCAGGGAAGACGGAGTCCGGTTTTAAGGGACATCCTCAGTGTCTGTACTTATCACTGTGGAGGGTGCTCTCGCAGAACGATGTAGTAGCTCTGACATGTAGCTTCTGCGTGCTTGCTATACGATATGCTGTGCTTCTGCCAGTATACGAACATGACCTTTCTCTGTAAATAAGCTTGCCTCTTCTGTAGGTGAATAAACCCCCGTGCCGTTCCTCCAACCTCGTACTCGTCAGCAAGATGCAACCCTCGCCGAAAAGGCACGGACGACGGCGTGGGCCCTCTAAGCCTCCGTGTGACGCCCCGGTATATACCGTAGGCCAGCTAGCCGCTTCGAGACGCACCGGCAGCGTAGGCTAGAGCGCCACACTCAGTGTGACGCCAGACTCCAAGACCACTGCTCACAAATTCAACAGTACTGAATAATTAGGTTCACCAATTAGGTAATGGCCAACAGGTCACTGCAATACTCGAAGCACACTGCGTCCTCCTCGACACAGTGAGCTGCGCTGTGCTAATTCAGCCACTCAAATCAATCATTCGTTACATGAGTACCATGTGAGCGACTGAAAACAATGCCTACGCATTATCTAACAAGTAAAACACTAGGGCGTTTCTACAGTAATTTTAGTGTCTAAAACAGCAAAAGATGGATTGCGAATCACTAGAATAAAAAAAATACGTTTATGGCAAAAAAAAAAATTTTCTCTCTCTTCTCTAGGAATCGATACACGCCTCTCTGACAGCGCCTGGCGAGAGGAGACGTGTGAGTGGTGCCCAGATCTAATTGCCTAAGTGATTGATCGAAGTGCCGAATAGGTGCTTGTACGCGCCTCGGAGATTGGGGTAGGCGGGGTCAAATTTTGTGTCCACTTCAAAAACTCCTTCACACTGGCATGAGAACAAAAGTGGGGACCCTGCAAATTACCGAAATGTTGCGAAATCCACAATGTCCCGTCGGCACGATGGCCTATCCTGCGGTCTAGCTGGCACGCGCTCACTATGTCCCCTGCATGGTAGGCGGAATGTCCGAGTGAATGGCGCTTACAGTCGCTATCGTAAAAACTGTACACACTTTATTAAATACTCCCTCTTTACTTTTCTTCTACTCACTCTCCTACTTTCTCCTAAATCATTTTTTCTCGGCAACCAGTGCACTGATCTTGATTAGGCCAGTCGCATTAAAAAAATCTTGTAATTGTGGCAAGCAGTTTTTATTAGGGCCATCATTTTTAACAAAAGTTGAACTCCAGAAAAAAAAAGAAGGAAAAAGAAAAAGCTCGCGGACCAAATTTTCAGCTATAACGCAGTAATAAGTAATGATATCACATTTCTGTGAACTGCTCGTATTAAGAGATCCAAAGCGGACAAAGTTCACGTGTTATATACACGGCTCTGAGGGGTACCACCAATCTTGTAAACAGAGTAGCACTTTCACGTAAGCTGTACATTCGTATATCAAATTTGTTCCCTTTAGATGCTCAACAGATGCAATTTACGAAACTGCGATATCGGTTTTTATTGGGGAGTTGCGAATTTGCAAATTACGTGGTTCAGTCTTTCTTGAAACTTCCCAATTTTCGGGAATTAAAAAAAATTCACGCGCTACATTAAAATTCTGCTTCCTAGAGTCACTAGAATTTAATTTTCCCTCTCTAATGCAACGAATTTCGTTCAAATGTGTTGTAAATGCATTCATCTCGTCAAAAAAAAAAAAGAAAAGAAAAAAGAAAAAAAACACGACGGTTTTCCACAACAGGGCTCAGCCGGCTGCTGAGTTGGTATCTTAGTCGCGATCAAAGTCTCGGTGAGAGCGCAGTTGTACTATCACCGAAGCCGGACATTGATGGTCGCCATCTTTGCAAGCCAGTCCCACGAGGAAAGACCGTTCAGCATCGCTTGCATCCTGCACGAGGACCAACAGGTGAGGAGGAGGAGGGAAGCACGGGGAGAAAACGCAAGGCGACGAGAGCGCACGGAAATCACGGCCGGGCAATCGAGCCCGGGACTTCGTCTTACACGCGCTTTCGGCGTGGGAACCTCGTGGCGCGAGCAACACAAGGCGGCGGCGGCCCACCGGGCCAACAACGCATCACGCCACTGGCGGCAAACGGCGGCCGGATGGCGACGGCGCGCCGACGGAAACGGGAGGCGACCGGCGCTGCTCGTCTTACCCGGTGAGGTTTCGTCTACTGCACTTCCACCTCATTTGATGCCGCGGAAGACGGCCAGAGCCAATCACTGACCCAGTTTTCAATCGCTATGAGCGGGCAACAACCAATAGCACTTGGCTGGTCGACTGGAGCTTCTGACGTCGTCTGTACTCCATCTCACTAATTGCATGCAGAACAGCGAAACCTATGGTACGCGTCAGTCGGCTGGAAAAAAAAAAAAAAGCACTGAAGAAAGGTCCCTCCATTGTCCGCCTCTGATAGCCTCCTCACGGGAACGCCGTCTGAATGAACTTGCGCGAGAGGATCACTAGCACACATTCGGCGAGCCCTACACTCCATTCTCTGGAAAGCGTAGCCTGCTCTCGTTAATCATTGGCTGACACGAGCCCTAACATACGCTGCACCGCACGGAGTTTGTGATGCGACTGCATAGAGTGCCGTCAGCGATTGGATATCGGCGAAGCTATCGCTATCAGTGGCGGGCGCTCAATCGTCAACGCCGCCCAATGAGGAAACGCTATAGGAGGCCCAGCGATATATACGGGCACACTTTGTCAGAAGCCGACGACGTTCGGCGACATCACCATTTGGCCGGCCTCCTCCAGTTACGAGCCGCTCGCTTCGTAGCTGGCAAGGAAACAGCGCAGAAAACGCTCGAACAACATTCCCCCAAGTTCACACTTTAAAACGACACTTCAGCGTTCGCACTACGTGAGTGAAGGGCATGAGTGTGTGTGATCGCAAGTCTATAACAGCACGGGCCCTGTTCTTCAGCAGCCGGCCCCTGTTTCCGAACTGAAGAGTACTGCGGGCTGCTACTTCGTGAATGCATATCTTTTATCTGCCTGACGCTTACTTCATATGTTCTACGTCAATGCATGGTTCGGTGGAAAGCGAAGCGGCGAAATACGCGCTCCAACGTCACGGGAGTCCCCAACGCCGAAGCGAGCAAGCAAGCAGTCCGGGTGCTTTGCCAGCGAGCATAGGACACGCAGAACCTCTGCGGCAGCATGCAGCACTACAACGCGGGCGGCTTCTCCGTGAGAGGAGGAAAGTGGCGCGAGGGGTAGTGCGCTGCGGAGGAGGAAGGCAGGCTAAATTTGCGCCTTCTCGGAAGAGAGGCTTCAGCGGAGCTGACCGCTTTTATATTTAGTGGAGTGGTGGGGGAGGAACGAAGGGAGGGGGGGGGGGGGCGACATTGTTGCCGCAGACCTCGAGACACGCAGGGAGGTAAGTACCGGCGGATAGCGGCATGCGTGCGCGACATTGCAAACTATGTGCACGAAACCGCAGCCGCGTGCACTGCGACGTGTATATCTGGGATGCTGATAAGGGGCTCGGTAAACTACAACCGGAATAAACCGCCGCCAGCAAGCCGCCCCGGGCCACTCGGCGCTGTTGCTGGAATTAAGTGAACATGTAGAGCATGTGTGAACAGTGAACAGACTATTACAGGCACTGAGCTCTTAGTTGCCGCCATAAAATGTCCGACGCATGACGCAGCGGCTAGCTGCAATATGTTCATCCCTAACAAAAAATCCGCATGAGAACGAAGATGTTGGATTACCGTGCAAACGGACCAAACCATCGAGGAATGCCGAGCCGCAGGTTACACCGAAGTAACGTGAAGCAGAAAACCTCGGAAGAGCATTATGTACACGCAAAATGAATGAATGAATGAATGAATGAATGAATGAATGAATGAATGAATGAATGAATGAATACTCGCTTCAGCTAAGATGCAAGTATATGCAACATACTCCTAACCATGTTTCGAACTCTGTGTCATAAATATTCTTGGTTCCACTGAAAGAATATCTAGCAGTAGCTCTGCACGCCGAAAGATCCTCTCACCAAACCACATCCTCAGTTCAACTCGTCTATACAATAAAGCAGCAGCACTGAGAACCCACCCAGATCTTGGACGAAGCGGCGTACATGTCTTAGTGCAGGCCCACCCTTCACTAGTTAGAAAGCGCTGCAAGACGCATTTCACGCGCACAGCGCGCAAACTGGCGTTTTCGGTCTTTCGTAACGGACTACGATATCCACTGCGCCACGAACGGAGCCCCTATAACTGCGCCATTTCAGATTCGGAGCACGCACTGTACCTGACAAACACCTCTGTAGAAGGCAGCAGTGGGAAGCTCGAGCACGCGCACAGAAGCGTACACACACTTACACGAGCCATTAGGCTCCATTAAACACCCGCGCATATTCAAGTGATGCACCTTGGTGCGACGTGAGAGCACAGCCGCGGCACCCAAGGAAGCTCCGGCGCATGCAAACGTGCTCCGAAACGCCGCCTTGTGTGGAAGACCTTTCCTCGACTCCGCCAAGCGACCACACAACAGCGAAAAATGAGTAGAGATGCATTCGTTAAAATACGAAGAAACGAAGAAGAGAGGGAGAAAAAAAAAAGAACAAGCTCTTATGGTAGGCTTCGTAAGCGAGAAAAAGAAATGGAGGACGCTGAAGTTTCGCCTTTAAGAGTAGAACGCGATAGCATTATCGGGACCCGTTCCCATCACATCGTTCACATACGGCAAGTAGGCTTCATTCACTGCAACATTGAACGTGGCAAAGCCAGCTTACAAAAACCAAGCTTACACCGATCCCCTTAAAGTCGACTTCACTTTGAAACTGAAATGCATTGCTGGAAAGAAGTTTTTCCAGGGACAATATAAGTGGTCTTATATTAAAATGTGAAGGCCCTAGCACCTTTTCTATTATTTTATTAATTGTTTACTATTGCCCCGACACACGCAGGTCTGGTAGAAATGCTGGAAAATGGGTTTGTATTTGAGTTTTCCTCGTAGCAGAATTAGGTTTTCTCGTACATTCAAATTACAATCCAACGCCGAATGGTAAAGTCGTACTTTACCATTTTATTGCGAATTATATGGACACTTCAACCGGAATTCTGCCGTCGTCGTCGCCGTGAGGTTCCGTATAAAGTCTAAGAGCGATAAAATCGTCGCCGCGCGCCGTATGCGCGAGTGAAAGCGCGCGGGGGACGCGCGCTATCACGGAGAGCGAACGCACGGCGGAAAGCAAACGCGACCTTCGTCGCGCGAAAGGCCGTGGAGGTATGGGAGGGAGGGAAGCGGGGCGACGCTGTGCTGCGGCACCAAATGCGTATCTTGCAACCATGCGCAAGGGACACTGGCCACTCAATCTCCCACGCGAAAGAAAGCGGGAAGGCAGCGCGGGAGTGGGGGGGGGGGGGCAGCTTCTACTCTGCCAGCAACTGCGCTTGTACTTTGCCCGGCTGTGGCGGTCGCCCGCACCGTCTCTTAAAAGCGATCTCCACACGGCTCTGGCCTTTGTATGCGCTGTGCATTCGCCGCTCAGTTTCCGTTGAAGCGATAGACCGCACGAACCTTCGATCGCTGCGGCTGCTGCGCTTGCTGCCAGCGTTTTGACAGTCGTCTGCGGTCATTGAGTGTGATCTAATCATGTTTGCTTGTGCGCGCTGACACCACGCTTGTTAATTCAGTTAGTAAGCGAATGTGAAGTTTATGCAGCTGATAAAACTACTATCCCTACTCCGAATAGCTCTCTACTAATTTGCTGTCGCAATTGATGCTTCGCCTTTCGAGCGAAACTGCGACATTTTTTCTGACGGATTTCGCTGTGAGAAATTCAACTCTTCACCAAAACCTTGCACCACGTGGAGGGCCTGCGCTGTCGATGTGGTTGGATGATTTTCTCCGCCACCCGCGATCACACTCGGGTTGCCGACGCCGGATTTTCTGCGACACGGGGCCCTAAACGCTATCACGTTAAAAATAGCTATAGAAAAAGACAGGTGGCGACGCCGCCTTCAAGTTCCAGCACAAGCTCGCCATGACGTCATGGAGTTTGACGGCGTCTGCTCAGACCTATAGTTATTATTATTTTGTTTAATCCGTAAAGATGGTCTACATTGTATTCTAAAAGTCAAAAAAACGGAATTTAACATGTTTAAAGAACATTTTACTGAGGCATAACAGCCCAAATACGAGAAAATACTTTAAAATTCATGACGTCAAACTGGCGTACTTAAAAAAAGAGAGAAATTCCTTTTCTAATCATGAACCTATTAACGCCAAATTGACGATAACAGAATTGTGAACGGATGCTATCAGTTTAAATTGATCTAGTGTTTTTTTCTCTTTAGTGATTGATGGTGATGATTCATTGGCATCCCCTCTGAAACGGGACGGCGACAAATAGTCGCCTAGCCTGCTTGATTTAATCAGGTATACTATACATGTGCTTTATCTAGCATTTTTGTATACCTCTCATTCTTTTTCTTTTTCAAAAATTTACCTTGTACCGCGCTACCTAGGATTTTAAGAGATCAGGTCGTATCCATCTTTTCCCTGCTTTTTTTCCACCAGTACTCTAATATCGTCTCTTGCTTATCTCTACGGCTTATCTGTTGATGTTTTCTTCCACTTTAAAGCCATGTGCTTCTGGGAGCTGCACGTTACCTACGGTTCTCGCTGGGTGGATCCCGCCGCATTCCATTAGGATGTGCTGAGTGGTCTCTGGATCTTTACTGCAGCATACACATGCCTCATCTATAGTTCCGAATATTTTCTCCGGTATGTTTTGGTCTTTAGGCAACCGGCTCGAGTCTCAAATAGCAAGGCACTGCCCTTTGTGTCATCGTACAGATTTTCCCTTCTAATTTCTGTCTTCTCATTCTTGTAAATCTCCACTGTCCTTTTTGTTTCCATTCCAGTAATCCTCGGAGGCAGCACCGCCCCACGGTTGGAGTTCTTACTACGCTACAAGGCTGAACGGCGATTCCAGAGCTGAAACTTCGCCACCAGGCCAGTCGAAAAATCGCTAAACTTGCTAATAACCAATGTGTAAGAAGAAAGACACGCGTTTTACGCAGCAACGCCTCACGATGGCTGGCGGGACTCCGTCTTGGACACCAGTTATAGCCAATGGCTGCGACATCAATTTGCACGCTGCAACAAAAAACACTACTAAATTTGCTGGAAGTGCTGGTTTTCGTCCACGCTGGAACTCCGCAGTCTGATTCTACCCTCCATCACGCCCGACGACTCCAGTCAAATCTTTGCCGGCATCGACCACTTTTGTTGCGACCGCTGCGCTAACGGTAAAGGAACCCAGCCATCTTCAGTGGCACTGGTCATGACGATGTTGATAACTGGTTGTACAACTAGGAATGGGTGAGCGCGCATAATAAATGGTACGGTGCCACGAACCATAACGCGATGTTCTACTTCACCGACGTGGCTATAACCTTTGGCACCGCAATGACGAAGCGGACCTTCGCTCCTGGTCGGCATTTAAGACAATCTTTACGCAAGTCTTCGGCGGCCCAACGGTAAGAAAGCTTCGTGGTGCCAAACAACGTACGCTTGCGCACCCGCTCGCAACAAGCCACTAAAACCTTCGCAAGTTACGTCGAGGACGTCGTTGACTTGGGCAAGCGTGTCGATGAGTGAAGCCAAGTGAAGCACATTCTAAAACCGCCGAGGGCTCATTCCGGACGAAATCCAAATGGATTTTGGAAGCGGTAATGTACCGCGGCAAAAATGACAAGGCGTTTTACCCCTATAGCGTTCCTTTAAATTGACACTGTGTAGGAACCCTGAATCAGTTCAAATTTGAAATTATTTGGCCACTTTGGTATTTGTTCGTATTTGGTTTGGACAAGTATTTTGTCCAAACTGCCTAATTTGAATGTTCTGTTCTTTTAGAATACAACGTATTTACTTTTATTTCTTTCTTGTTTTTTTTCCCGACAAACAATGAACTAGAACTACAGCAGGGTAAACGCTGTCAGCAAAATCCATGACGTCACAGCACGCTTGTGCGCGAATGTTCGGGCAGTGTCGCCGGCCGTTCACTGCCTCGCTCAAATATGTCTCACTGCCGTGCTGGTCGACGAACTGTCGGAGACGGCGTTCCAACAACGACTGCACGGATGGTGGATAATCCACCAGTCGTATCGATGCGCTGGGGAGTCGGAAAAGCCATACCGAGCGCACTGGCACATAAAGTGGTCGATGTGCTCAGCGGCACAGACATCGCACGCAGAGCTAGCAGTCAGCCATTCCGCGTAAGCCTTCGTGAAGGCTTCACCTAACCACAGCTGACCTAACCACAGTCCCCTTTCCTTTAACGCGATGTCCTATTGTAAGCGAACGAGCCATCAGGGATCGTCTCGCTTCCTCGGGTGGGCAGCGGTGGAACGATGGATGAATCTTGTCACGGCGAACGAGTTGCGCCCAGTCTTTCGCGGCTGGCTTGCTGGAGCCGAGCCAGCGCGAGAGAGGCCACGACACGCGCTCGGCGCCCATCCACACGTCTCCGTTCCGCTCGGTTTACTGGACCTAGCTCCTGCACGAGCCGCCGGTCACGGCCTTTCGAAAGTGACACTTTTTCCGGTTAAGTGCCCACTTCCACAAAGTGACACTTTTTTTTTTCCGCGAAGCGCCCACGCACTAGTAGGCGTTTCGCGGAAGGTGCATTTTACCTTGCGCCACACCCAACGCGGTAATTACACGAACCTTTACGGGAAACGAATGCTAGCGGGTCGAGTCTGGTGTCGGGCTGACCCAACCCGACCACACCGCACTTACAAATACGCTTTCTTAGCCAAGAGGGTCGAGTATAAGCCTATCCGCGCATATATGATATAGGTGACCCAACCCGCCCCCAGGCTCCATTGGTCCGACCCGCTAGAGTACGCGACAAATGCGACCACCGGATCAGCCCGACTCGTCGAATTTCGGTAAGCGTAGCTACAATTTACAAGGCGTCCCAGCGCGACAGAGTCGACGGACGATTGAGAAAAAAGTTCAAAAGCAGAGCCCGGAAGGACTTTACCGGGATCGTCCAAAGCACGCTTCTTTGTCGTACCCAATACTTAATAGAGATATCTACATCAGGGGACGTAAGAGGCTTGCGTTCCGCTCGTGCACGTAAGCAACCTGGGTTCCAGCGAAACCGAAGCGGACTTTTGGTTCTTGGGCATGCAAGTCACTCCCGTCTCCTAGTCAAAAACTCTTTACAAAAACGTCGCTGATAGATCGCCATTTATCGCAGCGTCAACGTGATTATACAACAGTAATACGGCCACCCAATCGTTACTAAAATAGTATGATTATCGATTCGCTATAAATGCCACTCCCGCCAAACAAGCCCGTGACACGCGCCACGCACCGTTTCCCCACTAGCGGAATGCGACGTGTTCTAATTTTCAAAAGGAGACGCGAATCTTTAATGCGAGACGTACAAATATTTTTGCAGCTGGAAATCCATTTCTAGTCTTGCACGTATGCAAACTATCAAAAGGCACGGAAGTAAACAAAATAGTCGAGACGAAGGCCAACAGGCAAGAAGAACACGCCGAGCTACGCCCCAGGTACACTGACGAATCTCGAAGCAACTCGCGTCTTTCTTTAGAATGTCACGACTGACAAGGGCAGTGCATGCCTACCAGAAAAGCCACCTACAGAAGCTATATAGCAGTGCAGGAGAGGGTGGCTCGATGGCGTCGAGGACACCCAGGCACCCTATCACCTATAGCAACAGCACTCGTTCCTGCCTCGATATTTTGATCTTTCAATCGTCTCGGCCATCCCTTCTCATAAATTGCGCTGCACGATGCACTACCTCTAAGGGAGTTCGTTTCTCTGGCTACGCAATTTAAATCGCAGAAGGAACAGCGCTACAACTACAGAAATACACAAATGAATATGCTAAAGCCACATGTTGCGAATTACGTGTGCGGTGCTTTATAAATCTACCACGGCGCCATCTCTCTGCCCACTTTCTTGTGTGTTGGTGTACAGTATTAGCCCCGGGAGTGTTAAACGAGCGCCGCTCACGGTCAAGGCGGCGGACGTGGCACGGTTGTGAACAACAAAAATATCGCGCCCATCTTTTCGAGCAAAAAAATAGAGCATAGTTTTAAAGTTTCGTCCAAGTTAAGCGAAACACCCGGTATACAGTAGGGTTCACTCCGTTAAAGGGAACCTCCACCTAATAACAAAGTGAATCTAACTAGAACATTTCTTCGCTTTGTATCGAAAATGAGTCACTAATAAACCAATTGAATACACGTTTACACATTGAAAATTGTCCCTGGGCCTTTCTGCCTGATCCCAGCAATAATCGATTCCCGAATACTAAATGCGCGTTTCCTCTAAAGGGTATACTGTGCTGAACATCAATATAACATCGCAACGTAATCGGAAACACAATTACGCAACAACGCGAGCATGCAAACCTATACAGGACTTCTCTCTCGCATGGCTGTGCAGCATAGGGTCCGTCGGCGCAACCGCACAGAAGCCGTCAGGACGGACGGACGGACGGACGGACGGACGAGCGTCGACGTGACGCTTCCAACTCGCCCCGCTAACCGCAGGCAAAAGAAGCAGGAGCAACAGTGAGCGGCGTGTCGACGTGCTCGCCAAGTCAGCAGCACGGCGGCGAAGCGCCCTCCGGGAGGGCGCCCCGCCCGACCCGGTTTTAATTTCGACGCTATACCGCTGCGCAAAACGCCGCTGGTACGCTCGCACACCGGTTCGCCATGCTCCCCGCGAACCACAGCGACTCGCGAGGGGCCAAGAACAGATACGCGCACGGCGAGTAGCGAGGACACATTACCATACCACCACCGCGGAAAGTGAACGCGCTCTTCTCACACCGAAAATAGTTCGGCGCGCGAAGCGCGAGTAATCGTCGCGGTCGTGATAGGCACTCGCTGCATAATACGAGCGCTGTCCCCAATTCGGCACGGCGTTCCATCAAGCTGGGTTTCTGCTTGTCGCTAAAACACCCGTGCCTACAGAGCGACGCCCACGATGGACCTCTTCCAGGAGGTGCCTCGCGATACACGTTCCGTGGGCGCAGCGTATATAACGCCGCGGACTCACTTCATCTGACGCAAGTAACGCCGCCGCCGGAGGGTCCCGCGAGGGGCGCATCCATTTCGTTTCATTAGAGCCGCGGGCGGCGGCTTGCGCAACGCAGACCGCACGCGGAAGAAAGAAAGAACGCGCTCGAGGAGACGCGCATTATATTTCGCAGCCTCGGTGCGAGCAAGGTCCTCTCGCGACGGAGCGTCCTGCATTGCATACTGCTTCCTCTCTCGGAATGCTTCGCGCATGCGAGACATCTCTTCTTGGCCGCCTGACAACATCCCGGCGGGGCGTCACCAATGCGCGCTTGTTGTATGCTGTTGGAACACATGGTGGCGCCGTCGAAGAAGCAAAGGTGATCCGGCCAAGGAAGCGGGGGAAGAGTAGTGCGATCCCGTCGCGACCAAGGCGGACAACTGCGGACATTCGGCGGCAGAGCGAGAATCACCAGAGGGAGGGAGATAAAATAAAGAATGAAAAAAGGACGGTGCACGATTGGCTACACACTACACGTGGCGCTGTCCTCCGCACCGCTTTAAACCAGCTAAACTGAAAACCTTTCTCACAGAACGCAGCACATCGCCTCTTGTCAGCCATAAGATAAGGAATACCTGGCGCGGTAGGGTGCAAGATCTTGGAAACACGGTCCCACATATTACAGCTGGAGAAGGCCACTACGGAGCGCTGCTGCGGCTCCCGAAGCCAACCGGACTGATGGAGAGAGCCATCGGCTCTTGACGGTCCCAAATGGTCCTCCCAGCGAAGGAATGACTTAAGCCCCTGCGCGGCTTGGCCGACGGAGTCGCGTCCCGTGATCGAACAGAGGCTTGCGCGCTCGTAACACGTCTCGCGGTCACCAATTTACACGTGCATTCCGAGTAAACAATGAAGCGCGACCACAAATTAGGACTGACTGTATTTCGGCGAGACAAGGCCAAGAACCGGCCAGTGGCGAGGCGGACGAGTCAAGCGTCCGGGTTGCAACTGCCGCGTTAGTCCAGGAGTTCGGGAAGTCAGGTGGCTCGGGCCACGAGCCTCGCACCTCTCGGCCGCCAGGAGGCGGCGGCAGCAGCACTTGGGTCATCCGCGTTGTCTGCTAGAGTGCACAAGGGCGAGGGCACGGTTTGAGTTAAAGAGACGCCATGGTCAATAGTAAAGATCGTTTCAGACGGGCAGGTCGATTCACTTGAAACACTATCACCACTTCTCCGACAGAATACGGCTGATCTATTAAAATAACGATCATACTTCCTTTCTTTAGTTATTTCGCGCCCGAACCGCAGGGCTAATTACTCCATTAAGTACTTCATTATAGGTCCCAAACAGACCACCTTTGCGCACGCAGAGCGCCACGCCTTGAGGTTGTACTCGTTTGAGGTTCTTTTGTATACCCTTCTGCATCTTTTGTAAGCCCGGCGGTTCACTCCCCATTGTGACGTCATTGATTTCGCAGGATGCTTTAGCGTATATGAACCCGTTCTGCTGATGAAAAAAATTCCCCGAGACTGCGCCGTTGCTAATAAGAGTAGATAATGCAAAAATTATATGACGTCACGAAGAGCTGAAGCAGGTATTTGAAAGTGACGTCGCCGCCCGCCTCCTCTCTCGGCACAATTTTTTCGCTTACCGTATACCTTAGCCCATAGCTTGGGTTATTTCTGACATAACATTATTTCTTTTTCGGGGGAACTCCAGATTAACTGCGACCACCTATAGGGTTCTTTGACGTGCACCTAAAGCACGTCGTTACACGATCGTTTTTGCATTTCGCCTTATTCGAGATTCGGCCTCCACGCCCCGGAATCGAATCCGCATCCTCGTGCTTATATAGCAGCGCAACGACAAAGTCTTAGTACTACGCCACCACGGCGAGTACTATATAATACTTGTTTCTACAATCTATAGTTTCGGTATAGCTCGCCCCGATTCTGCATGCACTCGCTACGGCTGCCACACACAATCGCACGCAAGACTCTTGATTTTAGCATTATTTATTTATTTATTTATTTATTTATTTATTTATTTATTTATTTATTTAGTGAACAACTTCATCACGTCTAGCTTTGTTGCTACACTACATACGTCAACAATTCTGCCCTACGTCATGACGTCACGCTCACCTCGATGACGCCATGGGAGCTCGCATTCCTAGACAAATTTAGTAAACTTGAGTTTCCCACCATTCACGCTTGCCAAGTGTCATCTTTCTTTGCGAGCGAGAAGCGCGTCGTAAGAGTTTCTACAACTTTGCCTATACATGTGTCAGCGCTAACACAGTTGGGGCAACGAGTTGGCCAACAACTATACTCGCAAACGCTGACCTCATATACGCGTTCTCGTCACGTCTCCGAACAATCGTTGCCGCTTCGCTACATCTGACAGTGCCGCCTTGGAAGCATATTGTTTCCGGTCAATGTTGGCCAAATTGTTGCCCAGCGTGACAAGAACACTCAAGGGCGAACAGCCTCAGAATAAATGAAACATAAGGACAAGAGCCTTCGCTCGCACCGGCTATACCTTAAGAAAAATAAGGGAACAAAAAAAAAAAAATTGGCCGAGACGGACAGGCCCTGTCGCTGTACCTTTTCAAGGCAACTTAACTCTGGAACACCTGCGCATATACAGTTAGGACTTCGTTTCTCCATTTATGTTCTTCATTTTATTTCTTTATAGCCGACAGCCAGATGTCAAGAACATCGAAAAGCTACGGCTTTGTTGTCCGGCATTTCGTTTATGTCATTGTGCAGCGGGTGAGCGCGGTATATCAAGGTCTACAGCAAGCTGTTCCGGTGAGGTGACCTCGGATGGATTACAGTGACCGTTCCCCGCTGCATGTCACGCCCGCCGGGGCTCCGTGCAACTTTAAAAATGCAGAAATTAATACATTCCTTGAACACGACTGACCACAAAGCGTACCGACTGTGCAAAACTGCGCATCACACGCGTTAATTCTGCTCTCCTTCGCCTTATTTCCCAGTGAGAATAGAGTAACGAGGCCAACGTACGCCTCGTTCGGCTGCGCGTAGTTCTTTCCCGATTCTGTTCTTTTTAGATCAATAACCGCGTGTATTTCTCCTTTTCGATCATTCAGACAGTACGACATGATATGGTTTGAACTTTTACGGTTTAAACGGACGTTGAACGACTGACCTGTTCAAACTAAACATCGACTAAGACTGCCGCGGACCTCTCCGTTATGATTAAATGGCGGTCCAGTATATCGCAAGCATTCTAATTCTCCGATTCAAAATTAGTTCGTTAGCTAAATATATACCGTTCCTCCCAGGTATAGCTGATCCCAGCAACAGTGAGGAGCTTCGTGCTGGCCAATGACGAGGGACAATTAACAAAGAATGAAAATAATCTTTACAAAATTTACAGCGCCTCCCAAGACTGGGACACGCATATAGCGAACCCCCCCCCCCCCCCCCCTCCATACACACTCACAAACCACATGACTTTGTTGTCAGATCACTTATTGCTTTTATTAATCATTAAAAGAAGGTCAGCCGAGTTACTAAGTGCTCGTGGCCGTTTTAATGTAAGGATTTCGTTCGCTCAGTTATATTCCTCTCTTATCATCAACCGTTCACGATCGGCTGATCCTCCTGCCCAGACGGGCAGAGCGAATATGGTCACACTATCCCGCCCTAGTATAATAACAGACACACAGGGACGCACGCAGTCGAGCTGTCCGTTTTGTACCGCGGGCAATGAACTGAAAACCTTTCACGCTCAAGGCTGCGGTATACACGCCCAAGGCGCTCGACCCAGGTCGCGCGGGCGGGCGGCAAAACAGGCGAGACGACCGGGGCTAAATGTGACGAAGAGGGTCCACTATATACATCGCCTATAGCCGCACTTCGGGGCTCGGCTTACACGGGCGGCCCCAGCGGCGGCTCGCTCCGAAGAGGACCGCGTCCGAGACCTTCTTCCCCCCACCCCGTCCACGGCTGCCCGCGGATGCGCCTATACCGCGCGATCAGGTTACGAGCAGCAGCGATGGGGGGAAGGGGAAGGGGGGGGGGGGGGGGGGCACCGCCGCATTCCTGACCGCATCTGGCCACGGCTGTCCCTCACCCGTGCCCCCCACTCCTCTGACGAAAACATGAACGAAGGCCGTAACCGCCTGCGCGGCGACCAAGGGTGCTGGAGGCGCGGCGTGGAGCACTTCTGGCTTGCCGACCGGACATGGGAAGCCGCGACGGCGCGGCGACGGAAATACGAGCGAGCGAGGAAAAACGACAGACACGGGATCAAGGGTGCAGGGGATCGAACACGCGAAAGTTTTCTTCAAGTTGTGCACGTGCCGGTCATGACAGCTATCATACGCGCCGCGGTATATACGGCTTCCGGGATTGCGTAAAGCCGCGCCGCTTTGCTGTTTTGCATAGCTAGCCTGCATGCGTAATCGTGGCGACGTTGTTGTTCGTACACCGTCGCAGCATTACACAATCTGGGATGGCCACAGTTGCCATTAGTTCACCAAGGTAACTAAAACTGCATGAGAAAGCGGGATTTGGAAGCGCGCGAGAAGCCATTCTCGGCGTCGGGTCCACGTGGGCATCGCCGCTTTTCAGTGTATATTTCAAATGCAAAGTATATCTAGCGCCTATGAGCTTATCGCTCTGCTAAGCAGGCGACGCAACAGTGCAGGGCGTGTGGCGTGGCCAAGACAAGAGCGCTGATTTGCTCGGTTTCTCGAGTGTCGGGGCTCCCAGTCGCGGCCATAACTGTTACTTCGTTATCGTTGCTGTAGCAACTACGATAACAAAGAGCTCAGCATGCCTGTAACAGTTAGCGAGACATAGTAACAGGTAGACGAAAGCGAAAGCGCGTTCAGATTGGCACCATGCACACCTCACCCTGCCGATGACAACAGTTCGGTTATCGCGAAACGGCGCCATACGAATACCGGAGCCAGCAGAAAGCGCGAAACACAAGTGAGCGTCGAAACCATTCGATCATGCTGCCGTATGGCTAATCCCCCCAACAAGACATCCCATCAAATTTTCCGTCAAGTATCCAATAAGTTCGAGCAGCCTCACGTCCGAGTGATCGATATGTTTGTCATCCAAAGCAGAAAACACAAGTTACGGTTGCGTGTGCGTGATCCGACGTCGTATCCAAAAACCGTATGCATATACGTTTTCAACAGCTGTGTATCCAACGGGTCCCAACACAGCCGCCGTCCAGAAGCGTCGCGAGTCCATATCGCCTACCGCAAACATACCACGTGTCTCCTGGTGGAACCTCGTACCGGAAGTTCGACTTTACACGCAGCGGGATGAAGTCTTTACACTAGGCACATTATAGTCATTAAAAACAGCGTACCGTAAACGGTCCACTGTTATAGAGGGAACACATGAGTGTAAAACACGTGTGAATATTTCTCGTTCTCAGTTGAACAATCGCCCACCATTGCAGCAGACTACTTGAGGTTGGTGGCAACGGGAACTTCCAATGCCCCTGCGCAATGCATTGACATATATATATATATATATATATATATATAGCTTCAGTCCGCCGCCACTTGTAGTTAGGGCGCCAGCAAAGTGAAAACAGCGAAGTGAGAATCTCACATTGAGGTGTTTCCTTTAACTGTGGACCGCAGCAGTACGCAGCAATACGTAGTTAACAACAACAACTACTACTACTACTACTACTACTACTACTACTACTACTACTACTACTACTACTACTACTGCAATAACAACGCAGTAGCGTGGCTGTTTAACAGTTGCGAGAGCGTCTCCGCTCTGTGGCGCGCATGGCGGTTGTCCCCGGAGCTCCTCGCGACAGCAGATGGGCAAGCGTGCGACGGCGACAGTCAGGTCTCGTCTTACGGCGCCACAGCAGCAGGGGCGCACGAGGGGGCTCTAGACTCAACACGTGCCGCCGATAAATCAGCGGGAACGAGAACAAGAGAAAGAACACTCCCTCACGCACCAACAATGAGCATTGTGTGCGCATGTCGTCGCCCGCGCGTCGTGTAAAGCCGAATGAATAAACGACAGGTGGCGCGCGCCCTAATAACCACTCGCAACCTTCTCTTTACGAAAGAGTCCGGGTGACTCTTGTTATTTTCGTTTTTGATCCTACAATACCCACGCGCTCGGCTCTGACGTACGCAAATCACGCCCGTCAAGCAACCGGTGCGAATGAAGTGACCGGGAGCGGCGCGACTGCGGTCTGCGTGCTGCTCTATACCATATTACTATGCAGTCGCCACTCATTGTCTCCAATCGCTTCCGTGTCATAGTTCACTGCCCCGCACAAAATTAGAGACGAGCACTTGTTCTTGCGCTCCTTCCGATCGAAACGAATAGCTTCGTTTGTAGATGAAGGGCCGAATTCACAAAGCTTTTCCTTCATAAGCGCTCTTCTGCCACTGGCTGGACCGCTTCGCTAATGATATATACGCCCAGCATCAGGATTGGCTGGAATTTGCTCTTACGAACACTATTGCGCGTAAGAGCTTTTTGTGAATAAAGGCCCAAGTTCGCCTCACTTTCTCTACTATACAACTTCCGTGCGCGCGGAACTATACACGACTCATTTAGTACGAAGCGAAGAGCGTTCGCTTCCCGTTCACAAAACAGAAAGCACACGCTTAAAACGAAAACGCGGAAACCACTTCCATATCGCTTTGGAGGGCCACGGGTCGTTAACGGGTCACCCATTTATAAAAGATTTCCAACTAATCCGGAGTCCCCCACGTACTACGGAATAGTTCTCATAACTCGTAACCACTCACAATCAAATCGTGGTTTTGGCACGTAAAAACCCCAGAATTCAATATCCAACTTGATCAGTATGTGCTCCGAACCCGCGCAAACAGGCGGGTCCAGCTAGCTCTGACAGCCCGCCGCCTCCGTCAACGTTCGTCCTTCTTGAGTTCATTCCGTGCATCAAAAGTGTTCCGAACAGCGGACTTGTAAATAATATACCTTGTTGCAGCGAGCCTGACAACCCTCACGTATGCATTCCAATCACTCTATGCATGGTATGATCAACGGTTCCGGGTGCGTAAGGCTTGCGTAAAGGTATACGCTGTTCCCTAACAGTATAGTGTGTGTGTGTGTGTGTGTGTGTGTGTGTGTGTGTGTGTGTGTGTGTGTGTGTGTGTGTGTGTGTGTGTGTGTGTGTGTGTGTGTGTGTGTGTGTGTGTGTGTGTGTGTGTGTGTGTGTGTGTGTGTGTGTGTGTGTGTCAGTACTGAAAAGTGAATGATGTATTGAACGTGTTACATCAGACACCATAAGCCATGGTATACTTCATAGCAAGTCAGAGCCAAGAACCCGTAACAGCTATCGCCGTAAAGAAATAGAGCAAAGGGACGTCGGGAATGGGAACCGTGCGCGGCGACTGAAGGGCCCCTTTTCTATAAGACAAGGCGCTGCGACTGTGGACTGCCGAAGAGACGGAGGGAGCAGCCAGCCGGAGGGTCTCTTCATGTAACCGTAATTCTAGCTAGTCGTGCACACCCTCCTGCAAGCCCCGCATGCAGCTGGAAGCTGCAATTAGGCCACCGGATGGCCCGCGCATCCTACCGACGTCATCGCCTCGCTTCTCTCTCTCTCTAACCGCTTCCTGCGCGTGTGAGAAGAGAGCAACAGGATCACGTGCGACGCACGCAAGCCAGACGAGAAAAAAAAAAAAAAAAGAGAGAACTTTAGCGCGTTCGTTTACTTACTTATTCCTTCTTACGGAATACCGTAAGACTGCAGCGCTGGAAGCGACGTCTAGTGAACTAATGTCAACCACAGACTCACACAAATCAGAACGCTTGAAATACACTTTCATTGCATGCATTGTGCACCTAATAACTGTGTCGCAATAACACGTTCCCACAATACTGCGTATATTCTTCGTTTTGTTTCAGAAGTGCCCTCGCTGAAAGTTCTTTCGGGGGTTTTGCGTGCCAAAACCAGTTCTGATTATGAGGCACGCCGTAGTGGAGGGCTCCGGATTAATTTTGACCACCTGGGGTTCTTTAACGTGCACTACAACGCAAACACACGGGCGTTTTTTGCCCTCGCTGAAAGGAAAAAATGAAGATAGAGGGCGACTATACGTCAATGATCGTTGCGGCAAACACCTTCAAACCAGCAGCCAAATATAACGTGGTATCTGTAATGATCGAGACCCTTTTCGTATTTGTAAAAATAGCTTTCTTGTGATGAAGCTTGCCCAATTAATGGGAGGTTTAGTCATCTTCGCAAACAGCGTGTACATGTATAGTCTGCTTGTATTCTGACATGGAAAATGCAGACGTGGCCCTCGTGATGAAACCATGCGTTAGAGACAAGCCTCAGCGTGCGAAGCTAGCAGTTTGTCTTCATTTGAATGATGATCGGGGTCGGTATTAGTTGGGCAAATGTGAAGTGCAGAGAAGCGTACTTGCGAATTAGGAATATTAAGGGTATGTCACAGTCGTGTATGCTCCAGTAGAACTGCGTGTCACAAGGTGGTGTCGCTATAGCGTTCCACTTCTCCAGTGTTAAGTAAACGGCAATAGGCAGATTACTCGCCTGTGCAGCGTAGAAATTCTCAATCGAAATTACCTTTCGTCTGACTAATTGTCCTTAAAATCTCGATCTCGAGAAATCAGCGATTCAAACATTCGTTTCCCTACAAGCGCCGAGTGCAGTCACCATAATAACTGACTGTCATTGTTCGTGTTGCGCTTCTTTGTCTGCTTAGGCGGTGAAATTATTCCTCACGTCATCGCCTTTTCTTCGTTGTGTCTAAAACCAGTGTACACTCCCTGCAACAGTCTAACTCGTGCTAGATTCCTTAAATTGTTCCGCAGTCAACAGGATCCATAAATAAATATTCTGACCACACACCCGCGCAGACAGCGAAAGAATCGAAGCACACGGAATCAGACAGGGAGAAAATAAACGAACGGAACAAAGGGGAAAGCAAACCAAGAGAAGTCACGGGAAAGGAGGACGTCGGGGGGGATGGAGAGGGAGGAGGACTCGGCCGAGGGAAGGCGAAAGCAGCCGTGGCATCGGCAGCGGCCGGCGCCGCTACAATCGAAGCAGGCAGGAGGCAGGCAGGCAGAGCTGAGCAGAAACGCCGGAGCCCGGTTATTACCGTGCTCGCTGATTACAGGTTCCACCACTCGCGAAGGAGAGGAGAGCGAGAGGGTTCGGCAGAATGAAGAAGCCACGGCGGCGCCCACGAGGAGCGCAGCAGGAGGAGGAAGAGGAGGAAGGAGCGACTCCCGCAGCAGCATTCAGCAGCCGAGCGCATTGTTTCTCTCTTTGGCTTTTAGTTCTCTTTCCTCGCGCGGAAGGCGCCACGCACGCACGCACATACGTCGTCGTCTGCGGGCGGCGGCGAGGCGCCTGCAATTGTGACTCCGCACAGCGGCGGCGGTGGTGGTTGTTTCTTCGCATTCGTCCTCCATCCCACTACCGCTGCCGTAGCAATGCCGGCTGGTTGTTGGTGCTTCTCACTTCTCCCCCCTCTCTTCCGCCCCCTTCCTTCACGGGGCACACACGCTCATCAAGCCTCATTTTCAATGGCCCAGAAGAAGACGCTGGGACCTGCCCTCGAAAAAGAGATTCCACAGCGCCACGATAGTCACATTTTTTTCTCCCTCTCCCCCCCCCCCCTCTTCCCCACGTTTTTCTACCTCCGATAGCCACCACTTCACACAGCCCACGTCCTCCTAATTTTGGGAACCTTAGAACTAAAGAGGCCTGAAGAACTACGGAGGGAAGGAGGGAGAGGGGTATATATAGATGCATGTCGTGGGTTGCAGCTGCAAGGCATGGCGCAACTGAAAGCTAGAACAAACGTAAGCCATCCAGCGCGGAACGTACACACAGACACACGCATATGCGCGCACACATAACGCAACAGACACCGAAGAGGGCGAAGCTGCCTACACCGAGTCCCCGCCGTGGAAAGAGGTGGGGTCCGGCTTCCAGAAACCGTCGTCCCAGAGCGCATTATGTGCGGTGCTCGCTCATTGTGATCTCCGCGACTGCCGCGTATACAGTGCAAGGTTAGCCCTAATTCAAGGATCCTGTCCCACTCATCGTTTCTCTTACTTTTTTTTTAATTTTCTTTCATTATACGTTATTTCAGCCTCCACACTCGCCCTTACACGGGGTACAAAGAAGACTTCCAGGTATACCTAATCGCTCGCCTTCGAGAGAGAGAGAGAGAATGCGCGAAATGTCGCACCGCCCGAGTTGCCCACTACAATGCAATCGCACCCTGGAAACAGCGGACGAAAGCTGGAACTAAGAAAATAATTTAATTGCCCCTGCGTCCAGCACCGGAGTGAAGTAAAAACGCAATCGTCGCACATTGAAATGCACGCAACGATGAGGTAGTACACTTAAGGCATGATTTATAAAGAGAAACACTAAATTATATTTACGGTAATTTCACGGTAATGGGTTGATTATTAGAAGAGACAATGATGGTCAAAGCTCTCTGTCCCCCTCCCCTTTCTTTTATCCTAATTTTGGGCCGGAACCATGACGTCTGTACCCCAGTGTGACGTCACAGATGTCAAAGTATCCGTATTTCGCGCATTGTGGCTCAGAGTAAATGTTCTTGAACTTTGCTAAGTTCTGTCCTTGGCTGACTCTTTTAGAATACAATGCAATCCAACTTCACGGATAAACAATAATGACATAATAAATTAGCCCGAGCAGGCACCGTCCAAATCCATCACCTTAGGACGAGCTGCAACCGTTCTTCGTTCTTGAGCATTTTCGTGCTTCTCGGAGTGTAAGAGCGCCTTTTTTTTGGTAGTGCAGAATGGTATAATTTACGAATATAGCTCAAATTATTTTTCGCTTTAGTGTTCCTTTGTCATTTGCTTTAAACTTCGATTTTCAGTTACTAGTAATTAGCTAACATTATCATCGAAATCGGCCAGCCCTAAGGCAAAGAGCAGTTACAAAACAAGTTCACTGTGACTGGCCGAATACACAAGGCATGTTGTGACAATTGAAAGTAGTAAGTGCATCAGAAGCGGTTGTACGGATACAGAACCATGAAGAGGGCAAGCTCGTTCATAGTTAACTGACGAGAAAGCAGCACAAAAACGTTTACTGTGCTTATCTTAGTCCCTCGATTCCAGTCCACTTAAGAGACTTCCTTTCAATTCCCGCGGACATTCTGCAAACCAATGGGAACGTTTCCCGAAATGACACCCTTTTCGCGAGCCCGATTTATTAGAGAGCGCGCACCACTCCCAGCGATTCAGCGAATGCAGAGGGCGCCAGGGCTCCCGAGGACGACGCAGGGATTCAGCCCTTCGCGATTGGTTACGCTGGGAAGGTCGAGCTTTCGCATCTATCAACCGCCAGAACGTAGCTCACTGTGCAGGCGCGACATTGGCCTCGCCTTTCGCTTGCCACCGCGGTCGCTCATTTGCATGTTTGCCAGGCTATTTTCGTGCCAGCTGCTGCTTCCCGCGGCGGACCTTCTTTGTTTTGAATCGTGTCGCTGCCCCGGCGGCGCTTTCAAATCCGACGAAACTCCAGCAACAAACTCGCCCCCGTTCTTCTCGCCTCGAAAAAAAGCGGCTCCACGGAACGCGGGAATGCCTCGGCTGCGCTCATCATGAGGGGGAAGTTGCATAACCGAGTGGAAGCCACACAAGCCGAAAGAGCAAACAAGGACGACCTGACAACGTGTAAATATCTAGTCGCGAACTCGCAAACAACGCACGCGCAAGGCTTAACGCAAGGCTCATGCAAGATTTGAAGCAATGGAATAATCCACGCGCAAATGACGACAATGGCTGTAACTGAAAGACCAGCATCAAGGTCACTTTATTTTTTATGATTAGTTTTTGCTTAATCAAAAGTAATCCCCTCCCCTGAGTATATAGGGGCGTTTGAGAAACGAGCATTCTACTTGATCATTAGTCGTTCGACTGCGGACAGGAAGTGCGACTGATTGGGGGCTACACGCAAAAGCTGGAGCGAGGCAGAACGTCGTTTTATCCGAAACTGGAGCTCGTATGTAGACGACCTGGCCAACCGGAAACGAACAATGAGCAGATGTCTCCTAAAACATAACGGGTGAGCGTCGGCGACTTGGTACTCGAACTGCACCCATCTCTGCGCCACGCCGAGGCATGTACTGCTTTTGTCAAAAAAAAAAAAAAAATACACAGGCTACTCGGAGCCTTCGCCATATATATCGTTCGGCTATATGGTGCAGTTACCGTGCGACTCCTAACACTGCAGACCTCTGTACACGTGAGTACGAGTGTTATTTTAGATCCCCAAAGGGTTGGAACTCGGCGCACCACTGGAACTACCTTAAAAATCATGTTGCCGTCCCACGTAACGTAGCCCGTATACTCATGACGAACAGCACACGAGACAATTCTCGAGCATACTATTTCTCCATAAACGGGAGGTACACAGCTTTCGGCCCCGCTGCAAGTGACAAGTCGGCGCTAACGGCACGCCTCGCGGGACCGTGATTCCGCGTTGCGAAAAGCGTTCGCAATTGCATCATGGTTGCAGCATGCTTGCCCATTCGGCACCCGGGGAGCATCGCAGCATATACGAAAGGGCGAGATTCGGGCGCGCACAACATAGCAAGCGGAGTCCGCAAGCAAGAGGCTGCCCTTGTGCGTGTGTGTGCTGCGCCTGCAGCAGGGACGCGGGTGGTGAAAGGAAGGGAAAAAAAACTCCAAGGGGGAGGGGGGGTGCCGCTCATCCCCTTTACATATAGTCGCCCGGGCGAAAGTTGCGGGCGGAGAGCGCAACCGGCGCTGCGGCACGCAGCCGAGGGCGAGGGAGAAAGAGAGAAAGCGGGCAGAAGCAGCAGCTAGCAAAGCCGTGGGGCGCCGGAAAGGCGCCGCCGACAAGGCTGCCCCTTGTGCCGTCGCCCGCCGCTGCTCTGGCGGTCCGCCGTCTTCCTCTCTTCGTCCCTCGGCCGCCCGCAGGCTGGAGAAGAAGAGGAAGAGAACACGGCGAAGAAGAAACGAGCCCCCAACACCAACACGGACAGTCTTCTGCGGCCCGCCGCTCTCGCTCGCTCGAGAGGAGACGCGGCGGAAACGCTTTTCGAGCCGCACAACGGCACGCCGGAGAAAAGTAGTGCGTGTGTGTGCTCGGGGACCGTCCGACATCCTAGAAGAAGCAAAAAGAGGTGGGAGAAAGGGAGCAAAGGGTACGCGACGGAAACTTCTCGGAGCGCCGAAATCGGCTCGCGACTCATGCGAAATGCGCGCGTTAGCACGTAAACAAGTTGGCTATGCGACAGCGGAGAAAGTTTAGCTTCAGTGAGTTTCGGTGGATGTCCGCAATGAGCGCCTTAAACGCAGCGGCTGGCTCACAGAAAAGGAGTACGCTGGCATGCTCAGTGGTACACAACACAAACCGTGTGCTTCATTGTGCGTAGTTACTCTCTAACATTGCTAAAGTTGTACCGATAAACGCGGCAGAGAGTTGTGATGCAGTGCAAAACTTTAATGAATTGATAGTATTATAGGGGTGGGGGGGGGGGGGGACACTATGTTGCCGTTATCGCCTGCCGCCGACAGCGCACTCACGGGATTTACAGCGCGTGCGTAGTCGTAATCTAGTGGGCAACATCGAGACATCCGTTCATGGGTCAAAATATAAAAATACGCTATTTGGTGCCCTTATGGACCCTTCCACCGGTCGTTGCACAACCACATACGTTTCCCACAAGATATAAAATTAGCCAAGACTAGTGACCGCAGATACCAAATCAATACAAGCAACACACCTACATCGTAGCATTAATAGTGGAAAATGCAGCAGTGCGGATTATAGATCAGACGTATTATATTCTAGTTTATATTAAGACAAAACAAACGGAGGTGGCAGGTGCCTTCATTTCTCGTGCAGCAATGAAACTGGAATGGCATGGTTTAAGAGCAATTCTTATCCTTATAGTCTTCGAAAATTGT
This sequence comes from Dermacentor silvarum, assembly GCF_013339745.2. Lineage (NCBI taxonomy): Eukaryota > Metazoa > Arthropoda > Arachnida > Ixodida > Ixodidae > Dermacentor > Dermacentor silvarum. The sequence goes on along the minus strand of NC_051159.1, from coordinate 131,375,004 downwards.
AATTGCAATGCAACAGTTAGTGCACGACGTAATTCAATTTCGCAGCGGGCAAAACGGGACGAAAAAGGAAAAACGAAAGTATGGCAAAAGTGCTACCCCCCCCCCCCCCCCCATTTATACACCAGTAGTGTCGCAAGGCCACAGTGAATCGGGCGCGGCTCCCTACATTATGGCATTGTAAAAGGACGAACAATGTCTCTTTCACAAGACACAAAAAAGTGAATAAACACGGATTTCAAAAACATTAATAACAGCGGATTCTGCGCGTGTTTTGACACCGACAGCCGCTTCCACGCGAGGATAAAATAGGCACTGAAAGATCGACGAGGAAGCTTTGTAAAACGGAGAAAACAGACGAGCAGAGACGCATTCGCGGAGAGGGAAAGTGTGAAAGAGTCGCGAGCCGGCCTGGCCGGCGCCTGTCGCCGTCACTACTAGGCCTAGTTCCCACGTGCAGTCGACGACAGGCAGCGAGCAGCAGAGCTGCCGCACTCTCTCGCCACCACGAACTGGATAGAAAAGCACGATAGCTCGCGCGCGCGAGCCAGCGACTGTTTGCGGAAGCGCGCCAGGCCTGTAGCCTAGCCTAACGTTCCCCCGCCCCCCTCCTCCTAACTCCGGGGCCGAGCAGCAGAGAGGCAGAGCGCGGCGGAGAGCAAGTCAGGCAATGAAGAAAAACACTAGAAACAAAATAAAACTGCAGCGGCGGAGAAGAGCGGCCGGAGCAGGAGGAAGAAGGGTAACGGAGGTGGGAAGGAAGGAGAGGGAGGGCGCAGGTCGCCGGCAACGGTTGTTGCGCAACAGCGCCGGCCGGCGCTGCTGCAGCGGTGAGAGAAAGAAGGCAGAGAGCGGGGACAGAGAGAGAAAAAAAAAAAAAAAAAGCGGCCGACGCCGGCTGCCATTGTTTACGCGCCCCAGCGGCGTCGACCGACCGGCCGCCGCCGAGCCTCGACGTCGACGATCCCCGGAAAACACGAAACAGCCGCCGCCGCTGCTTGCGCGGCCCCAGAAGAAAACGCGGACGCAGCAGAGGAGGCAAACAGTACAAGAACAGGCGAGAGGAGAGCAAGAGCAAAAAACGTTATAAAAACAAAAGGGCGTGAACCGGGGTCTGGTAGTGGCTGAGGTGAAGGGGACTGTTGCATTCGCGGTGGCTTTGAGTCGGCGGCGAAGTTTAAACACACACAGACATGCGAGGGAAGAAGGGAGAGATCGCCAGGATTCCGAGAGGAGTCACATAACCGACCGACCGACACCGTCGGCTGCTGCGAGAGCCCGACAAGCGGAGCCCATGCAGCGCGCGGCAGCGGCACATTTGTCTCGCCTCCTCCGCCGGAATCTGCTGACACTAACGGCAGCGCTAAACAAAAAGTGGGGTGGGGGTGTTCACGTCGAGCTGGGAGTGGCAGGAGCCGACCCGGGCGCCGAACAGCGATAAAAAGAAAAGAAAAATTGCGCGACCGACTTCCGCTCACTCGACAATGGGAATAGGGGGGACGGATTGGTTGGTCTTTGTCGCGTAGATTTGGACTCGCACGGCGAAGCTTCTGAGTTGTGCATCTGATGAGTGAATAACCTGAAATTTGCCGCTCGCTACCGAGCCTCCGCCAGATTTCTCTCGGCACGGGGCTCAGAACAACGCAATGCTTCATTCACATTTAGGCGGAACTTGGGATAGTCTCCCATATATTTGATATACCTATACTCAAATATCCTATATCTCAGAGCGCATCTGCTGGTCAGCCTGCGCTGCATCACACCGTGACACGGCATAAAGGAGGTACTCCAGAGCACCGAGTTGTGCAAACCGTTCATGCGTCTTACCACGACTAAACGCCTCCGCACGCTAATTAAACCAGGGTTTTAACCTGCGTGGCATGTCCTCCATCTCCTGTGCTTTTATCGATGTCGTGACAACGAGGTCCGAAGTATTCCGCGACGGTCGTCGCAGATGTGACATACTGAATGTAGGATTGATTCAACACAACACTGTGTAAAAGGCAGAGTTAAACCTGAAAGCATCAAACCTGATAGCGGCGCACATCCACAAAGTAAACCCACGAGGGCAGTTCAGAAAGGATGCTTCGCCGTTGACAAGAAAAAAAAAAAAAAGTCTTGGACAGCTGAAACAACCGGGAACCCTGTCCTTTCTGGGACAGTCGCTCTACCAACTTTAGCTAACCAGGAGGTCAGCAGATAGTGTGGATAAAGCTATAATTAAGGTGATTTAATTTCTGGGCGAGTTGGCGAATAATATAGGTGGAAAGACGCAAGGTGGAAAGACGCGAGCACAAGTAGAAGGAGCACGCTGCTTGGACAAGTAAACACGTACGCTATAGAGATTAGTAAGAGGCGACTGCAGGTTCGGGGCAGAAAACTAGGAAGACCACAAACAACGGAAGCGTACGAGAACAAAGTTCCCAGTAGTGGTTCAGAAAGTTTGACTGCTGGGAATTCTTTGTGTGTGGTTTTTGTTTTTCTTCAACGATATACGTAGGACATTAGGCAAAAAAGAGAAGAGCTTGGTGGCGCAACCCACCACCCCACCCCGTTTCAAAGGGAACGCTCATAGCATCCATCCATCCATCCTAAACGCCCTACGCGCAACGCCCGAGGAAGAGCGTCAGGAAAGGATTAGTAGCGCGCAATGGGCGAGCTTCTCTACCCTTCTCTGGAACACGGTGCCAGCTGCTTATTACTGAATGGCTCACACGAGCCCTTTGCCTCACTGCACGAGTTTGTGAGACGGAGTGTACACGTCACTGCACGTGGAAGCGAATAAGTAATACCGCACAAATACGCCATCTCGCTTCAGCAGTGATCCCTCGAGCAGACCACACCCTTTTGCTCAGCGAGAGTTTTTATTTGCCCTCAAGGCTGCCCTTCGTTACGACAGCTGCACACGCCCGCAGACACGCCAGGGAGAGGCATGCGAGAGACGTGTATTCATCACGGAAAGCGATCACACCCACACACACCCAGCAGAGAAAGCAACGAAGAACGATGAAAAGATAAACACGCATCAAGAACAAATGCAGGGTGGCAGCGATGGTTCAAACTTTCCTTTCGGAGCCATACTTCGGAAGGATTCTTTGCCTGTAATTCTATTCCTATATTAATTTTTATCAAACGTACATAAAGGCGATAACGAAGGCATCTATCTCTCTCTCATCAGCGTAGCTGACGACCTGGTTTGCTGTTCTAGTTCTTGGATGATAAATGGGACGATTACACACTGTCACGCTGTTGGACTGCTAAGCACGAGGTTGCGGGATCGAATCCCGGCCACACCGGCCGCATTTCGATGGGGGCGAAATGCGAAAACACCCGCGTACTTAGATTTAGGTGCACGTTAAAGAACCCCCGGTTGTCCAAGCTATTCCGGAGTCCCCCACTACGGCGTGCCTCATAATCAGATCGCTGGTTTTGGCCCGTAAAACTCCATAATTTAATAATAAAATAATAAATTACACACTGTCGTCACACTAGCATACAGCGATATATGCCGACAGGCACGAAAGGTGATACTGCCAAGTCTCCTCAAGTCCCCCTTATAGCTTTCAAGAAAACCTAGAGACAGCTTCGTTGGGCGGCAGGAGACCAGGATGCCCCGCAGCTCGTGACACGAGTCGAGATGCAATGTAAGTGTTACCGAAACCTTCACAGAATGTTTGTCAACATTCTTCAAAGCACGTGGACGCGGAACATGGTGCGAGCCCTCGGGAACAGCGCGCAGAATACACTGGCGAGGGTACGACGGCTGAGTCGAGAACAAGTCTGAACGAGCCAGAAGCTACGTGCACTGCAGGCTATGGGCGATGCCGTTACGGATAGCTTCAAATTACTTTCAACCAAGCGTGACAGAATGTTTGGCGTGTTTTATGACCTCGGGTTCAGCAATACAACGCGAGCAAGTGTCGCCGCGCGGGCTGAAGTGTCTAAAGCAGAGAAATACGAACCTTATTTTAAATCATTACTTTGATAACATGCATGTTGCAGAAGTGTATTCGCAAACTCCTATACGTTTCAGTTTATAATATATCGACTCTGGCAGCGTTGAAAAGCAGATGCACTTCGCAGAATTGTGACATGAATTTTAATTGGGGAGTTAAATGTGCATGCTTGAAGTGTGCCTTCCTTATCACTTTTTTTTTCTTTTTGTCAATTCCTCACAGTATGTTCCATAGGCCATACAGACAAGACCAGACAAGAACCTATACGGTAAAAGAGAAGAAGAAAAAAAGAAAGCGATATCACATGCACACCACAACGGCAGAGACAGCAGAGATGAGATACGCGGGACAACAGCGACAGCCCCGTCCAAGAAAAGACGACAGCGATCGCACGTTATCATGAGTCCTCCCTCCTCTCCCCCCCCCCCCCCCCCCCCAGCCGGCAGCACGAAGTGACCAAAGCAATAGGAGAACCGAAAGAACACGAGATCGTCAAGGAAGCAAAAAAAGAGAAAGGAGGAAGCAGCGGTCAGAAAGAGGCAACAAGAGCGTTCAACCCACCACCACGAGAAGTGACTCGGCCTTCCCGGCATGCCTTGTGGCGCCACGTAATTTCGCGCGGATATCCGATGTCAGCCAGTGCACACATGCCTTGCGCCATTGTTCATTTTCTTCTCTCTCTTCTTCTTCTTCTCTTTTTTTTTTTTTTCCTTTCTTTTCGTATGGCCCTTTCAGAAAGAGTCGCGTTACCGTGACGCCACCGCCGAGGTCGAGTGGCCGCCTCTTCAGAAGTGAGTCGCCAAAACCATCGAGGAATTATTGTCCGTGACTCGAGTCATCGCCGAGGAAAGAAGAGACACACATACCGCGCTTCTTTTCGCAATGCTCGGCCGCCGCACTTGCTGCGAAAACACCGGCGCCCAAGCGACACCGGATCACTGGTTGACAGACTTTTGCAACTCACTTGCCAGTCGCTAAAACCAACCTCCCTAACTCAACCACACCAGCGTGATTGGCGCCGCGACGCACGGCAATCGCCTCCAAAAGAGAGCACGCGAGTCCTCTGACGCAAACAACAACAACAATAACAGAGAAGCAAAAGCCGTATTAAGGCAGCTGGCAAACATGGAGGATGGCGAAAACCACTGCGGCTTGATCGAACCGCCCCCACGCGTCACAACAATCCTGACTTCACGCGCGCCACCGACGATAAACAGCGCAACCGCGAGGCTCGAGCAACTTCCCTCTCCCGTCCTTCTTCTGTCAGACCTGAAACATCGCGATTGTGTGAGATGCAATCGAGGATGCCATCAGTAGCGATTCTATGACTGCACACTGAAACTCCTAATGTTCCAGGTACATTTGCGACAGCAGCCGTCCCCAAAATTTATGTTCCACGCGCCGGGGGCGCACGAAGCGCAAACCGAGCTGAATGCTCATCAGACGAGCGAGCGAAAATGAGGCAAGAAGCAATGCTGCGGCGACTTTGCAATGTCAGCCAACTTGCTCCAACCAGACGTCTAGGAGGAACTAAAACATAGACAAAATTTGTAGCAAATGATCATCATCATCACATGGCGACGTTTCGCTAATGATGGAGGGTTCTGGGCCGCGACCTGGCAACTTCGTAAAAAAAAAAAATGAAATTACCAACACCGGTCGAGCGCAGTCTCAATCGCACGAGCACGCCGTTTAGCTTTCCCAGCAGCGACGCGTAGAGAAACGTAGTATAAAGGCTATTATATAGACACGAACGTTTGCTCGAAAATTCCAGGAAAGCTTGTTCTAGCGCAAAGATGGATCGCAGTGTATGACGCGTGACAGCTATATGCTGCCATCACTGAAGTGAACGCTCCTCACGCTGCTCTGAAGCTAAGCGCACACAACGAAAGTGACAGCTATCTACCGTGCTTATCTTCGCGACGATTACGTCACGTGAAATCTATTCCCCGCAACTCATGACACACTAGTGTGACAAATAACGATGAGCGCTAACGAAGTGCCAAAGCGAGGCCAGACATGCAATCCCTTGACACCGCTTGCCCGAGGTTTCTGGAACGCGCTGAATCAGACTGGGCCTCAGTGAGCCTGGAGAGGTGATTGAAAGCTGAATCATATGCTGCACACGCTGTTAACTTTTTAACAGATGGCCGCGACTGTACTTCCGCTCACTGAGACACCTCAGACAGCTTGAGTCGTCCGCAATGCCTCGAACTAGACAACCTTGTCCTATACTGAGAGATAAAGATTAAAGAGTGATGCTGATTTTAATTAGGCGCTGGAGATATTAGCGCTGGATAATTGCCTGGCAACAGGTAGCAAATACCTACAAGTATCTGCTCTGTCCAATGGGCTGCTACCTTTAGCCTGTACAATCAGAGGCATGATTATAGCGCACGTGCTGCAAAAGTAAAGCATATATAACGCACTTTGAGCATATACGTAACTAAATGAGACCCAAATTGCACTATTGCTCGCCTTATACTCTCCGATGCTCACTATGCAACTGCGTGCAGTGGTTTAAGGCAGCAACTGCTGGGAGGCCTTCTACGCGTCAGTCAGTCGTACTACAGATGTCATCAGGAAGTTCTGAATGGGGAGTGAGAAGTGGCAAAACTCTCCAAGATGCTCAGAGAATGTACACCACAATCGCGTCACGTTTTTTCAGTCCTTGCTAACACGTTACCAATAAATTAAACAAGCAAAAACACCTTCGCTGATTTCAGAGTCAATTTTATTGTTTCATTAGTGGTACATATACACAGATGTTATACAGAAAGAGGTCCCACCGTTAGAACTTCAGAGGGACCTCTTGTTCTTAGCTGCATAAGAATACAGTGACAAAAAGGCGTCAATTTCGATTAGCAATAAATTAAAAAAAAAACGTTTACAGAAGTTATACAACGTTGAAGCAGTGAAACTTAGCAACTCGAACACAATGACAGCGAGGCTGTATAAGCGATGTTCTCGCAACCGAGTTTGCAGACGCTTGAATACATCCGGTACAATTCCTTACCTACACCGGAGTCTTTTCAGACGCTTCACTATATCCGAGCTTAGCACTTCTATACTCTCTGCTATATCCTGGGCGTGTTCCATGTATGCCACACCCGCTTCGCTCTGCAAAATACGCCTGTGCTTCTTCGATATCGACCACGTACGTTGCCACACACACGTTGCCGCCGCAGCAAGTAAGCCACCACTGTCTTCGCTGTATAATATAACTATGTACCAATTAACACAGCCACAGTTCAATTTGCAAGCGACGCAGTACATGTTAACACAGCACACGGAAGCGATGTCAAGCTTTACTATTCCTCCAAGACAGTAATGTTAAAACAGCACACGGAAGCAATGTCAAGATTTACCATTTCTCCAAGACTGTAGTTCATCTAACAAGCTCTAGCCTATTTACATCAAAGCCATCGCCTCCAGATGTCTCACCTGTACATATATCAAGATCACATATTTTCTTGTTTCTGTTATGCTTTTCCCACCCTCCTCCTCCTAGAAACTTTCTGTCCCCGATCCCTTCACTATGCAAAGTAGCGTGTAGGCCCTCATTTGATTAAAAAAAAAAAGCTTTTTGTCTCTCAGGGGAGCTAAAAAGGAAGCGAGAACCCAGCGCGATCCACCAAAAGCAATGAACTATAGATGTGGCAAGCGGCAAACTTGGCGCCACACACCCCTGAGGTGGGGCTGCAATACGCACGAAAACCGTGACTCAAGGCACGAAATAACACTCGTCGTCTGGGCTAGGTCGGCTGCCCCCAGGCACGTTAATTCCCAGACAATTAGTCGCCCCCGAGGGCTAAAAATAAGAGGCCCGCCCGCTCGCTCGCCAGCGGCGGTGGCGGCGAACCGACGATGCAGAGCGCAGGGAGCAGATACAAGTCGAATCGCGGCCAACGCGCGGAGCAGCAGTCGACGGGACGCCACCCCGGAGCATGCCACTGCACTATGCAGTTAACACCACAGTGCAGCAAAAAGCCGACGCTAGAGGTCGCGACAGGTGAGGGGAACGTGCGCCACGCACCACGGCCCTCGAACCCGCAGCGTTTAGCGGGACTCCCACTAGAGAGAAAAGTGGTTTGAGCTGTGTTAGTAAACTACCCTTCCACAATAGCAGTAGGCCAGAAAAGACGCAAAAACGAATAACGGGTAGCGACGCCGCCTTGACGTTCTCGCACCAGCACGCCGTGACGTCACGAAGTTATAAGCCGTCTGCTCGAGCCTAATTAAATTTTTGTCGGTCAATATTGATTACAATGTATTCCAGCGATAGATTGAACTTCGGAAGTTTCAAGAACTTCTACTAAACCACAACGGCCAATATGAAAAAAAAAAAATGCAATCGTGATGTCATGCAGACGTTCCGACCCTAGGGTTCGGCGCAAAATTCGAAACTAAATCTTTGACGATAATTTTCTTCTCTAGCAATTAGCGTATTAGCGCGAAATCAACGGAAGTAGAGTTCTCTAAAAATACTCCATGAATCTAAACTGAGTCAGTGTTTATCTCTAGTATATCTTTAAGCTAGCATCTTGGAGAGTACGATATTCCAACCAGAATGCGAATGTTTTTCTTGACTTCCATTGAAGTCGCTTACTATTATACTTCCAATAAGCATGCTCTTTACCCTTCGGAAGCGTATGTCTACCCAGAAACTGATGAGATATTAACGCGCGAATACTATAGCATTGTAAGGCTACGCCCACTAGCAACTGATGCGCGCACGCGAGCCCGCACTCGTACATACGCAGGCACGGTCAGAGAAAGAGACAGAAGAAAGGGGAAAGGCAGGGAGGTTAACCAGATGGGAAGATCCGGTTTGCTACCCTACGCTGTGGAGAGAGGGGAGGGGGAGGTAAAGTGACGGCAAAGTAGAGATAAAGAAGTAAGAAGCGCAGACACAATCGGTCACAGGTCGCACAGCACAGTAGCACTTGCAGCACTATAAACATCTGTCCAGGCTAGAGCCGCTTGTCAGAAAGCGCAGTATAGCAAATTCAGTACACCTCGTAGCTTTTGCTGCACTGCACGTTCTCAGTGTGATGGCACTAGCAAGTAGCATGCGCGCTCCACACTACCGCGGGCAAGACGCCTGCAACAGATAAGCCCCGACATACATGCGAGATCAGCGCGGCGGGGCTCCGTCTATGTGCACGGCCAGCGAGAGAGGAGGTGATAATGACGGAAAAGAGTTAACAGGCAGCAGCAGCATCGAGAGAGAGAGAGAGAGAGAGCGGCGTAGGGAGTGTTATAGAAGGGTAGCGTTAAATGAGGCGGCAGAAAAAGTGCATACCTAAATACATGCCAAACGTCGCCGCTCGACGGAGCGGGTCCGTCAAGGACAACACAACGCAGGGACCGCACGCGGACGATATCCAAGCGCCGACTTACAAGATTCCGCCGGGAAGGCGAGATGCGATCTATCTCGCCACGCGGTTCTCCCGCATCTCGGAGCTTCGCGGAACAGCCCGCATGCGTTCGCCCCGTGGGATGCCAAGAGCGCAGGCGCTCGGTGCGACCATAGTGTTGGCAGCGGTGCCGCTGACTTCTAGAACGCAAGTTAGCTGGAGAAGCAGAACGTTATCTGTGCTTTTTCAATCGTTGAATGCTACACTCATCATGTGTCAAGCGTCGCCTTATTAACTGTGTTTGCAGCCCTGCAACGCTTGTACAGTCGATGCAGACTCTACACGAGCTTGTGCTATCAGCTGAGGCCGTATTCTGAGAAGATCCTCTTCGGCGATAGTATCGCCTTGGCGACAATATCGTCGTCAGGCGCGCGCTGATTGGCTGGTTGAGCAAAACTGGACGACGTCGTGCCCAACCAGTCAATCAACTCATCAAAATTTGCTAAAACAACAAATCAGCACGCGCCGTTGGCGAAGGCGATAGTATCGCCGAAGTGGATCGTTTCAGAATACGGCCCCTGCACTGGTGTGGCTTTTTGTGCTGTTAACCGTGAAACTTAACCAGCTGATCCACACCTTTCGGTATGGAAAAAAAATCATGCTGCCGGTGAAACTTCCCTGAAACGCCGCGCACGTGAGGGATCTGGCGGTCAACCGGCACATTACAGAGTTACAATGTTCCTGTCTTAAGTAAGCAGATCCCGAAGATTCTACAAGATACTTGACGCAACTGGCGCGAAAAAGAAGCCATGATGGTGCCGCACGTCTAAAAAAAAAAAAAAAAAAAACGAACTGTTAGGTCCAGCAGTAGGGATTTAACTTCGAACCTCCACCAGAACAATCCTTTTCTACACAGTTCGAAGCAATGGAAGGCATTGCTTGTTAGACGACACCGTTTGTGGTTCGAGGATGGGGAAACGAGCTGCCAATTAAATTTTAAGCAACCCTTCTCGGGGCCACGGATGCATGCTTTCAGGTTGCACCAGCGCTTCGCAAGGATAGCTGCCTGCTGTAGAGGTCGATTCTCGTCCGGGAAAACCATTCCGGCTTCACAACTAGGCGAATTTATCATCATGGCGTAATGCGCCCGCGAAACGATCTTCCGCACTGTTTGATGCCGCATCCGTCTGCAACCCCGCTGAGCGAAATGTGCCACAACGTGTCGCGTGTAATGAGACTTCCGCGCTGTTTGTGTGACGCGGAATTGGACAACCGCGACCGCACGATCCTATTAACATCCCTGTCAATATCACTAGCCCGTAGTTTCCGGCACTAAACACACATGCCGTCTGTATCCGTGACGGCAAGCTGTTCCTGAACAGTGTAGTATAGACATTCTGTATCACCGTTTGTCCTGCAGAGATTAGACGTGTAAAGTTCAGACTTAGTTCACAATACGACCACATGGGACGCGAGCGGCGCTACAGTCGTAATCCCTGTCAACAGGAAGCTCCAGAAAAAGCAGTACCTAAAAACGAATTCTATAGTGCTGGAGGTATTCGCAAGCCAATGATGACGATCCGCAGAAAGGACATTGTTTAGCCTTACTCACTTTACGATCACAAGAGACCCGACATGGAGCAACAGGTCTAGATACGCAACAAATCCGGATTATATAGACTCACGGTGGCTTCGCTGGACAGGCAACTGTCCGTAGTGAGCTCAATACGCACTATAGGAGTACGCACTATAATGTGCGTACTGAACTCAATTCTCTGCCTTTCATCTCTTAGTATCGCTCTTGTACGCTGTCGCGGCGCTGCAAGTGCTACACAACGCCCTCCTAAATAGCTCTTAAGACGTCATCGATCAAGACCGCGGATTAAGCAACGGTTCGCACAATTCTAGGTGAAACCGAGTGCGTCAGGTGCTATAGCAAAAAGAAACGAATGCGTACCTCTACATTTTGAACGCACATTTATTCCATTCGAGAGGCAGCAAAGAACGCGTAAGAAAGCGGCGTCAATAGTCATAAGATCCATGGCCGCATGGAAAACCGGCGCCTTCATTGTACTTTTTTCCTTCTACGTATACCTTCAACTAAACTTTGCTCGTCAGTTACCTTATAGGGTACTTGAAGCTAACGCAATTAAAGGGAGAGAAAGAGACTATCCTTTCAAGTCCGCACGCAATAGTGAATGCATCTTCTCAGGTCAGTGTTCCCTCAGCTTGTTCCACGACGCGAGAGGTTCAAGGCCGCTCTAAAATGTTTTTAATGATTTTTTGTTTTCCTTCGTCGACCCACCGCTTTCTTTTCTGCGTTCGGGCTTTCGCCTTCGCATATAGAGGATCCAGTAATATATTGCTCTAAGCCGCGCGAGCGTATTAATCTTGTTTTGTGTGACTCGCTGTTGCGGCATGACTCATAATACCCTCACAATGGTGCTTTGTGAAACGCGTAGAACAATGGCTCCAGTCCGCCCTACTTCTTTCTATTCCATTTTTTTTTCTTCCGCCGCGATGTCCTTTATTCATACTGAAGCTCCTCGCAACCGAATACTGCCAGCGACCGAGCAACTAAAGAATGTCAAAAGAGTGCCTCATTGTTGCTCTTTTTCCTGCTATTTACTTCTTCTAAATAAGGGTTTTTTTTTTTTAGACCATACAGATTTTTTTATTAAAAAAAAAAAAAAGGGCGAGGTGGACATACTTTGCCGCTGATAACGTGAGCTTCAGAAGACTAAATTAACAAACAAAAAAAAAAAAACATCAACGAACTTTTATATTGGTGCCTCGGGGCCAGTTTAAATGACAAATTTAGAGGCAGTCACATTTTACTGTACCCCACTGTTAAAAAATCTTCAAAATCGCACCTAATTCGAGATGTTCATAATCCAATTTCGAAGCTCAATTGAGTAAATCCAGGTGTGTGATACGAGCATGTCATCGACTCAGTGTTGTTCATTAATTATGCTGTTTGGCCAGGCAAATATATATATATATATATATTGCTGTGAGTTCAGGTCGTTAAATAACAATAATTATTTAAGGAACTCTTAAAAGTGTTCAAACGCGAAATTTTAAACTTAATCTTAATCGCATTGAGAAATACCGAAGTAATTTCTTTCCATGAACACAGCGATGTAGTCTAAACTTTTCGGGGATCCAAAGAAAACGCTCTGGAAATACGCTATATCTCGAAACTCACATTTCCTCTTTCTCAAAAACCATTTGTTCGGTGCCCCCCCCCCCCCTCTACCCTTACCCTGCCTTAAATTGAGCAAGAGTACCTGGGGCATTTATCAGGTGCGTCATATATGCGAGCAGCACTCGTTCTTGTGGTTCCTGGGCAGCGTCATCGCCATCATTATCAGCCTGCAAAGGAACCTCGAGGAACTCCTCAGTTAATGCTAATTTATCATTATATCAGCCCTGCACATTTTGAAATCGTCGAAAATGGCGTAGTATATGAACAGCTAGAAACGCAACTTCCTTTTGTCTGAGCGATAACTTGCTACAGCTCGCTCGCTAATCGAGTATACATGGCTGACGGCCTTGGAAGTTCGACGTAACCGAACGGGCGATTCGTGTAGGCGGATTAATTTTTAAGGGCCTATGACAAATTAATCAAGCACTCACACATCGTTCAGTATATCCGAATGTTGAGCTGGCCCGTGTTCGTCTTAACGGGAGTACGCTATACTCTCCACATTAATTGCTGCCCGGATATGCTCCGACATACTACCAGAAAGACGTTCAATGGTCTCTGCCCCATTTCCACACGCTATGCACAAATAATCATTTGTAACTTTTATCCTGCAATTGCGCGTTCTCCGCCACCATGATCTGACTTCCAACAGCACCGTACTGCCCTTTTTATTACCCCCCTCCTTTCTGATTTCATTCATTGCCGCTCGCTAAACGTACGCACCCTTATAGCTACCTTACTCTTCACCACGCCCCCTATATCGTAAACTTTTATTCAGTTCTCCTGATCCCCTACGGAGTGTGAGCGCCTACGCGGCCAGAGCTAGAATCTTGCTGTACCTCACGCCGTAGTGCCTATAACAAGGAGCAGAGTAGTTACTGAGATGGAAAACAAACAATGAATGGTGCAGCGGATTACAGCACGTGCGCTGCGTATACTAGACGCATAGGCCTAAGTTATGGACCGCAGCAGACAATCAATTTCTTTCTTTGCATCCATCAAGGCAGAGAAACACTGAGGCCGACAAACAGCGCCAAGCAATGCGGACATATTGCATACACGACCGTGGCGGTAATCATGTTTTTCAAGTGTGTACTGCTACAGCGGCAGTCGCGTTGCGTCATCTGGCCGAAAGGCACAAGCGCGCCTCTTGTCCTGACCGCTGAACGACTTCACATTGTAACAACTACTTCGTTTCATACTTGGAAGGCAATGCTGCGTAAGTTGCTTCTGCCCCCCCCCCCCCCCCCCCCGAATCAAATTTATTTACCCCTGGTTACATCACTCTATACGTCTACATGATGCATTTAAGATAGTGGCGCCATCGGGATGGTTTAAACTATGTCGAACCGTTACGCGGTCCCGTTTACGGAGTAGCATTAAAGCATAACGCGAAGCGAGACGATTATAAAAATAAGAAGGCACGTTCTCTTACGAAAGGCGCGCGCACGGTCGCCTTCCAGACGCACACACGGCGCGCCTTTGCCGGCCACCGGAATTCATGGCCAGAGGAGGACGAGGAGGATAAGCTGGTCGATCCATTAGTGCGGGCGCGTGCCAGCCGGCCAAGAAGGAAGGCGCCGAAGAAGGCAAGATTCCGAGCGCCGCCGCCGCCGCAGCGACGACTGATTAATGACCCCCAAGCAAGACCACAAGGTCTGTCCAGCCAACGCGCCCAGAGGGAAGAGAGGGGTACGCAATAGAAGAGAGAGAACAGCGACGCGAGCTTCATTTATGAGCACAAAACGAGCTTATTTCACTCGCGAACGAACTCAGAAAAGTGGGCGTCATGGTAGCAACACCGGGGCAAAGCTAGCGTACGAAAGTTTTTTTTGAACGGCGGAACGACACAACAAGCGAATGACCAAGGGCGGAGACGACACCGCGGACAATCTCGTTATGTTAAGCTTTCCAAACCGCGAAACTATCCATTATATTGCCTGGGGGATCCACAATGGAGGCCTCGGCCTGGTGTCAACGTTTCAACAACGGGACTTGAGGGAGGATACGTGCGAGCGAGCCGGTTTAAAATCCTTTTGCCGGAAGCGAATTTACGGGGATTTTTCTCACTTCCGGGTGGAAGGGGCGCATTTCGGAGCGACTCTGCCGCTACCGATGGCTTGCACCTGAGGTCAGGGACGAAATACAGTGCTGCTGTGATGGGCATAAAGAAGAGTAAAAAATACAGGGGAATGAGTTTACATATTATAACAACGGAAGAAACTACGGCCAAAATGTCGGATCAACAACGTGAACGCCTTGCCGATCGTCGTATTGATCGTCTCGCTGTGCGTTCATCAGTGTGCGGAAGTGGCCTGTGACATACGACCTTACTGTGAAAGTGAACATTGGCGGAGATCGAGAGGATCGGTTCAAAGCATGACTTCTCGTCGTGCTACTGGCCCGTAGGAGGACAAACACTTGCAGACACACAAACAACACGTGTGTTTCGTCGCTTCTTGTGGTCTTCTGACGCTGTTTGATAACGCTTCATAATACCAACTGCCAACTTCGCTATACCAACTTGGTTAATTAGAAAGTTTCGAATTAACCAAGTGAATATTGTCCCAATTCTATTCGTTCTTTGAATCGAATAGTCAGTAGGGGTGTGCGAATATTCGTAACTTTCGAATAACGAATTGAATAGTGTCCTATTCGATTCGGTATTCGAATCGGATAGTCGCTATTGGTAATACGAATATTTTTTGAATACTTTTCAAATACTTCAATACGTCAACTGCACCCATTTAAACATAAAATTTAAGCAAATGTACGGTAAACTTTCAGCCCCGCAGGGGCATAGTAGATACATAAAACATGAGAACTTGCGTAGTGGAGCAGGCTACACCGCTTAGTAGCCATACTTCACAGGCTATACAACGATTATTCTAGCTCTCTGAAGAGTCCTTGCTCGTAATGCTGCATTTGTGATTTTAATAAACAATACATCATAATGTACTATGTAATGACAGAAACTTGCATAACTTTAGGAATACTATAAGATGTGAACACTGTTTTATATTAATTGTGATAACTGCTGTTCATTGTTCGAAAAGTATTTGATTAGATTCGCTTCTGGCAATATTCGATTCGGTCTCAAAAAATCACTATTAGCACACCCCTAATAACAGTCAGTATTCGCAAACACGAATACTGTTCTCAAACAGTCTTCGAATATTTTAAATCGTCAACTGTGCGCGATCAAACATTGGATTGGAAAAAAAAAAAGTTCAATAAACGTCATCCCGGAGGTCTAGGAGACGTAAAACACGAGAAGCTGCGCAGTGGAGCACGCACACAGGGAGCCAGACGTTTCCGGTAAAACGCAATCATTACCACCGACCGAAGAGTGCCGAGTACGCAAACAAACTGCTCAGTTGTTCCTAAATGCTCCAGTTGTTCCTTTAATAAACGACGCTTCGTATAATGTGCAATGCAATGAATGAAGTTTGCGAGTGTTGTGAATATACTAGGACGTGAACATCATATTATATTAATGATACAAACGGCTGCTCATTATTCGTAAACTATACAAAAGGTATTCGATTCGATCCTGGCACTGTCCGATTCAGTCTCTAAAATTACTATTCGCACACACCTATATACTTTATTATTATTATTTTTGTTTAATTCACAGTGAAAGTACGGAGTGCATGTAATAATTATGCGCACTTTATGTACATACAATTCGGCGAACTAAGCCAAATCTCCTATGATAACGCGCAGCTTCACGGAAAAGCACCAAGTATAGACGTATATTGTCTCCATAGCACGGCTATTTCTCAATACACACGCAATCTCACAGCAGTACTGGCCGAAGCGTTCCATCATTACACAACAACACCACAGGGCAGGCGAAAGACGTGGCTACTCTAAGATGTGACTGGCACGCGACACGCATTTGCCCTCAGCAAACGACCCGCAAATCTTCGTTCGTCTCCAGCGAAGCATTCCAGAGGGCACAGCAGACGAGGAAGCGCCAGAGCAAATGAAAGCACTCAAGGACTCCAGTATCATCAAACACGTCGCTCAAGGATGCGAACCGTCCTGCACGAGCTACCATAAAGAACGAGCTCGGATCAAAAATGACGCGCGACAACGTACAATTTAAACCGACGCAACGCAGCAACGTCAGCGCTATATGTATAGCCACGCCCCCGGCGCGTCTCTAGTGCAAGCGCTTCGTATCGCACTGCACGCTCTGGGCCCGAATCCAAAGACCGCAGAGCAGCTGGAACACTGGATGGGTCGAGGAGAACAACTGGCAACCAACCACTTCAGTGAACATATCAGCGATTACGGACCGCCAGTTGCATGCAGTTCTTCCGAACGAAAAGGGTTGTGAATTTGGTCAATGCCTTTCAAAATGAAGCCGAGTTCGAAAAACCGTCAACGAGCGTTTCAGAACTGCAGGGCATCCGTGCGGCGAAACCACGCTAAAGCTCCAAAACAGGAACCGTAAAGGCTGATTCACACTACATATGCCGACACGTCCCCGACTTTGGTCTGCCGACTGTTGGCTACAGCAGTTAACAGGACGGAAAACGCTGTGGCCAACGGCTTAAGGGAAGGTAAACGCCGCTGCCAACAGTCGGCAGACCAAAATCGGTGTCGTGTCGGCCTAGTGTGAATCAGCCTTAAACAAAGCACGTTCTGAGCGCCACCGCCCAAGTCGGCACACTATGTACTATACGACGGAAGGCGCAGCGAGAGAGTCGCCTTGGTCGCCATTTTTAGAAGCCGCTCGCTCAGCCAACGTCAAGGCACTTTCTTATTTTTCGTCTTCCCGTATAGTGCGCGCTTTATGTCCGCGGGGTACTTCTGCCTCGCTTATTTTCGTTCCTTCTGTTTCTCCTCGTACACGTTTCCGAGCAGCAGCCCTTTGTAGAGTCTTCCTTCTAGCTGATGCCAAACTGTCTCTTGGAAGTCTAAAGTCGCCCCTGCCAAGATGACAAAAAGGGCTTGCTAAAATTTCCTTACGTTTTGAGCAGAAAAAAAAAAAAAAAACCTGGGCAAGCGCTTATATATTCACGCCTCGAAGGCAGTAAAACACACGCAGCTGCGCACGAACACGCGGAAACCAAACAGTCCCTTCGTTCTCAAAGACGAAGCTTCCGCGCGCAGTGCAATGCATGGCTAAGCCGTTGTAAATAAAACTGCCTTTCCTTCTTCACATTTGGCGCAGTCTTCGCTGACCAGTCGCTGCCGAAGACCGACTGAGCTCCGTCCAAAACATGTGGGAAGCGAGCGAGCGCGCGCGCTGCCAATGCTCGAAACGCCGCTGAGCTGGCTTGCAGCCACGACAGCTTGCGAATGCCGTTGCAGTCCGGCACTTTGGAGGCGTGCCTGTGTCCATTGGCTGCACCTGCGCCTAGCAAGCAGCTTCTATCCAAACACGCGGGAGTCAGGCGAGCGGACGCCTGCTGTTCCGAAGGCCGTTAACGAGCTTCTACCGCTACCACGAAACGATACCCAAGCGGAAGGGGCATGAACGATAGGAAATAAAAGTGTGACCGCGGGCTAACGCCAGGGACATAAAACGTTTTACTTCCCGCCGGTAAGAAGAAGCGCTAGGATGTCAAGCGAATATTCCTCGCGGTATACCAAGGTATCTCGGGAAGCCCGCTTGTTGGGCCATATGCAGCAAAATGAAAGGGCGCGAACAATTCGCAATGAACGTGGCTTGACGCATAAGACATGGTGTAAACGGCGATTAAAACAAACCCGTTCTGCAGCTGTTTCCAAAAGCGAATGATCAGGGGCGTCGACAGGTTTGACAACTACGCTGAAGTTGATACAAAGGCGCGTTATTTTGAATTTACCAAACGTCACCAGGGAGTGAGCCGTTGCGCAACGGTAAACAGCAGTTGCGTGCAAACGTCAGGCGAGTTGCCCAAATGATGCGAAGCGTAGCAAACAAGGCCCTCCTTTGCAGTGAACACCTCAGTCTGCCGCATCTTCAGAAGCAGCCTGAAGAAGCGAAAGAGAGAGAAAGTTGAACAATGCGGCTTTTACTCTCGCCCAGATGGCTTACGGCCCACTCTCGCCGCTGCCGGTACTGCGGGAAAATATAAATATACTCCCCGCGCCGGCGCCGATCAAGCGGAGGAGATAGGGAGGGAATCGCAGTAGTTGCCAGCCGCAAAGCCGGCATCCTGGCGGCGGCGGCAACAAGCTGACTTACCTGGCTTCTGCACGATGCTCCAGTGGTACGGGTTGCAGCAGACCACGGGCGGCGACGCGGCCGCGCACCAGGGCAAGCGCCTCAGTTCGTAGTGGTGCCGGAGCTGGGGCCAGCGCCAGAGTCGGCAGCAGAGCACGTGCGGCGCCACGACCTCGTGCGGCAGCTTGACGTCGTGGTGTGGCAACAGCAGGCACTCGCAGCCGTCCCGTCCCTTGGTCTGCACCGCCTGCAGCATCGTCTGCAGCTGCGATACGCACAGATGCTTCAGCATCGACTCGACGGCCTTGCGGTCCTCCAGCGAACAGAAGGCTTCATAGCTGACCGTCGGCGATGCCGCCGCGCACAGCGGCGGCTGCGACGACGCGTAGTACGACACCACCAGTTTGGCGCTTTCTTCCCACAGGCGTTTCACCAATTTGCACCGCTTACTGGCGAACATGAACGCACACCATAGCGCCGAGGTGTCCCAGCTCGCCGTGGCATACAGGCCGCCGAGCGGGACGCGCTGCTCACCGCTGCCGCTGTCGCCGCCGCCCCAGTGCGGCCCCGCCGGCCCCCATGGCGGCGGCTCTGGGGCTCGACGGCCGCCCGCGAGCACCGCGCCACATGCACACGGTCGCCACTGCTGCACACTGCTGCCGCCGGGCCGCACTGCTAAACACGACCGGTGCCAGAGCACGGGCCCGCAACTGCCGATGAGACACGCTTCTGATGCTCGGCGGCCATCACTGCTGCGACGACGACGCGCGGCGCCCCCACACGGTAGATACAGTCGTCCCACAACAGCACTCGGCGCATAGCAAGAGGCCGACTGGCGCGTCTGCTGGGGCCCCGCTGGCGCCGGCGCAGCCTCCTCGCCCTCGGCGCGCCGCCGCCGTCGCGCCCCCGTCGGCGACGGCTCGAAGCGGCGCCGAGGTCAAAGCACCGTTTTCTGCTGCTGCTGCTCCTCGTCCTCCTCGCCCGGGTTCAGAGTTCGGACTCCGGGCCGGCCTTGCTTCTTCGAGTCCGGCTCTTTATGCACGGCGGCGGCGGCGCTCTTGGGCGACCGCGATCACTGTGCAAGGAAGCTGGCCGAACGGGCGCTGCTTGCACGGCGATGCATCCGGTTCTCGAGCAAGAGCTCCTTGGGAAGAAGAGGGGGCGGCGGCGGCGAATGCACGCGTGTCGTCGGCCGTCTAGACTGGCCGGCGGCGCTCGCCCCCTCCTCGAAAGCGACCGACCGACTGCGGCGCAGTGCTGATAGTTGCGCAAATGACAGATCAAATTACCTCCAGCTGCCGTGATTACGGCGCTCACGTTCGTTCGTTCCTGTTGGTCCTGTTTCTTTCTCGGTGATCCTCCGGCGGGCGCCGTCGTCTGCGGCTGCCCGATTATTGAGGCATCGCCGACTCTTTGCCTTCTTGCCGAACCGCCTCGTTTGTCTGGCCGTGGAGAATGATCTTTCTGATAGTTGGCCCCCCTCGGATGCACGAGTAAAAGTAATAGAGAGCTAGGCAGGGGATCGGGACCGCTCTATCTTTCGTCGCGGTGAAATGAATCAGCTGATCACGTTCTCCGTTTTCCTTTTTCGTTCCCAGCCTCAACTTTGCTTATACGACAGGGTACTTCCAAGCATGATGATGGGGCTCCATTTGGTAGGTTTGCGCAATGTCTGAAAGTTGTCATCCTTGGGTTCTGCTTTCTTTCTCTCTCTCTCTCTCTCTTTCTCTTTTTTTTTTATTTTTGTTTTTCGGCACGGACATCCATACGAATGAACCGGTCAGCAGTCACAGTAAAAGAATTTAAGTGGAGATTCGGCTTAGACGGGTTATGTTGTCGATGGATTACTTTCCACCCCATTGGCGTCCTTGGTTACAGCTAGACTAGGATTCAAAGCGTAACTTAAGCAAACGGAATGTCCACTAGTTACACGTGTGGAGACAATCATCCCAGTAAAAGAAAGAGGAATGAATAAGAGGCACATCGCAGCTGTATTTAGACAAATTTTGCCTGCTGCTTGAGCGTCTCACATGTATAGTTTAGCAGATGTGAGGTTTATTGTATTCTGAGAGCTATTCTAGTCGTTGTTATCGGCCACCTGCTCTTTGTCACAAATAAGTTGCCTTACGCTACCAGTTCCTCAATTAGAATGTTTTCGCAGTTTATGGAATGTCTTCCTTTAGTGCTGACGCATCTCTTCGCCAAGAAGATACCGTCAACGCTCGGTGTGCCACACGGAACATGCGCCTTAATCCCAATAAGCGCGAATTAATGCTTTGATGACGCCATTCTATTATACAGTTACAAATTACAGCAGTGATGGCAGCATATAAGGAAAAGTAGTCTTCTATATGTAATTAGGAGCGCAATATAACATGCTAACCTTTCTTGGCAGGCATATCAATTACGCACTCAACTTTGCTAACCACATTCCATGTTACATGCGCAAGAATGTTTGCATGGCTTCTCCTTCAGTAAAATATCATCATGAAAGCTTCATCTGTTCTATCTCGAGTACGCTAGCTCAGCTTGATACCCCATCATTTGATGCATCGTTATCGCCTTATAGTCTGTTTAACTTCGTAGTGAACGTTTTATTTCATCAAACTGGCTTACAACACTCAAAATATTGTCCACAGAGTCTGCCACTCAATATTGCCTTTCTTTTGTTACGTAGAAAAGTGCCCTTTAGTGCTTTACCTGAAAATGTAGCACAATCATAAGTTAAAGCACCGTGCGACTTTCTATTGTGATCAACAGTGCTTTAACAAGCAGTCGTCCTTCCTTCGTCAGGACAACAGTCACTGCTGCACTGACAAAGACAAGTCCTTATATATAATATACGTTCCATTCTCTCGGATAAGATTGTTTTACGACTGAGCTACTTCTAATGCATCCCAAGAATACCTCCCATGCACTTACGCGGAACTCAGTGCGTCTTCTTTTAAGTATACACATTCGAAAAATATTTGTTACTTTGTGCAACGGTGTATGTTTTCTTTGTTTGTACCATGCTATGTGTCGCTCCCTTTTGTAACACCTTCATGCAGCCACAAAGAGTATTCAAATAAATAAATAATGAATTATTCCAGCGCGCTATTACTGGAATCATAAGACACAAGGACGCAAAGAAAGCACGCAGGCGACACTTGACAAGCGCGAACTAACTGAACAATCATTGAGTATCAGCAACTTTCTGATACTTGATTATCAGCAATTTGCTGGTATCAGTAGCATGTATATACTATTTATTATTTTATGTATAATTAGTAAATACTGGCAGAGCGAAATAAACCTGATAAAAAGTACGTGTACGGTGCTGAACATGTCTCATCCTGTTGGTCGCATGAAATTTCGAAGAGACGAGCAAATGAAGGAGAAACTCATTCATTCATTCATTCATTCATTCATTCATTCATTCATTCATTCATTCATTCATTCATTCATTCATTCGCTGAGCATTGGATCAGGAATTCTCCCTTGTTTTTGTTCTTTTGAATGTAAGGAGCTTGAGAGGAGTAGAGATTTGGGTGTATACGAGGTAGGGGGGAAATGCTACTTGCTTATTTCTTTCCCTACGCTAGCCCATTGAAAGACTCAGTTATCGATAAAGCATCCAAATTGATTGATTGAATAATTAATTAATTGATTGGTTGATTAATTAATTGATTGATTGGATTTGACGTCCCAAAGCCACACTTCGTATATGAGAGACGCCGTAAGGGAGGGCTCCGGATTAATTTTGACCATCTGGGGTTCTTGAACGTGCACACGAGACAGGTTAACAGGTCTAAATTAGGTTGATCGTTTCGCTTATCAACAGGTATAGCAGGTATAGGAGCGAGCTGTCGTATGTGGCTGTCCGGTGGGCATGGGGTCCCTCTTGGAAGGATCCATTAGTCTGGCGCAACGACTGAGCTCTAGCCTAGCAAAAAAGGTTTTTCGCGGTGCGGATATAGGCCGGCAGATGTCCGTAGCATGTCCCGGTCATAGCATAGCCGGGACATGCCAAGGACATCTGCCTTGATGGGGTATACACAAACATTTTCGCATTTCGCCCCGATCGAAATGCTGCCACCATGGCTGGGAAAGCATACAGGATAGAGGGTGGACAATGCAGTCTTTAGGCGGTCGTGCAATGTCG
The DNA here is from genome assembly GCF_013339745.2 of Dermacentor silvarum. NCBI lineage: Eukaryota > Metazoa > Arthropoda > Arachnida > Ixodida > Ixodidae > Dermacentor > Dermacentor silvarum. The sequence goes on along the minus strand of NC_051159.1, from coordinate 131,352,176 downwards.
CATCGTATAAGTATATACATGTCTAGAAACTATATGGATTATGGCCTGTCATAACTCCACAGTCTCTGGACTCGTTTCTCACGCCGATGAGACCTAGTAGACAAGAACCACCAGTGCATTCATGATATCATCGTATAAACATGTAAGTCTAGTAGAGACTCTATGGACTTACTGTCTGTCATAACTCTGCAGGCTCAGTACTTGTGTCCCATGCCGATAGGTCCCATTAGAAAGCAACAACCGGGCATTCACCATATCAGTCTCAACGTGGCATATATACGCAAAATTTAGGGGACAGAGTGACTCGCCGATGTGTCCCTTTTCTATGTGACAGAGAAACGAAACACAAGCAGGAAACATGTACACACAAGAACAAAGACAAAATTAAAGTCACTTGGTTGCAAGAAATGCTGCCTGCAAGGCATTTGAAAACTAAGGTAGCCACGGTAATCAAGTTTGCACAAGTAACATTTAACCAAGTTTGCAGTTTCTTGAGCACACGATGCCTCGGGTAAGTTTCTAATCAAACTATCAACTTATTCCAACCTGCGATATTATGGTGACAAAATAAGAATTCTAAAAACAATAAAGATGTGCTTTCAATGGTACAGTGTTTAGTTCGTGACATCGACGTGTTGTGCGGAAAGAAGAATCAATGAAAGAAATTGGCGCAGAATGTGAACGGACTATCCTGGCCCTGCCAGGCATATAATAAAACGTTCTGACGAGCGTCGTTGCGCTAAAACCTTACAAAGACTGCCTATCAGCATGCGACGAGGTCGAGGAATAATGATCGTATTTATTTACATGTATTTATACCTCTCTCTCTCTCTCTCTTTCCATCCTTATACCACCTTCTCTCAGTGCAGGGTAGCAAACCGGACGTGCGTCTGGTTGACCTCCCTGCCTTTCCTCTCTTCTATTTCTCTCTATCTCTCTACCCATACCCGGCCAACTGCCACGGATTTTCAGTGAAGTTAACGAATTCGGGCTCGTTCGAATATTTTACGAATGTTTCGTCAATCTTTATAAACAATTAAATTCTGTCTGCGAAAACATATCGCTCGTCGGTCTCCGAGCATACCCTTGGAAGTGTTCTTATTGTGAACGACACAAGAGAGACAACCTGCTTCTAGCAAGTCTATTCAGACAAGTTTTTCAAGCAGGCGAAGTCGGCAACAACAAGTCAGGGAAAAAAATTCCTGTGATCTAAAAATAGTGCGTTGCTTGCAGTTTTTGCTCCACCAAGTCTACTGCTGCTTGTCTACTACGTCTAAATGTAAAGAATCGGTAATAATGAGCGTATGTAATATATGCTACAAAAGGTGTGCGCTCAAGGCAAAGTTAACAAACAATGCGCGATATTCTCCCATCCCGGTGTTGCGTCCACGGGAATTTAACGAATTTTCAAAGAGAGTCTCCTGATACCATCAGGTACGCAATTGCGTTAAAAAAGAAAAAGGAAGAAAACAAAATCCTCGTTCCGTATGAGTGCGCCGTTCGTTGCAGCCTCAACAACTCAGCCCCGGAAGACGAACTGACCGCGCAGTACACTGTACACAGGAGGCTGAGTCGTAGCCGAGGTGGCAAGTGACGAACAGCAGCAGCCGAACGAGGTCGACGTCCGGGTCCCGAGCAATAAGCCGCTGGAAGGAGAGCGCGGTGCTCCTAACTCGACCCGCCGTACGTGCCGTAGCACGTGGCCCCGGCCGTGACTCAGCTATTCATGACTCTCACGACGATGCGTCATGAACGTGTCATGACGCGATAACAGTGCGTTTTCTCTTTCTTTCCTTCTCATATATTATTTTCGCTTTGGCGCGCTCGAGAACTCGCTCTTCCCTGGTGACCGGAAGTGAGTATACAATAAATAACCTTTCCTTTCTCTCTCTCTCTCTCTCTCTCTCTTTTCCCACATTTCTTAGCGAAATCTACCATGCTCATCGTCTCCAATTTGCGGGTGATGGCTCCTGCCGGCTGCTGTCTTGCCGAGTATAGATACAAGTTCATTAAATTCACTGTGACACTACCCACTCAGCCACTACCCACTAGGCCACTACCCGCTGTGCCCACTGTAGCCTTGTCTCTATGCGACGCTAGGGCCCGATATGCGGTGCCACAATGCTGTCATTTATGTAGTCATCTTAGTAGGGGTGTGCGAGCTGCTTTTTGAGGCCGAATCGAATATGAATGCCAGAAGCGAATCGAATAGAATATCGAATACTTTTCGAATAATTAATGACAGTTATCACAAATAATATAAAACGGTGTTCACATACCAGCATTGTTAAAGTTAGCAAGTTTCTGTCGTTACGTTGTACGTTATGAAGTGTTGTTTATTAAAAGCACAAATGGAGGATTAGGAGCTAACAAGTAGTTCCTTCGCATGCACAGAGATCTTCAGAGAGCGTGAATTATTGCTGTACAGCTTGTAAAGTATGGCTGCCGATGTGACGTAGCTTGCTCCACTACGCAAGTTGTCATGTTTAATGTCTGAACAATGTCCGAGGGTGGGGAAAATTTACCGTACTTTTGGTCAAATTTTACGTTGATTTGGGCGCAGATGACGTTTTGAAATATTCGGAAAGTATTCGAAAAACATTCTCACTTACAAATATTGACTATACGATTAGAAGACCGGATCGAATAGTCTATTGACTATTCGATTCGTTATTCGAAAGTTTTGAACATTCGCGCACGCCTACATTTTACTCGCGGCTTTCGATTTCTTGCGGTGTACAGACCAGATAATATATAGAGGGGAAGATCTCAGCAACAGAAGCGGCCGAGCCTGAATATCAGTTACAACACGGGAAAACATGTCATTAATGGCCAGAGTCTGCATTGAGTGTGGAAGAGATGGACCGAAGAAATGCTTCGCTTATAACAGCGATTCCCACGTTTGCGTGTGATCGGCCTATGTGAAAGCAAACCACAATTTTTCCATTATTCAGCTAGTTCAGGTGTCGCTGTGGACACGTGACAACCAAGCATAGGGTGAATTCGAAACACAGGACAAGACGACGATGGCGACGACGTAGATGAAAACTGCTTGCGCAATCAGCGCAATGTCGTCGGATTAAAAATAAATAATAATAATAACGAGGAAAACCACCGGGTGGCGAAGTAGCGGCCGGTCAGAACAATAAGGTAAAAAGGCGCAATAATAATGTTTTAGTAGATCGACATTATTTAGTAATTTTAGAAAAAGAGGACGGAAGCGGCTTAGGGCACCTACATACGAAATATTGCAGGTAGTAGGGCGCACACCCATAACCCGAAATCCGGTTCAGTTCTTTTGTACAGAGAGCCTGCAGCGTCAGCTAACTGCTGGTTCGCTATTTCTAAAACCTCTTCAGTCTTGTAGAGCATACTTCAAGGTTAATAAGCTATATTAATTTGCTTCTTTTTCAGCGACAGCAATTAGCACACGCTACGTCTATGCTGTGGTAAAGCTCTGTAAATTAATAAGGGAAACTTCTACTAGACGGAGCAAGATATATCTTGCCCCAAGGAAATTCGAGGAGAACGTACAAAAGAGCAATTGACAAATGATGATTTCTTTGTCGAGCGCAGTGTAATCCGAAGCTACGTACATTGACATCAACCTTTCCTTGCGGTAGCGCTCAGTACAAAGGGCATATGCCGTTGTCCACGTATTCCTTTTACTTTTTTTTTCCGTGTAAATGCTGCAAACGAGTTCAATCGCTTCGACCTTTTCCTTTATGCAGCTGCACAACTCCGACGATGCGCACAAACGAATAGGGAAGTAAATTTTACCGAAACTTGAAGGCGCTTGACCGGGCAACCTCCAACTGCTATATCCGCATAAATTAAGGCTCACATAGCACTGACCTCGAGTGCACCTGCAACCTTTGACTGAACTTCTTGCTTTCGGCATGTGATGAATGAAAGAAAACGACGCCGACGACGACGAAGTGCGCACGCGCTCTTTCGCGAGTGGGCCACGCATGTGAGTGAGTGAGTGAGTGAGTGAGTGAGTGAGTGAGTGAGTGAGTGAGTGAGTGAGTGAGTGAGTGAGTGAGTGAGTGAGTGAGTGAGTGAGTGAGTGAGTGAGTGAGTGAGTGAGTGAGTGAGTGAGTGAGTGAGTGAGTGAGTGATCTCGCCAAATCAGCGATCGTTCACGTCCACGTACTTTGAGCTGTTTCGAACTATGTGTCTCGGACTCGTAGCAACCTTAGTTCTTTTAGCATAGTATGTGTGTCATGTGCCTGAACGTTCTGTCCGGGTGTAGTTAGGCTTTTGTTATAAATGTAGTTATTACATTACATTTATAATGTAAATGTTATTTTGCATCACCAGCCGGACTTCTTTTCCTGCGTCCTTGACCTCATTGCGCGACACGACAAACAAGTGTGACGAACGTCCTTCGTAAATTACCTTTACACAGCAGTTTGCGGTAAAATGCATTTTATTTCGGTCTAGTGGTAATATCAAATAAACTGCTCGAAGGTTGAACTTGATTCGCGCTTTACGGCAGAAACTTATCGTCATGTATAACTCAGTAATACCAAACCTGTGCGCCGAGATAGCTGCAACCTTTTCATTGTATAGACCCTCTGAATTTTATACGGCTCGCAGTGACCGAAGTATTCGTGTTATACCACCGTTGGGGCTTATTATATTCTTTTTGTTTGCTTGCTTTCTTGTATGCTTTAGCGTCAGACGACATTTATAGCATCTATGACCACTTTTTTTTTTTTTTTTTTTTGTTCCCGCTTGTCCCATGCGCCCTTCACACCATCCTTGTGGTCGCGTATTTTCCACGGTGGTTCAGTTGTAACGGGTTCGATTCCTAGCAGCAGCGTCCATGTTCCAATGGCATGGGACCTGAAATTTTTGGAGCAAGTTAAAAAAAAAAAAAACCTGAGGTTGCTGATGCTAACCGGCCATTTTGCAGCGCCGCATATTTATTTATTTATTTATTTATTTATTTATTTATTTATTTATTTATTTATTTATTTATTTATTTATTTATTTATTTATTTATTTATTTATTTATTTATTTGAAATACTCTCGATGCCAATGTCGCTTTACAGAGATGAGTGCTATAGCTGTAGTACATTAATTGTTGCAGATGTAAGTCTTGAATGAAGATTGATCAGGGTTGCTGGCGATGGAGGCGGGGAGGTGATTCCAATCCGATGACGTCTTTGGCACGAATGAATGCAAGTAGAAGTTGGTGCGGCAGCTCGGTACTTGAACTTTTAAAGCGTTGATCAACGCGTGATGAGATGTAGGATGGCGCAGTAGACAGAGTTCTTGACATCATGGTTTGTGAAAAAGATTTTATGAAAAAGACAGAGACGGTCAATTGATCTTCCGCAAGATAGATCAAGAATGTTAAGGGAAGACTCCATTGCAGTCACACCGGAAGTACGAGAATAATGAATGCGCTCATGTCATGTTGAGTCATTAGATATGTGCACACCAAGATATTTGTAGGAGTGGACGGAAACTAATCCATACGAGAACGAACATTTCTGAAAACTGCTGCGCGAGATGCTCATTATTTTGCATTTATTAATATTTAGGTTCATTGACCAGTCACTACACCATGAAGAAATACTATCTAGGTCTGACTGAAGAGTGTCACAGTCATGTGGGTTAGTCACTACTCAGTAGACTACTCATTCATCAAAATTTAATCTAAATAAATAAATAAATAAATAAATAAATAAATAAATAAATAAATAAATAAATAAATAAATAAATAAATAAATAAATAAATAAATAAATAAATAAATAAATAAATAAATAAATAAATAGTCAATGCAGGTAAGTCATTAATATAAATGAGAAATAACAGTGGCTCCAGGACAGTCTCTTGGGGCACACCAGAAGTTACGGAACAAATATGCGAGTCATTACCGTTGGCTGTTGCGTATTGGGTTCTTTCGCATTAGAAGCACTCGATCCATTTCAGCAGATGAGGGTCAATGTTAAGTGTGTACTGATCTTTAGAAGATGAAGGCGATCGGAAACTGTATCAAATGCTTTCTGGAAGTCGAGAAATACGCAGTCTATAAAAGAACCAATGTCAACAGAAGAAAACAGATCGTTAGTGAAAAGTAAAAAATTAGTTTCGCAGAATAAGTATCTCCTGAAACCATGCTGGCTGCTACTGAAGAGGTTACTTTATTCTAGAAAGGCAACAACTAGGCTCGAGTAAATAACATGCTCTAAGAGTTTACATGGGACGCTGGTTAGCCGAAATGGGTCTGCAGTTTAATGGGTTAGCTGTGTCACCTTTTTTGGGGTTAGGCATCACTCTTTCCGCCTTCCAGTTGCTGGGTAACACTCCACATTCTAAATACTGGGGAAAATGTTGTGTCAAAACAATTTCCGGTTTGTTTCAGAAATTGGGAGGTAATTCCTTCAGCACCAGGTGAAGAGTTGTTCAGTGTTTGTATTAGGTTAAATATTCCGAATGCATCAATCAATCAACCAATCAATCAACCAATCAAATAATCAATCAATCAATATCTCCTCTTTCGTTAGATTAACTAGTGTATCGTATTTGTCTCCGCGAAGACACCCTCGTCATGACATTTCTCACTGTATCGCGCTTTCATCATCATCATCATAATCATAACCGTTGTCGTTGGCATTATCAGTGGTCTTGTCGCTGTTTACTGATAACCACGTGACTTCTTTAAAGCTGTGCTTAGCCTGAGCTGTTGGCCGCAATTTTTTTTTTTTTTAAACACTGTTATGACACGTATTTCTTTATTTCTGACGCGATTGTTCTCCACTTGTCTTCCCTTATTTCCATCCTTAAGGCGAACGTAGATAACGCATTTAGGCTAACTTCTCAGCTCGTTTGCTTCTACCTTTCGCGAATCACCCCGACAAAATAGTGGCTGCGAGTTTGCTTCACTGCAGCGCAATACTTCTCCTGGTGAAGCCCGCTTTAAAGTAAAGAGATGCAAACGTTATTTGTCAACGAGAGGGAAATAAACTTTATTTCCTAACCAGACGCGATCTCCTGATTCAAGCTAGCCATGGCTTGTAGCAGACGACCGGGCCACGGATTTGGCAACTTCCTCCGACGTAACTTTAACGATGCTCCCGTTATGCTGAAGGAAATTTTATGCATTTCGAGCATTCGCACTATACTTGAGTATGCATGCGCTGCCCGAGACCCGCATACAAAGCTGAATGTTGAAGAACTGGAGCGCGTCCAAAAACGGCCCGCCAGATTCGTATCTGGTGACTACAATTTTCAAAAGAGCTGTTCTGGTTTGCATGAAAAGTTGGGATGGCCGTTACTTGAAAACAGGCGAAAATATCGCAGACTCTCTTTCTTTTATAATGTTCTTAACAATAACACTGGTATTCAAAAAAAAAAAAGAGAAATACATAAAGAAGCTCAGCTACATTTCCGCCCGCACTGACCACCCACTAAAGGCACGCGGATACAGTTACCGAATACAGTTAACGGCAGTAAGTACTTGGAAATCAACTGAAAGACATCCGAAGAAATAACTCTATTGCATTTACTTTTTCCCTCTGTTTGCAGTTAAATGCTTGGGGCGATAAATTACCAGAATTAGCAAACGAAGTTATGTAAAACAGAATGATCCTTGTATTGCACTCAAAGAATGAAATTTTTAATAATGAAAAAAAAAAGAAGGGTGCTAAATGACCACAGCAACGAAACGAAACTTACGCGGCTCAGAGTCAATCAAGCGAAAAAGGATGTGCACGGCGCTTGATCATATTGCGAACGTGCATGTGCAATGTGTGTCTTGGCAGGAAACGGAAGCATCAGTTTCGCCTTTGCGGAATTGCTTTTGGGGATACGTTGTGGCTGTCAGTGTAAATCCAGATAATTGTTTTAATGATTTCACGCTGTATGACGTAGAAAATACGGATTAAAAGATGGCGAAGTTCGTTGTATGGACAAAAAGGAAAGAAAGAAAACGGAGCTTATATTTACAACTAATCTTGTGTAAGCACTGTCCACGACCGGCAAACGCTGTGGCGGTCGTCGCGTTATCAAGCCGATCGTTATCGCGAGCGGCGAAACCCCGGATGCGTGCCAATTGAGGAAACGCTGTTGCGACAGGAGAAATTTTTATGAGCGGGAACCAACTTCATAACTCATCCGCTATCACATCGAGAAGAAAAATACAGACGAGAAAAAAAAAACGCGAGAGAAATGAAATAGAAGCACAGATAACGACACCGTTCGCAAGGACAGAACGGGTGGCGCCAATTGCCAGACACTGCCACGACACACGAACCGGACAGTCACTCCGTATCACACGCATTCTTTCTGCGTGACCGCGAAGGAAAGAGAGACAGAAGAAGGAGAGCGAAGAGCGGCCCGTCAAAGTTTCACCAGCGGCATAAATTACGCTCCGGCGTCCAGACTTTGCGTCGCCGTGGCCAGCCAGCGCGTCGCACCAGCGAGCAGGAAAAGAGAGGGGGGGGGACATCAGTCAGCGACTATCCCGCGAGTGTCATGCCAGCCATCCTCCAGCCCCAATCAAAACAGCCATAAATCCGTCGCCCCGTTGCCTGGCCGGCAGCCTCAGTAAGCGCGCCAGCGGCCGGCTCAGAGTCGCCAACGCGCGCCTATCGCCGGTCGGCTTGCAGTACTTGCGCGCGTATAGTATTGTCCGCCCCCTCTCCTCCCCCTCTGCGCGCGTGTGAGAGGACTCGTACGTGCGGGACCCGCGGGAGAGGTCGCCTTCGCGTCGCGACGACGTCGCGTCTCGGCGTCGCTGTATGCCGCCAAGCGATCCGCATTCATTCGGTGGCGCGCTGTTCTTGTGTGATTGTGCTTGCAGGCGATCCGCTATTTGCTGCCTTTTCTGCGCCGCCTCCGTCCCCATCTCACCCCGCCCCATAGTTTGACTACTATTATATCCCGACGAGGGAGTAAAGAAAAAAAAAAAAAAAAAGTAGGACGCTGCGAGCAAAGACTAGCAAAAAAAAAAAAAAAAGTATGCCACTCCCTCTACTATGTTTATTTTTATTTTTTTGGCGTTGTTATGGAAAGTTCTGCCCGAATGAGTATAATGGTGTGCAACGTTTACAAGCGACCCCCCCCCCCCCCCTTTTTTTTTTTTTTTTTTTTGTCCAGAAAAAAGTATGCATACAGGGCGAGAGAGAAATGCAAGCCGTATACCGCTGTCGCCAAAACACTGGAGATCTGAGAAGAGAGAGGGGGAAAAGGGGGGCAAGGGCGGGAGTCAAGTGCCACGAGAGCCGACAGCCAAAAACACGAGATGTGATGAGAGATAGAGAGGAGCGAAACACCACCGCTGCACACGCAACTGCCCGCGCTAGCGTGACGCCTCGCGGAAAATGTTTTGCGCGAAGTGCGCGGGCGCCCGCTTTGGATTCCCACACCATCCATCGGTGCCGAACAGGGAGGTCGCAAAAGCAACTGGAGAGGCTGCACTCCCGAAGCCGCCAGGGGTTTTGAGGTTGGAATGCGAAAGCGTTTGTGTATCCGTAGGTCATTGAACCCCAGGTGATCAAATTAATTTGGAGTGCTCCCCTGCGGCGTCTCGGTAAGACGTTGGGCTTGCTTGACCAGCCAGCCAGCCAGCCAATCAATCAATCAATCAATCAATCAATCAATCAATCATCAATCAATCAACTAATTTTGAGCGTGAAATAATGCAATACAAGTGCAAGTTCGCGCACATCCGAGCAATTGCCGAACGTTGACACCCCGGTCGACAACGTAATCTGATTCACTCGATCGATCTTCACTCGTCACCACACAATATGTAACACAGAAACGTTTGCCGAGGAATATTGATATGACTATGCGGTGCCATTTAAACCATATTATACCAGTGTCCATCTTAAAGCTTCGCTCAAGTGATAGAAGTTGTGAACAGTAAACTGCCGAATCTGACAATTGGTTGCAACCTTTCAATTTGTTCATTATAAATAGCTTACTGCGCAGCATGCAGCTTGCTGTCGTTTGCACGTAGCTTCGTGTCCGTGGGTGTATATTTACTCACGAGTAATACACATCAATGCAAGCGGCCCCTGTTTGCAGTGGCGCACCGACGGGGGGAGGGGGATTTGGGGGTTGTAACCCCCCCCCCCCCCCCTGAGGCCGACCTAACCCCCCCTTTTGTTTAACCCCTTTTTCTTTCCTTGCGCATTTGAGTACTGCAACTAAGATGTAAGACGCGCAATCGTCTGCACACCCGCAAAAAGCGCATTTTTTGACAATTTCCCGTGAAGAAATGGAAATTAGTGCTGTTTGGATGGTATTGGCAAACTGTCAACCCCCCCCCCCCCCCCCCACCCCCTTCCCCTGGCAGAGATCCTGGGTGCGCTACTGCCTGTTTGTCCACAGTACAACGCGGGCAGCTATAGCCATCCATTGCTTGGATGTTCCTGGTAGTGCACATTGCGCGTCATCACGACTTTCTCGCGTCAATAACACTTTGTGTATTATGGTGCTCTTATTTTTTTTTTTATCTCAATTCATTGTCATGTTATAACTATTCCACGTTAATGACCGCGCTCCGCTGTGAACAGAACAAATTCAGCATAAGTAGATACTATATACCCTTGCTGTTACAGAGCTTAGTGGCATTGCGCTGCTGAGCTGGAGGTCACGGGTCCGATTTTGGCAGCGGCGGCCGAATTTCGATGAGGGCGGAATGCAAAAAAAAAAAAAAAAAAAAAGCGTTCGTGTACTTAGATTTAAGTGCACGTTGAAGAACCCCAGGTGGTGAAAATTATTGCGGGAGTCCCCCACTACGGCGTGCTTCATAATCATATCGTGTTTCTGGCGCGTAAATCCCCCATAATTTCATTTCTTTAATGCTTGTCACAGGTCTTACGATGACGCCACATTACGCATGATTTGAATAAATTTTCAAGTTAATGTAAAATATTAGTGTGCAAAACTCTTAATATTTAGTGTGTCTCCTTCACTGAATGTGATTGTGAAAGGTTTTCATTATATTCCTATGTTTTTTTTTTTCCCTGTCTGTATCACTTTCTTGTTTAGTATTTTGTTTTTAACTACGACGTTGAGATAGCGGACCTTTCCAGCATAGCCAAACTTCACGTACTGTCGCAGTTAATAAACAGCAAAAACAAGGAGGGTGGATCATGGACACTTATACGTGCACATCGTTCCCAAATGTCTTGTCATGTCTACATTGTTATCGATTCGAGCTCGCTGACGCCGTATAAATGCTCGTCATTGCGCGTATGTGTATGCGTATCTTCTTCTTTGCACATTTCTTCGTGTCATTTTTGTATATTCTTTAGGTAATCAAATGTTGTGGAAAAGACGCCCCCCCCCCCCCCCCCCTCCCGACGAACGTTGCTAACATTTCCAATATCATCGAATATATCAAATCAAATCAACTGCATCGTGACCTCGTGTATGTACATGTATGTACTCTGCATAACCGCACATGTAGGGACTCAGTGTGGTGCAACTTGCCTATAGCCTATATGTCAACATGTTCATACAGGACTGTATGCTTTAGATTTTTCGAACTTATGACGTTGTTTCTTCTTATCTTAGAATATTTAAAAGTTTATTATTGTTACTGCTACAAGAAAAGGAGTAGCCGTCATTGTTATAGAGTGCCCACATCTTTTACTTTTATTTTCATAAAAAATAAATAAAAGAAACTACGATGGTTTAGGCCAGGATGTTCATGGTGGGTGTCCACGGCTTCACCTCTTCGACATCATCTCCACTCCACTCGTTTGTTTACAGCCTCCTTGTTGGCGGTGAAGAGGGAGCGGGCCGTGGCTCCGGTCGGTCGGGGCGCCACCAGACCCGCCGTCGGACAACGCGCCTGGCGCCGACGCGAAGGGCCCGCGACTCCGGCTTGCACCCTTCTAAACGTCCATCGGCTGGCTCGCGCCCAGAGGACAGAAATGCGACACGCCGCGACACTTTCTGCTCCACTAGCCGTCTCTGGTGCAATCCCGCATCTTCTTCCTTTCTCTCTCTCTCTCTGTATTGCTGTGCCCCATTTCCTCCCCTTCAAAAGTGTCCGCCAGCGCTATCCTCAACTCTTCAGTCGCAGAGACGTTCTGAGCGGCGCCGTCGTGCCTTAGCACTGTCTCACTCCTTCTTGCTTGTTTGTTTTTTGTTTGTTTGTTCTCTATCCTTCCTTCCTTCCTTGCGTTCTTTCTCTTGTTTCTTTATTTGTTGGGTGCAAATTGCCGTTGTCGAATGCCATATTCTATAGAAGCAGCAACGTGTAGCGTGTTGTGATCGTACGCGTGAAGAGCCAAAACATCGCTCGGAAAGTTTTTGTTTTCTTTCTTATCTTTTTGATTTATTCGAAGAGGATGCGAGGAACTGCTTCAGGTGGGCCAACAGCTTTCGCCAACCTTGTCAGGAATACGCTTTGACGCTTTCTTTCGCGGCGTGTGAGCTCCAAATCTGAATATGCCTCTCGCGTGCTGTGATACACGGACATTCGCTCCCATATTGGTGGCAGCGTATCGTTGATGATTACATTGTACTGCCAGTGCATGAGGTCGAAGTGGCCCAGCGTGAATGAAAAGCGAACGTCTCCCTAATGTCATGGTTCGAAAAATAAATCTGCAAAATTATAAAATTACGAAGTAATAAAATACCATAGTGAAGCGAAACGAATTGGCCGCCATTGCTGCGACCGCAGACAAAAGGTGCCCAAAACGTCTGCGTTCACCCATGACGCTTTTGTCTGCTGCGACCGGGTCGCAGCAGACAAAAGCGTCATGGTCACGTGAACGCATGGGTGAACGGCCAATTAGGAATCATACGAAACGGCGGATGAAAATTGTGGCGTTTGCTTTGCAATTTAAGCGAAGACAGTCAATACTTCATCATTTGGAAAGTGGTCTGAAGTTGCCGTAGCTACCCCCCCCCCCCCTCCCCATCCGCTTTTGTTTGGAAGTGTTCATTCATTCATTCATGTACGATCAGAATGAATTCCGACGCGACCAATTCGAAAACGACTCGAATGAGCTGCTGAGCTTTCAGGTTCGCCTGCATCAGTAAGCGTGGCCTGGCGCAGGCTCCTAAACGTACGTTTGGGACTATATACCACGCTTACAAACCGGCTACAGATCGAGTGTGTACCCACATTGGGTTCTGACGTGATTACGCGCAAGAGGACGTTCTGATCAATTTCTTTCTGCTCGCGTTTCAATTTATTATCGTGGTACGATAAACGCGAGCGACAGTATAATTATACAAAAGCACTTCGCCATCGATCTATGCTTGAGGACTTATTGCGAGCCACAAAAACAGACCGTTTCTCACACAACAAAATTGTCTTTAAATCATGCCGCACAATATACCATAGGCAAGACTTCCTTTCCAGTTCGCCCCCTCCCCCCATTCATTAATTCAATCATTCAAACAAAAGACACCTTAGAGAACAATAGAATTTGGCCTTCCCGCAGCCGTTAGACAAAAGCGAACAAAAGTGAATGAAAACGATGGAAACACAGAAGCACTATACTATACCTGACGCAGTAAGCACCGCCGGAGCAGCTGCGCATGAAATTTTCCAGCGAAGTATAACGACTTTAGATGGCGCCTCAACCGAGCGAGTATATCGCCCTATTATGCCCGGAGTGCACAAAGACGTTCCGCTTTCTTTTCCAGCAGTTCTCGAAAACCGACAACATTGGAGCGCCTATAGTCCTGCCTCCACTCATTTTGTGTCATTGCCTCTAGCTCTTCCTTTTACGTTGTGCAAAAACAGATCAGCACCGGCAGCTTGTGGCAGACTGAAGATTTTACTTGCAGGCAGGTGTGGCTGTTAACCAAACGTACGTCCGGTTGGCTTTCCTACACGCGAAAGGGAAATATGAGAGATTGAACGAATGAAGAGTGGTGCATTTCTATATGCTTGAAATCAACTTCTCATAATTCTCATGGTGCAAGTTCTGTAGAGCTGCTTATTATGTCACAGAATACTGCCAACTTACACGGTGATTGCTGCTCGACATTCTCAACATCGGCACGAAGCGCAGAAAGTGAACGTGGTCACGATATGCGACGTTAAAGATGTTACTGTGATCAGATGGGCAGGAAGGACAACAGCGGCCGTGAAATTTGCATATTGAAGAGACTGAAGCGTTCGTGTTAAGTATGGTTGGCCCGCGTGCGCTTCTTGTAAAAGAAATCAAATAAGACGAAGCTATAAGAGGAACGGCGAAAATTGACACACGTACAAAAGTACACAGTCCTGTATATTAAACTCCACCGTGTATGTGTGCTAATTTGAGCCCCCTCTTGTAATAGCTAAGAATGACAGCGTATCCCAAAGGACGGACGGACGCAGAAAACTCAGTTTAGGGCTTTTAACTGCTGTCATAATAATAAAATTTCAAAACATAAATACAAGCAAACAAGTGGAAAAAAAGAAAGACTGGTCCGAACAGATAACATACCTTAAATGCCACACATTTCACTCAGGTTGGAATGTGGTTACCCTATGAGAACACTTCCGTGCGTCATGCGTATTTAAATCGGAGTCGACGCCCACCTGACCTTCCGATAGACGAGGAGAGCACTTGTGACTCGCATCTATTGACGTCAAGAATGTTGCTGACTGCACACATACAGCAGCCAATAGATTTAGGCGCGTTTGCATTTTAAGACGTAAAAGTGCCAATGTGCAAAATAAATACAGTATACAACATCTCCCCCCCCGGATATATATATATATATATATATATATATATATATATATATATATATATAGTGATGAATAGGCTTTAAGTAAAGCCAGTGAAGGTTTCTTTATGGATGCCGATGTTGGCCTAGTCGTGTTTACTACGCTTCAATGGAGAAGTCCGGAATATATATTGGAACGAAATGTGGTGCATGGCGCATGAAATCTTCGAGGCCATAAAAGCCGAAATGCTGCATACGCATTCAGCACGACGACCAATATGGCCTCTTGGTTCTACCAGTAGGCGGGAGACAACTTGCGTTGTGTTTTGCAACGCTGCATTCTTTCTTTGCTTCCTTACTTCACTGCTTCTTTTTTTTTTTCCTATCCTTCTTATTTCCTTTCATATTTTCTTCTTCCTTTCCTTCTTTCCATCGTCGCTTCCTTATTTCCTCCTTTACTCATTCATTCTTCATTTTCTTGTTACCTTTTTTTCTTTCTTTCAATTCACATTTCTTTCCGTCTCTCGATCTGCCCTTCCTTCTTTCATTCTTTCTGTTACAAACGCGGGCGGCTAGGCCGCACCGCAGTGAACGGCCAGGCGTCGACCAGCTTATATCGTTCTTTCTTATTTCTCTCTCCTTCTTTTTCTCTTTCCTTCTTTCCTGACGCAAGAACGCGCTTAACTCTTCAGTATTTAGCGACTTCTCGGGAAAGTTACTGCGACAGATATGACGTCATCGCTGGTACGTGTATTCATAGTTTCCTACAGTAATTGCACGAAACTATATGCGTATATGAACCACTGTCAACTTTTAACTTGCGTACCGTCAAACATAATTTGTAAAGCAAGAAAGTCGTACATCATTATGCAGAGGGCGCGCGTGTTCGAGTTTCCGCTTCCGCCACTGAATTTTACAGGACGTGCAAGTTTGTGAGGTGTAGGCGCCGAGATGACGGCAGCAAGCGGGGCGGTTTATCATTTTATCCTGTCCGCGTTTCGACTTGTGATGATGGCACTCCCGTTTATGTAACTTATTTTAATGCGAAACTGAAGAAAATTTCAAACACTTTGTGATCCTTGCGAGGGGTGATCGCGTCCGATCGTCGGTTGATTTCCTCGAGCTTGAACCGGACCGCGGTCGTCCTCATTTCCGCGCGGCAACCGCGGTTCGCGAATTACCGAGGCGCAATTGACGCCGTCGGCACCCCCGCGTCCCTTCAACCTAAGCCTTTTGCATCCTCACTCTCAAATACTTAGTTCATTCCTCAACTGCAGCCTGCATGCTTCGGCAGCATTGCGATTCGCAAAAAAATATGTGCCCGGCTGTGCATTAGGGATGGATACATTTTAGTTACCTCGGGGCCGTCATATTCACCCGATAGCCTCATCCTTCGCGTGGTGGCGGAAAATTCGGGTATCGGCCCCCGTATGTATTAATTCTTGTTTCAGCTTCACAGCGTTCCCAAATTGTTCGATGTAAGGGATGACACAATTTAATAGGCCTCCATGTAACTGGGTTTCACTGTAATCTGCGCAGAAAGAAAGCGAAGGGAATCACTATTAAGCTGAACTGAATGCAACGCGGCAGCGTCTACGGCTCAGTGGCAGCAGGAGTTCTCGAGACCTCCGAAATCCCATGGCGCCCTGAAGCAATCTAGCAGGGCACGGCGCTCTCTAAGCGGCGAGTGTTGGGAGTCTAAATACAAGGAACCCCCATGTCTCGACAAGGGAACCTCATGTCCATGTTTGCAGACAGCATCGGAAAAGATAAGTATACACCGATAATGACGGTCGCGAATAGGGTGCCTCAATGCGCATCTCCTCACCCGCTCCATGCGGAGTGACCGGCGAGGACATCGAGCTCTACCGTCTGGTGGCATGCAGGATTAGCGGTTGCACTACGTATGTTGGCATATACAGGGCGTCCCAACCATCATGCACCAAGATTTCAAAATTTGCAAATGCCCCGTAGCTGGTCAAAACCAAGGTAATGTTGTTTGCGCCGTCGCCAATTGGAGATACTTAGATTATTTATTGCATTCCGCCTAATTACATTAGTATTAATTATTAATCAAAGTCTTCTCAAATATTATAATTAGATGAAAAGTGGCAATGAGACATAATATTGTAGAGCAACATGAAAAACTGCCGATACAGCTTTCTGTTGCTCAATATACGTGCTACATAGAAGTGTATTTCCGAGCGTGAAAGAAGCCCGTGAATACACGCGAAGTGCCTCGAGCGGCCAGTCGCGCAGCAATTTTGCGTGTATATTTGCGGGATTCTTTCCCGCTCAAAAAAAAAAAAAAAAAACACTTCTGTGTAGCCCAATTGAGCAACAGAAAGCTGTATCGGGAGTTTTTCATGCTGCTCTACAATTTTCTCATTGACACTTTTCATCTAATTAAAATATCTGAGAAGTTGATGAATTATTTAGCACTATAATTACGCAATTAGACAGAAGGAAAAAAATATAATCTTGGTATCTCCAAGCGACGGCAAACAAACCTTGGTTCTGTCGAGCTACGTGACATCTGCATATTTTTAAATCTTGGTGCATGATAGTTGGGACACCCTACATGGAGCCACCCCGCGATGCGACAGCGACGGGCATTTGACGCGGCCGTGCGCTTAAACCACAAAGTCGGGCACAATATACCATGACGTCTCTCTGCGTTCCATCTGAGTACAGTTCCGGGCCGATCGATTCCCTAGGAAAAGGACAGTCTTTGTCGCAGAATATAGGCTTTTACAAGACGTGCAGTATCATCATATTCGCCATGCGCATAGTAAGTGCGATAATGCAGTTTTAATTATCGCACGAGGCGCACGTGCGTCCCGGATTATACGAACTGAGTCACGCCGCCGGATCATCTCTGGGAGCGGGAGCTACTTCCACGAAGGCGCCAGTACACCTAGATATACGAGGAGTAATTATTTAGGATTGTAGTTGAATGACAGCGACCAGGCTTAGGAGATATTTACTCGCCGTAGCCGAGTGCTTGGTGATGCGAAGTAACACAGGGCACTGAAGAGGACACGGAGTTACTTAAATGAAGGGGACAGGAATCATAAGACTCCTCGAGCTGTGGAAAGAACGCAAACAATTCGTCTATAGGGCGTGTCGTCGTTACGCAGCATATTTCTTGGTGCCGAGTGCCTTCCTAGATACCCCTGAACGACTGCGGTATATACAGCGTTATTCACAGCGTAACGTATCAAAACTATAGATGCTCTTGAAGATGGGACCTCAAAGAGTATAGACTACCGCTATTAAAAGCTGACCCGTGTAACGCACGAATGAGCCAATTAATAGACAGACTTGGCACATTGCTCCGAAAGGTCACAGCGCTCGCCTGGCTCGACCTCACTTGAAAAGAAGACACGAAACGCGTTGTGGAACGAAAGAGAAATAATAGAAGGAGCGAATATGATATCAAATCCCACCTGAGTCTCGGCAAATCTCTCATAACTTGGTACAAATAATCTGTCAGATGAGAGGGAAAACAAGCTCCCCGCCGCAGATGCAGTTTCTAGATCCCACGAACTGAAAAAGAAAGACGAATTCACGCGATGATTTTCGCAGCTAAAAGCGAAATGACGATGATAAAATGCTGCGTGAGTTTCCACGCGCGAAGTGTATATAAACAGCGTTCCGTCAATGGTGACCGTGCGTTAGTCAGTTCCTGCTCCACCGTTTGTTCTCGGTATTCAAAAGTTGCTGACTTCTGGGAACAGCATCTCGCACTCGAACAAATCTCGCCCACTTCGGCGATGTTGTCGAAAAACAATCACCTCCTTTGTTCTCCCTCGACGCGAACGTGTATACAATAGACCGTCCGTTGTTTTGGACCGCCATTCATCATTTTTAAGCAAATGGCGCTTCATGACACTGAACTATATGCGCACGCGCTATATTATAGGTGTTCTACAGACTCCTCCGTATGCAGATGAGGGTTGGCGACATTTGCAACCACACGTGCGCGGGCTTCTTCCCCTGTACTATGTTTCCTCGCTGTACTCACGTTGCTTCATTAGCCCTGCGGGAGAGACACGTCAAGTGCGCGGTAACAATAGACGCAGGTGTTTCTTCGCTGCCTCGTTCTCAACTCTATTTGCGTCCATGCTTTGTTTCCGTTGTCGTAAAAGCATATTTATCGTTCTGCGCGGCGCAAACAAGGAGTCCTCTTGACTTTATATACTGTCATATCAGCACCTCCGTCAGTCACCCGCAAACTTCCTAGCCTGCCTTGGGGCCTGTCCGAGGTCATCAGTGCCCTCACCTATGTGTTAAAAAAAAAGCACAAATTTTTTCTTGAATTATCAAAAAAGGCTAGTAGATCTTTCCTCTAATTATATATATCCTCTACTCGGCCTTCTATCTGTACTAACCAAGGCCCGTATATATTCACCCGAGAGATGGCGCCTCATATTCCAGCCAAGCGCCTGGGCTGAGGCGGAGGGGCTATTGACGCAGCTGCAAAACGGCTTTAGACTGGACAGACGACTAGATGACAATTTGTTTGTCATTACGCAGTGTGCGGAAATCGCACGGAAGGAAAGGAGGGCGCTGCTGTGCTTCTTTCTCGATGTGGAGAAAGTTATACGTCAACGTTCCACACTCGCCACTCGTCACTTGCCTGTCCGATCTTGGCATGCCGCCAACGCTCTTGGATACAATACAAAGGTTGTACAGACATAGTGTAGTGACTATACAACTAGGCTCCGCTGTCTCGAATGAAATTGCTGTCACTAAGGGCCTGAGGCAAGGCTGTCCCCTCTCGCCCTTCCTTTACATTCTGTACACATCAAGAATGGAGCGGGCATTGCAAAACTCGGGCCTCGGGTTCCGTCTGAGGTTTAGTACAAGCAGTGCCAACGAGAACCACCGCCTCCCTGGCCTGGCATTCGCCGATGACCTGGTGATCATGGCAGAGAACAGAGAGGATCTGCAGGCCCTCCTTGACATTTGCCAGGTGGAAATCTCGCGCATCGGACTATGCTTCAGTATACAAGGAAGTCGGCGGTCGTCTGTCTGGCTGGAGGGCGTACTGATCCAGCTGTCCTGACTCTCGGGGGCGAGCCGGTGGCTACATGTAATGAGTACAGGTACCTCGGGGTCACTCTCTATGCCGAGGCAGATAAATACAGCTTGCACGAGACCACACTGCGGCAGACGGCTCTTCGGGCGCAACGTATCCTCTGCCGGCGATGCTTGTGGGGCTGTAACGGCTTCCTGATGGTCCCCGATCTATGGAAACTGGTCCACGTAGCCGGCCTCACCTTTGCAAATGCAGTTACCTGCCTCTCACCAGCAACACGTGAGTGGCTGGAGCGTCAGCAGCGGGAGGCTGGGCGCACTGCTCTTGGATGCCATGGCCGCGTAGCCAATGAGGCCGTGCAGGGAGATGAGGGATGGTCGAGCTTCGAGGCCCGGGAAGCTGCGAGCAAGATCGCCTACCGCGGCCGTCTCCTCTTCCTACCACGCACGCAGTGGGCTCGCCGAGTTTTCGAGTATCTCTCGGCGACATGCATGCGAACTGACTGGACACGCCGAGTGTACCAGATCGAAAAGAAGTACGGCTTCTATGGTGAAGAAATCGAGGCCGACACTGCAACCAAGTGGTCGGTCGAGGTCCGCCGACGCGTAAAGGAAACGGAAACCACCATCTGGAGCAAGGAAATGGAGTCGAAATCCACCCTTGAACTCTACCGGGGAAACAAACGAGATATCAGTGCGGAGTGCTTCTATGATAACAGCATTGGAAGCAGCCTGCTGTTCGAGGCGAGGGCAGGGGCACTGCACACTCTCGTATACCGCAGCCGCTTCCAAGACACCGGTATGTGCACAAAGGGCAGGCTCTGCGTGGCGGAGGCCGATACGCAAGAGCATATCATCCTTCGATGCGCTGGCCTGCAGACTGCTCCGGCAGAGGACACAGATCTCCCTCGGGCACTTGGTTTTCACACGCTCGAGGCAGATGATCGAAACCACATCGCGAATGGATGCAACGTCGGCCGGAACTGCGCTGTAGTGTATTGCGACTCGGGGTCAGGGACGAGAGACGGAGTCTTGAAGCAGACGAAGAGGAGACGAAAGCTTTATACAATATGTACAAATATGTACATATATAGCAGGAATAGCAGGTAATAGCTGGAAATAGCTGCCCTTAGCTGGTGATAGCTAGTAAAAGCAGTAAGAGCTGGTAAGAGCGCACCAGACCGACGGGGCGGCCGGTGGCGACTCTCTGACTTAACAATGGGCCGGTTCTTACTTAAATCCCCTTGGCGGCGGCTCCTCGTCGACAGGAGCCAGACGGGACGGTTGCTGACGTCGCCCGCGCCGTATTGTGTCGTCGTGTCACCTTGGCGACTCGTCGACATTACCCTGAGGGGCGAGTGGTCAGTCGTCGCGGTCCCCCGGGCGACTCCTCGTCGACAGGACCCAGACGGGCCGTTGCTGACGTCACCCGCGTCGTATTCTTCTTTCCACGGGGGGAAGACCTGGTGCCGCTTGAAATGACACGCGTCTATTGCTTCGCCGCGGCAAAGATGGGTGCTTTTTGAAGTCTCCCCGCGCGTTGAATTCTTGATTTGTCGCGCAGAGGTGGGAGCTCCCGTCGCCCCGATCATAGGCACGTAGCACGGCACAAGTGGCCACCAAAAAGCGACTGACTGAGTGGTGCACCAGTGTGCGTCGGATGTGACTCTGGATTGCATAGCGACCTATGAAGTGCCCATTTCCTTTCATTCTTTCCTTTCCTTTCTCTTTGTTTCTTTCTCTTTTTTCTCCATTTATTTATTTATTTATTTATTTATTTACTTATTAGACCCTCCAGGCTAGGACATTGCGTGTGTCCACCCGTTACAAAGGGGGCTGGCCGCTACATCATCACCATCATCATCATCATCATCACTTCGATTACTACAAGATTCGAAAAAGGGTCAATAATATCTGAACTAACCGCCTCCTTTGTCCCTCCCCCCGCCCCGATGGATCCGCTTCCTGCGGCCGGAACCTTCTTATGGTCATTTTAATAAACGTTTTAACAATAACACAAAAAGCTCTAACGCTAGAATTTTTCGTAAGAGCAAATTCCATTTCTTCTTCTTCTTCTTCTTCTTCTTCTTCTTCTTCTTCTTTCTGGGGTTTTACGTGCCAAAACCAGTTCTGATTATGAGGCACGCCGTAGTGGAGGGCTCCGGATTAATTTTGACCACCTGGGGTTCTTTAACGTGCACTACAACGCAAGCACACGGGCGTTTTTGCATTTCACCTCCATCGAAATGCGGCCGCCGGGGCCGGGATTCGATCCCGCGACCTCGTGCTCAGCAGCACAACGCCTTAGCTGACTGAGCCACTCCGGCGGGTAAGAGCAAATTCCAGCCAATCCTTATGCTATGGAGACATTATTAGCGAAGACGGTCAGCCAAGGTCAAAGAGCGCTTAACGAGCGAAGTGCTTTGTGAATTCGGGAATTTCGTATACTTCTCGCGTCATTGCTGCATCATTTCCGTACGAATGGTACGGGAAATATATGAAGTAATATTGGACTGTGCATGAAGCATTTCATTACGGTCACATCGAAATGGGCAAACCCTGCAAGTAGCTGCGTGCAGAGCTCACTATTTTTTTCCGCACGAATAATTCGGTAATTCGCTGTCCCAGATTTAGAGTTTTTTTTTTTTTTCAGCAGTCGATTATAGCTGAGATATTACATTGAGTCCAACACAACGGATTTCACGGATATAAGCCAGTGTAATGTGTAATGTCAGTCACCTTAATTTTTTTCTCTCGATACAACAGAAGAAGCGTATCAATTAATATATTGACTTCAATACGAGTTTTGCGTATTAAGAGTGGAATAATGCACACAAATAACTCCACGTACATATCGCACGCGCTTTTTTTAAACGAAATTTATGCCATTTCCGTATCATTGCTAAGCGCGTTCTGCAGGACCCAAATAAAGTTTGTCCAGTTCAGTCCAGTCCGTATCATCGCTTATTGCATCCGGATCATCTCCATATAGATAGCAGAGAGAAACGAAGAAGGAAAGGTAGGGAGGTTAACGAAGGACGTGCCTGGTTGGCTACCCTACACTTGGGGAGGCGGAAAGGGGAAGAATAGATAAGGAGAGAAAAGAAAAATAATAGAGTTAGTCATATTCGCGGAGACCGTCACAGAAGAATCTCCGCTGTCACAAGCGTTCGTACAATCCAGTATTCTTCACGAACTGCAGAAGGGCTTTTGTGGCCTTTTGCCATGTCCCAAGGATATTTTCTTCCGAGAGCGTTCTGTTACCTAACAGGTTGGGTTTAGCTTGGTGAATACGTCATTGAGTGTCAAAAGATGGACAGTGACACAGAAGGTGCTCGAGAGTCTCGTCACACCCGCACAAATTGCACGCCGCACTGTTGGTCATCCCTATTAGGAACGAATAGGCGTTGGTAAATGCGACACCCAACCACATGCGACACAGTAAATTTGTTTCACGACGTAAGAGTCCAGGTGGTAGGCGAAGTCGCAAGTTAGGGTCAAGAGAGTGCAAACGTGAGTTGGTGAAACCCGGTGAATTCCATCGTAGAAGTGTGATGTGTGATGTGGCGAGCAAACGATTGAAGTTGATAGCAGAGAAGAATCGATGGACTTATTGGACGGCATAGGCAACGTTTTAAAGGAGTACTGAGTACTAACATGTGTCGTTTTCGACTCAGTTTCATATTTTGCTTTAAATTAGCGTCCCCGAGCTCGAAACCAGAGAAATAAAAAAAAAATACTGGCAAGCATCCGAGCGCCCAAATTAATTTACTGCAACAGCTTTTCTACGAACCGGTTTCGGTTTCTTTTCCCAGGACGTGCATGTATCATGACGCAGACGGTGGTCACTTGGGGTTGAACATCGTGACGTCTTGGCTAAAGTATTTCGGCACTCATCCCGGCTCACTCAGGGGTCTGCAATGTTACAACTAGTTCGTGTTTGCCAGTATTTTTTCTTAAGTTTCGAGATCAACGATTTTCATTTAAAGCAGAAAAAAAAAGAAACGCTTAAAAATGTCCCGCCAACTAGTGCTCCTTTAACACGGTCGCATAACTTTCGATTGCCCACATCAGTGGTCGGAGGATACACGGCAGGCGTTGCCTACACGACGTCTATCTTCTCTCTCTCTCTCTCTCTCTCTCATGCTTTCCTTTCTGCACGTCACCACGTGGACGACCTCTCGCTTATTTCGCCTTCCAATTTTTTTGTCTTGTCTAGGCCGTGCCTGTAGCCAGCGCATGTATAGATATCGCACGCGATACCAACGTGACAGGTGCCGTGAATGCTTCCACGAGGAATAAAATCGAAATGAACAATATGAACAGGCAATTCGTCACTTGCGCGCGGCATCGGTAACTGACCATTGATTAGGACAGGAAACAATGACGATACAGCTTGCGTTGCTGATTAAACGAGGAAAGGGGGGGGGGGGGGAGGCGTGGGTGCAGGGGAGCGCGTGTCATTGTCATTTGCTTTTCGACATTATTGAAGGAAGGAATGTCTACGGGAAATGAACTCGGCGAAAGGGCACGAAAAGTCAGTGGGCGAGGAGGGTTCGCTTGTACATTCTCGTGAAAGTGGCATTCGCAACAGCTATTGTGCATAATGCCTCCATGAGAGGGCGTGATGTCTCACAATCTGCCGGTCATAACCTTCAAAGAATATTCTACCGCGAGCATTCACATTCAATCTTTATGAACTCAGTAGTCGGAACCGACGACACGGTGTAAGGGTGCGACATATATATATATATATATATATATATATATATATATATATATATATATATATATATATATATCTTGCACCGTGACCGAGAGCTACGTTCAAGTTTCATCTCGCCGACGTGCCAAATGCGTTCGTTTGAACAGTGAGTCATGCCTGCAGCAAACAATATGTTCTTTCTTTCTCGTATAGTTCCTTCCCTGTGTAAAATGTTTCCTGCTAGCTCCAATGGCTTAATGTTTTAAAATTAGTGTAACTTGTGCGCTATATTAATTGCATAACTATAATTCGTCTTATTTGCTCTTTTTTGAATCTTTGCATGTCATGTTGTTGTTGTGGTTTCTCTTATTTTTGCCTTGTTTTTTGAATACTGCAGCAACAACACTTTTCCATGCCCTCCTTAGGTGATGCTCACGGACCATTAGGCATTAAGTGCACTAATATATATATATATATATATATATATATATATATATATATATATATATATATAATCAGATGCCATCGGATTATTTTCTGTTCCTCTTCCAATACGCAACCTGGGTGGGTCACGACGCACGGATGGACATGAACAGACAGACAGACAGACAGACAGACAGACAGACAGACAGACAGACAGACAGACAGACAGACAGACAGACAGACAGACAGACGGACGGACGGACGGACGGACGGACGGACGGACGGACGGACGGACGGACGAACGGACGGACGGACGAACGGACGGACG
Source organism: Dermacentor silvarum (assembly GCF_013339745.2). Lineage (NCBI taxonomy): Eukaryota > Metazoa > Arthropoda > Arachnida > Ixodida > Ixodidae > Dermacentor > Dermacentor silvarum. The sequence goes on along the minus strand of NC_051159.1, from coordinate 131,327,023 downwards.
GACGGACGGACGGACGGACGGACGGACGGACGGACGGACGGACGGACGGACGGACAGACAGACAGACAGACAGACAGACAGACAGACAGACAGACAGACAGACAGACAGACAGACAGACAGACAGACAGACAGACAGACAGACAGACAGACAGACAGACAGACAGACAGACAGACAGACAGACAGACAGACAGACAGACAGACAGACAGACAGACAGACAGACAGACAGACAGACAGACAGACAGACAGACAGACAGACAGACAGACAGACGGACGGACAGACAGACAGACAGACAGACAGACAGACAGACAGACAGACAGACAGACAGACAGACAGACAGATCAAAGCGCATTCTTATTTATTGATCAACTGTCCTACAATGAATCTTACACATGACTTCCATGGATACCTTACAGTCTTACTTTGTTTTACTGCTCGCATTGTGCAAGGCAGCTGGTCTTCATCCGTTTAGTGGAAATTCGACCCACAAAACAATGCACTTGTACAAAGGACAAAGAGAAGTGGAAAAAGCTTTATAAGACCGAGACCGACCAAGCTGTCAAGCGCTTTTTATTCCAAAAAAATCACAGCATATCCACGGGGTGAATGATGATAAGTGGGCGAAGCTCCGGAGGGAATCATCGGATCTCCCGCTTAAGGGGACGCTAGCACAAACGCGTTAGAAACGTGCAGTACTCTCTAGTAAGGGGGAGCGGCCACAGCGTCTTACGCAGCCATTTACACATGCCGGAACGTGCACCGCGTTTGCCGACGCCATCACATGACTGCTGAGAGAGTATACCCCCCGTATTCATAAACGCTCCTCGACTTGAACTTGACTTACCACCGCTTTGGGCAGCGCGTTCGAAACGCGTTGAAGGTAAGGCGGAGAGGCCACAGCGTCTTACACCAGCTTCTTACACGGGCCGTAACGCGCTAGCACAAACGCGTTAGAAACGCGCTAAAAACGCGGCCTTTCGTTAATGTAGGGTATTTATTGCCATCGTGGTGCGTGTGTCCATGTCCGCTTCGTGGCGTAGTGGGCTAACGCCGCGCGCTCGGAAGTGAGGGATCCCTGGTTCGATTCCGCGCTACGGACACAACTTCGGAATTTTTTTCTCATTTTTCTCAGACTGGTTACACACTACTGGTTACACACTACTACTACGACGACGAGGATGGAACGGGTGCCGCTATAAGGAGCTTCGCCCCTAAAAGGAAACGCCCCAGCTTATGCACGAAGAAATAGAACAGGGAAGATGATGATGGCTGTGTACAAATGAAAACGACGAAGTACGTTAATAGTGCTTACAGAAGAAAGTTTTTGATTCTTTGTTGCGACCTTCCTCCGTGGTTGCGACGCAGTGTGCAAGCGAACACAAAGTCAGCAAGCGACAATCATTTCTAAGGCGTGTATAGCGGTAATTTCGAGTGCTTGACACGCTATAAAAGAGAAAGAACATTCAAATGTGCGTACGCTCGGTGACGACAGGACTCATGTAGGTATCCGCGCCGTAACACTAAGTGACTCCTTGCTCGCTTTGAATTCGAACGACTATAGTTTGTTTTTGCATATTCATTGGCCACAGTAAGTGACAGGTTGCATAATAAAATAAAAAGTTGGCCGCCTGCTTCACAGTATAATCACACAGTATCTCTCTGCTCCGTCATACAGATAACGTTCCGTCTCCGCAATGCTGCCTAATGAACAGCCTTGCGCTCAAAGTTGCAAGGCCCCCTTTGAATCTGTTTTGTTATTTTGTTCTCAACACCCGCGAATAGATCTGCCTAACCTCTTCCATTGCAGGTTTTGCCCAGACGCGTTGGCTTCTTAAGCTTAATTGGGGTCAGATACACACGCATGAATCTCAGCACCAATGGCAACGGCTCTCGCTTTGATGTCCGTTCAGCTTTTGTTCTGTATAGTTATAGTTGCCTCGGCTGCACGCATAGTTATGTCGCACCCTTTGCCCCTCCCCCTCCTTCTGTAAATTGTTGAATGTCCGATCCCCTGGGCCACATTCCGTAACGATTATTTGCGTTTTCCACTCCTCTTGCCCTTTTCGGCGGATTTCTTCGATTTGTCGTCCCGGAGTGTCTAGCATACGACAAATCAAAGAAACCCATTGGTTCACGTGAAGACGCGCCCCAGCTATTTCCGGGATCGGCCAATGGGCAGGATGGATGATAAGAAACGAACAGACTCAGAGGAGCATGGTTCTTAAAGAACAGGGCCCCTGGGCGTATTAAATGATGTAAGCGATACGCATGCAGTTTAACACCTCTATATCGCGCACCTTCTCAGTGACAGAAATTTTCAGCTTGCTTACTCTGCTTTTTTGAGTGTTGAGGGGTTTATACCACCACCACCACCACCACCACTACTACTACTACTACTACTACTACTACTACTACTACTACTACTACTACTACTACTACTACTACTACTACTACTACTACTACTACTACTATACAACAACAACAAAACAACAACAACAACAATTTATGCCCAGTGCAGGACGAAGGTTTCTCCCAGCAACCTCCTATGCCGTGAGGACCGTGAGTGACCTCGATATACAGAACAATTTTTTCGTCTACCCGCGTGTTTGTTATGCCGGCGCTCGACTGCAATGCATGTGCCAGTATTCGTGCGCGACGTCAGGGGTGGCATCCGGAGGAAGCCACGTCGTAGCGGTCGCTGCCACCCGCGGACACCTCGTCTCAATTAGAGGCGCGTTGAACGCGCGCGCAATGTATCAGTGGGCGTGACGGATCCACTAACGAAGGCGGAGACGCGGCGCGCATGCGCTCTGCGCTCCCTTCCTTCCCCTCCCAACGTACGCCATGCCTGCTGTAGCACGGGCCAGCGTACATATAACCCTCGCTCATGACCGCTGCCTTCGCTGCCTGCTCTTTGAAGCGCCCCCAGCCTGCCTGCTTACGGTGGTGGCAAAAACACGCCTTCAAGGTCACGCCGCGGCGACCTCGGCCTGACATCGGTGGCGGCAACGCTTGCCAATTAAAACACCAGCGTCGGACGCAAGAGCAGACGCTGCCTCGCCCCCGCACCACTGCGCGTGCGCCGTACGGCTTCACCATGGAGTTTACTTCAAAAAAGTACTAATAGAGGGAACTGTGGCCCTCGTGTCTGTAAGTGTCCAAGGAAGCTGCAAGTACGGTATACAGGCTAATACAGAGGCTGTAAGCATGGGTGCGCGAATATTAGAAATTTTCTATTAACGAATCGAGTATTGTCGCATTCGATTCGGTCCTCGACTAGAATGATCATATTCCATTCAGTCCTCGAAATAGTCACTTTTTTAAAATACAAATATTTGTCAAATACTTTTCGAATACTTTGCGTAGTCGACTGTGCACAATCAAACATTAAATTGAAACAGAAATGCGATATTTTTCATCCCATCCACAGTGGAAATAACGTACAAGAGCGTGCTACGTCGCTCAGTCAGCCAGAGTTTTCCAGCGAAACACGATCACTCGTAATGAAAAGTTGTTTTGACACCGCATACGGCCGTGGGTATTGTTTGGTACTATTATTAGACGCAGCACATGTGTCCTCTCATCGGAGTAAAACATAATACGTTTAACTGCAGCATAGTTTATACGATAGTGAAACCATCTGGTGCGACAATTCGTACTATAGAAATTAGTTTTTTTTTCTTCTCTCTCTCTCTCTTTTTTCTAAGCTGCCTTTGACAAAGATGGCACGCATGTCTGGTCGTGACGGTGTTCTCTCATATTAAATGGTTCACAAGCTTGCCTTTAACAACCGATAATGCATGACCGCATATTATCCTAAGAGCTCTGCGTGTGTGAGGAATCTGCTTAGTTGTCGCGAATACTTCCTTTGTGCTTTTAATAAAGCAAACTTTATAATGTGCAGTGTAACGACAGAAGCTCTCTATTGCGAATACCCTGATATGAAAATCGTTTGATATTGATGGTGAGAAGGTTGTAGGTTATTCGCAAACTATTCGAAAAACATTCGATATTCGATTCGACTCGCTTCTGGCACTAATCGATTTGTATTCGATTCGTTCTCAAAATTTCTACTTGCAGTGACCCCTAACTATAAGTCTATAACGATGAGTATTCAGACAAGACAGAGGTTCACTGGAAGTCACGAGCAGTGGTCGAACGAGGAAAGTCGCTGTAGCCGACGTTTCGACAAACAAACAAACAAACAAACAAACAAACAAACAAACAAACAAACAAACAAACAAACAAACAAACAAACAAACAAACAAACAACAACAAACAAACAAACAAACAAACAACAAACAAACAAACAAACAACAAACAAACAAACAAACAAACAAACAAACAAACAAACAAACAAACAAACAAACAAACAAACAAACAAACAAAAGCTTTCGCAACAGCAAACACTCCTTGTTCGAACACTGTTAATCACTACAATGATGGGTATAGTACGTAGGTTCGGCTTAACTTTGTCCTTCGGACTTTGAACAGCTTCGTGACGTTGGAAGTCGATCATTTTCAACAAAACAGTATCGCGCTATATGGACGCAACAATTCGCAAGCGCGCAGAAACTTATAATGCCCTAATCTCAAAAAAAGGAAAGGAAAAAAAAAAGTGTGGAAATGCTTTAAAATAAAGCGCCATAAATAACGCGACAAGAAAAAGCCACAGCCACGAAGATTAGACAAATCCATGCGCACTCCTCATCATTCCCCATGGCATCTGAACAATCGCCGCACCAAGTTCCATCTAGAAATTCTTGTAGGGAGCTAGCTCTACGCGCTTCACCAGATGCACTGAAATATAATTGCAGTATATGAAAGGTAAACACTAAACCAGTTGAAACTTATGAAGCGCATCTTCAGCAATCTGTGTGAACTTGTTTGGCAGCATAAGACTGACTACTGGAGGAGAAAATGAAGTTCAATTTTCTTAATTTTGCGGCCATACCGCAGTGTCGCGGCAAGCCCCAATGACACCACGAATTTCAATATATATATATATATATATATATATATATATATATATATATATATATATATATATATATATATATATATTTGCGCCTATTTGGGCCGCTTTTGTGCGGAAAAAGTTCTCGGAATTAGCTAAGTCGAGTCTTCGGCTTCTCTAACATATGCGAAGTAGGCAAGGCTAGTAGTGGTAGTAGTAGTAGTAGTAGTAGTAGTAGTAGTAGTAGTAGTAGTAGTAGTAGTAGTAATAGTAGTAGTAGTAGTTTTTTGTACTACAAAAAGAAGAGGGAGAAATGAGTTAAGAAATGAAGGGCTGTGGGTATCGTAACTGTCTCACTCCCCAGTGGACACCTCAACTCGCGGCCGTGGGAAAGGCGGAGGTGAAGAGAGAAGGGGAAATAATATAACTATTTAATCTACAAACAGTTCACTATATATTCGATGGTATATCCTAAGAATGCAGTGGTAAATACGTCGCAGTCCAATTGGTTTTGTGGAGGCATTCGCACAGAATTCTGAGGTCGCCATAGAGTATAGTCCTGCACTGAGTTCGCAATCCATGACGTAAATGCGGAAATTTCAAGGCGAAGTCACCACACATCTCACCCCCCCCCCCCTTTTTTTTTTTTTCGCCTGCATCGTTTTTTTTTTTTTTTTTTTTTTGCTTAGCAAGAAACTGCCCATGGTAAGACTGACGAAATGCATTGCTGTCGCGGTTAATACGTTTCCGAACAGCGGAGAAACTCTTGTACAGAACAATGTTAGCTGGAATAGGAACGGATTTCAGGCACAATTAACGTCCGTATTTCTCGAAACTGGCGCTATAGGAGGAAATTACTTTATTGTAAGTCCTGCGAGTTGGTGGAACGCGCTAAAGGTCCCGCCTATAGGTGACAAAACTGGCGCTATAGGCACAAAACATTTGCAGCAGAAGGTTGCTTTCAGTACTCGCTTACTTCAGTTTTACAATTACAACATGCCCTCTTAGACGAATAATTAAAATGTGACTTAGTAATCTTTAAATAATCACATTGATGATTCTCGCGCGGATTCTGATGTATGCCGCGGGTATGAAACGTGGTCAATAAAAAATTGCACCGACGATTACGATACTCCATGATCCGAAATTTGAGCGCAGCTTTATACGTGTTTTCATTTCGCGATATATTGGTTGGCGCGGACTATCTATCTCGTGCAGCACGCTGCAAACGGAGAGATGTGTGGCGCGACTGCCTCGCCAATCGGGAGATCGCGAGGCAGCGTGTGGGAGACGCGTGGGCGCGATTCACAGCAGCCGCTGCAGACATACCTTCGCTCATGCAGCGTATTGTTTCCATATATGGTATCGGTGGCGTCATCGGTGAACAGACGACACGCGCTACTCTGGCGCCATCTCGTAGCCATCGTCACCGCAGAGCCCGTCTTGCGTGGCACTACGCTATTCTTCTCACGCTTTCGCCATACCATCCTCCTCCGATTTCCTCCCCGCGCTCTCTTCGCCATCGCCGTCTTTCATCCCCCGATGCGCTCCGCGTTCGCTTTTTCATCCTTCGCTGTGCTCTTTCGCTCGGTTACGAGGGACGCCGACTCTCGCCGCAGTAACGGGCGCCTAAGAGCTGCGCTCTAAAACTATATGGTCTCGGACAGCGCACCCCCACCCCCCTGCTTTTTCTTCCTTTTTAATAATCTGCGACCGAATTCACAAAGCTTTTAGTTCGTAAGTGCAGTCTGTCTTAGCTAATAACACGTCCGCCTTGGCTGATATGTCCAACGACTGGGGGTCCGTAACAGCTTTCATAACTTCTTTGTGGACGCGGGCCCTAGGTCGGTCGTCGCAGGAACACGCGACGAGAAATACTGCGCCTTCTTGCGTTTCTCGGAGACACTGGACTTTAGGACGTGTGGTGACGAACTGTATATAGATATACCCAGCAAGAGGTCGCATTGGCGGAGCCATTGCCGGCCTCGTGTGCCATGCTAAAACCGCCTGTAACATGACCAATACCATCACCACCACCAAACACGCAGTATCTTGCGCCCCCTTTAGGCATTGACGAGCAGCTCCACAGGTGCCGCGTAATACAGTTTTCCTTTGTTTTTTTTTTGTTTTTTTTTTTGGAATAGCCCGTCTCGGTGCATACCAGCCGGCGTATGCCTGCTCAAAACTAGAACCACAGAAAAGAAGAAAACACACACACACACACACACAGAGAGAGAGAGAGAGAGAGAGAGAGATGTCACGGGTATAGGGACACAACTGATTCAGCAGAAGTTACACTATACTGAAATTACATGAAGAGTTAAGAGAGAGAGACATCAAGACAGGTGGTGCATGTACGAAGCCGGTCGTTGCGAAAATCCAGGAAGCGTTGGCGCCTCTTTGTCTGCGGCCATGCACCGAAGGATTCAACGGCCTCGCTCCGCCAGCCGTGCCAGGGCGAGGCCATTCCGCCTCCCGCGGGACGCGAGCCGCCAGCACGTCGCCAGCCATCGGCAGGTGCAATGCGCGGGTGGGGGGAACACAGGATGCCTCCCCATCACGCCATCAGCTTATCTGAACGACGCACGCAAGTTCCCGGACATGTACGACACGAACGTGGGGTGGGGATCTCTGTACAAACCCGGCCCGCGTCGCGTTCACTGCCCAAGGACGGAACAAAAACACGTCGGGAAACTAGAGCGCTCGTGCGGAGAGACGCGAGTTAGAGGACACAAACAAGCGCTATTTCTTCTTTTTCTTTTTTTACTCACAACTGAAATTTTAGTGCGCAGAAGGGAAACTTTATATTATAGACACATTGGGTGCATGTCACGTGAGCTAAATACGAACAAACAATAAAGGCACGTGTCTGACAATGGTTGATGTATAGCTTAACTCTTTATCATGAAGTGACAAAGAAGGTTGGCTTACGCATAGGGCGGCATTCTTGGTGACGTGATATGCCTCCGAGATCTGTCGAGTCAGTTGGTCAGCTCTAGTTTCTCAATGACGGAATATCAACTATAACCAAACTATCCATCATATGCCATAAACACGATGCGTTTCTTCTCAGTGTAAACGCCGCGAGCTTTTATAAAACATTTTCGCTACCTGGCTGCGGCATACAACACTAATTTCATGCACTGTCTATGAGTGCCGTCACCTGATTTATCAGCCCTGCATGTTGGGGAATCGGTTGGTTGTTTGGTTGGTTGGTAGATTGGGTCTCCTTTACTCGCGCCTCATGCTCACCGTGGGTGATTGGCCGATAGTCAAATTCCACTAGAAAAAAAAAACGTTTATTTATTACTTGTAATGAAGGAAGATTTGGGGAAGAATCAAAGGAATGTGAAATAGCATATGTGAATATTTTCGCAATTACAGAGCAATAAAACAACGCCTCTGCATGTATTTTGCAGTCCACAACAAGAAATACTGTAGCGAACGAGTATGACTTTGTGCATATGCATCGAAAAGAAGGAATTGTTCTTGCCAAGATATAACACCATTTTTGTAGAAAACTATACAACTTATATAGTTTTCTACAAATACGACTAGAGGAAACGCTGTCGCTGCGATCGCTGTGCTACTATGGGAATGATGGTTTATAGTACACGAATCTGTATATTTTTATATGTATGTCCTGCAGTGGACGTACATATAGGCTGATGATGATGATTTCTAAACACAGCTGTAGGCAATTAGTCTCTGCCTGCGTGCCCAGTCATTGCTAATTGCAGCACTTATAACGCAACATTTCGTTCGAAACGATCGATTTACAAAGCCACAACGCCGCTTGTAGGCAAAAGAATAAAGTTTAGGCAAATTCGTTTACTGCCAATCGTCCCCATGCTGGTTGAACAGCCAAACTTGCCATCCCCGTGGACACCAGCGCCACAGTTCCCAGTAGTGATTTTTCTAGGAAGCTCTGCGAGCGGAGCACGCTGTGGGAGCCAATAGACGAAGGATTCGCCGAAGTCTGCTTATTTTTCTCTCTTGTTTTCTGAATATTCCGCAAAAAAAAAAAGAGACCTTGTGTAACTAGCCTCACGGAGGAATTCCGCCCGAAAATGGCACCAGGGAATGCATGCTTCGACGGTCACCATATGTGGTTCTTGATATAGATAGAGATAGACAGAGAGAAAGAGGGCGAGGGAGAGGGATGTTAACCAGAAGCAACCTTTGGTCTGCTACCCTGCCCGGGGGTTGGGGAAAAGGGGGTTAGAAATAAGGAAGGAGGGGAGAGAGAGAGAGAGAGAGAGAGAGAGAGTAATTAAGTACTACAGGCGTTCAATAGGTCCGCAAAAGACGGATCGCAAGATGGATCCAGGTAAGACGCTTAAAGCACCACAATGCTTAACAGTCTTTTGATAGGATATAGAATGTCGTCTATGTTGGAAGATTATCTCTTCCTACAGAGGTCGGTCGTCCAACTTCTTACTTGTTTTGACCCTGTTTTTACGCGTGGCCACGACATGACACGCCGACAGCCCGGTGTTGTGCCATAGCACCTGCCATCATCGCCACCCGTCCCTCTGGGTCCTGCCGACTAGTCGCCAACGGGACGTGGCGACACAATGCGACGCGGGTGCCTCAGCAACCGCCCCGTCTTGATCCGGTCAACGAGTCGCCAAGGGGACGCGACGACACAATACGGCGCGGGGGGACCTCGGCAACTGCCCCGTCTGTGTCCTGCCGACGTGCAAGCAGCCCCGGCCATCATCGCCACCTCGGGGTCCTGTCGACGAGTCGCCAGGGGGACGCGACGACACAATGCGACGCGAGTGACGTCAGCAACCGTCCCCTCTTCCTCCTGTCGACGAGGAGCCGCCGCCAAGGGGATTTAAGGAGGAACTGGCCCATTGTTAAGCCAGAGAGTCGCCACCGGCCGCCCCGTCGGTCTGGTGCGCTCTTACCAGCTCTCACTGCTTTGACCAGCTATCCCCAGCTAATGGCAGCTATTACCTGCTATTCCTGCTATATCTGTACATATTTGTACATACTGTATAAAGCTTTCGTCTCCTCTTCGCCTGCTTCAAGACTCAGTCTCTCGTCCCCGACCCCGAGTCGCAATAGTGGTGGCAGCGGTGGGATTGGCGAACCAGTATCTGAACAGCGGATGGCAAGCTGCGAGATACGAGGACCGAAGACGCCTGCTACACCGCTCGATGGCAGCTACCAGATCGACCGGCGTCAACCACTTTGGCTGGGTGAGTGCCCGATGTTTGCTTTTCATGTCGCCAGACCTCTCTAGCACAGGCAGATGTTAGTAGAGTGTTTTGTTTTTGGTAGACTATGATTTATTAATTTGCCTTCTTTAAATAGTGGATTTAGTTTGAAGTAAGGTAAATTTTGTGGGCAGCAACACGAGGAACGAGATCGCGATGGAGGAATTCCAAGTTCAGGACCTCATTCAAATTTGCGAGGAGCTGGGCATTTCCGCCGGCTCCGAAAAAGCAAGGAAAGCGATTCTCGACGTGATGCGAGCGGAGGACGTGACGACCGAGGAAGCCGAAGAGGCTTGGGAGATGATTGTTGAGCGAAAGCTGGAGGCAAAGGAACGCGAGCGACGTGAGAGGCGCGAGCTTGAAGCGAAAGAGCACGTAAGTCCCGAGGAAAGGGCAAGACGAGAGAGCCGTCGACAGAATCAAACATGGATATGGCGCACAGCGCGATACCATCTTTGTAGTTTCAAGGCGGGCGATAGCATTGTTACTTTTCTTGCGGACTTTGAAAAGGTTTGCGAGAAAGAAGGTGTCAACCGGGACCTCTGGTCCGAGCGGTTGATCCTGTTGCTTCCTCGTAGACTCTCGTGTGTTCTGGAACACCTGCTTGATGCAGAGAATCGGCACTATGATGAGGGAAAGATGGCACTGTTGAGGCATTTTGATGCTTTAAGTCAGGCCGACTGCGAAGGCCGGGTTGATAGCGACAATGCCGAGCTTGACGAGGACAGACCGCCCATTGAGATGGCTGCTAGTTCGGAATGTATTGGAAATGCTGTGGCGCCAATTTTGCCCGCGCTAAGTGATGAGCGTGAACACACTGTTGTTTCGCCGTCTAGAGAGGCCGCTTTGCAAACAATGGCCGACAGTGGCCCCTTTGATCTCGATAGCAGTGATAAAATTCGGTCAGTTGAGGAGAGACCTCAGGGCGAGCCGGCTAGCGCAGATGGCGTCGGATGCAGTCATGTTCTGTCAAAGGCACAGACATCTAGCGACGACCACGAGCCTAGCTTGGTTTTGCCGCACGGAGCGATATCGCTGCGAAGAGAGGGCAGCGTACCTACGAGTACGCGTGCCGAGACCACGAGCCCTGTGAGCCGCGCCGAGGGCAAACGACGAAGGCGCAAGCCGAGAAAGTCGGACTCGGGCGGCGATACGAGCCGGGTCAAGCGCGCCAAGCGCCAACACGTTGGTAAAAAGCGCAGTAGGGTGAACCCGAGGCTTAGGCGGCTGCTGCGATCTATAATAGGCGTGACGCGCATCTGTAAAGGCAGGATTTCTCGGAAATTCAGACGCCGCAAATGCCGCCGGTTCACAGCGATGTCAAGGAGTTGTAAGCAGAGGAACGTAGCGACGCATTTGGTATGCTTGATAGTCTGCTTTAATTGCCACTCCCTTCCTGGGGGAAAGACAGGCGACTGCCCAGCGGTCAAAGGGACAGTGTGCACGCGGGTCTGTAAAGGAGCCGCTCTCCGAGTATTTGGAGGCCGCGGGTCGAAATTGGCACATGTTTCAGGCAAATCAATTTTGTTCTGGTGTCGCGATTGGACGACGCTTAGGGCCGAGAATGGGCGACCTGCACGAGCGCGTCTAAAAACATGTTTGCGAACTCCAAGTGATTAGTAACACGGTACTTTGAAAGCGCATTATGTTTTATGTCATTTTAGTATTAAATTTTCTGAGTGTTTTTTGCGATAAGTTTGAGTCGCGTGTTGAGCGTAGGAAAAGGTGGATAGGCCAAGAGCGCATTTTATAAGGCTTTGGTCCTTTCTTTTCGCGAGACACCAACATTTTTTAGTTTGTTAATCATTTTACTGAGACCTGATTGCTGAACGCTCAAGTAGAGAAAGCGTCAGTGTTTTCACGTTTGTTGTTTTTACATATATCTATAGGCTAGGAAAAGCCTAAATGCTTAATTTCGATTGTGACTTGTTTTTGTATTGTACGCGTTAGTTGTAAGTGTCAGTGTATAATTTTGATTCACCTTTGCTTTCGTGTCATTAGTGTGAGTTTTAGTATCTTTTTTGTTTGTTTTGTTAGGACCGCTTCTGTGCTGTAAGAATGTGGTACTCGTTTCGCCGAGTGCATTTAGACAACACTAAGCGGCGGGCTCTTTCGGTTGGCATTTACAGTCAGATGTCATTCCGCGCTTTTGTGAAGTGGCGCCCAAGCGCAAACATTAGCGGCGTTCAGCCTTTGCGTCACGGCTTTCGGGGGCAAAATTAAGTCATCTTCGGCAACCTTGATCTTTGCCAACCCGCCCGCATTACAGTTGAGAATCGCTTGCGACGCAATTCTGATTTGATTAAGACTCGCGCATTGACAATTAAAAAAAAAAAAGGAGGTCCGTATCTCGAATTTCTCTCTCAGATACGTGTCTCGTGTTGTTCGGGATTTTTGTTGTTGTTGTTTTATTTTGTTTTGTTTTGTTTAGCGTAGCCAGATCTCGGAAAATGCTTTGTTCGATGATTTTGGTCTGGCGGTTTGGAGAGCATTCGGAGGGTGCTTGCTTTGGCCGGAGTGGTTTGGCGTTGTTGATTCTTGGTCGTTCCAGTGGACATTATCAGGACCGAGCAGCAGAAAAGACCACCGGCGGGAAAAGCGGCAGAGCCGATACCTCCAGACCATCCTAGACGTCGCCCAACCGGCGCATCCAATCTTCCGAGCTGCGTCGGACAGCTCGACCTCTGGATGCATTGTCTGGCGGCGGGGGTGCTGTTGTGCCATAGCACCTGCCATCATCGCCACCCGTCCCTCTGGGTCCTGCCGACTAGTCGCCAACGGGACGTGGCGACACAATGCGACGCGGGTGCCTCAGCAACCGCCCCGTCTTGATCCGGTCAACGAGTCGCCAAGGGGACGCGACGACACAATACGGCGCGGGGGGACCTCGGCAACTGCCCCGTCTGTGTCCTGCCGACGTGCAAGCAGCCCCGGCCATCATCGCCACCTCGGGGTCCTGTCGACGAGTCGCCAGGGGGACGCGACGACACAATGCGACGCGAGTGACGTCAGCAACCGTCCCCTCTTCCTCCTGTCGACGAGGAGCCGCCGCCAAGGGGATTTAAGGAGGAACTGGCCCATTGTTAAGCCAGAGAGTCGCCACCGGCCGCCCCGTCGGTCTGGTGCGCTCTTACCAGCTCTCACTGCTTTGACCAGCTATCCCCAGCTAATGGCAGCTATTACCTGCTATTCCTGCTATATCTGTACATATTTGTACATACTGTATAAAGCTTTCGTCTCCTCTTCGCCTGCTTCAAGACTCAGTCTCTCGTCCCCGACCCCGAGTCGCAATACCGGGCGCCTAAAGTGCGTCGCACTTAAAATGTTTCTGCGAATAGGGACGTGCCCGAACTCGACAGCCCCGAACAATACACCGTTTTTGGCAGCTTTGAGACTAAAATATTGACGATCATCATCATCATCATCATCATAACCCTCGTCGTCGTTGTCACCGGTAGCCACCCTACCGGTGAGGCAAGCCGCGCGAATTGGCATAAGTGTGCAACTGTATCCGTGCAGCTCTGTGCAGGTGACACAGTCAAACGCCTGAATGTTGCGAGCGTTCCATGCGCAGAAAAAAAAGATCGTCATTCCGAAATCGCCCGACGCTAACACAATGAGCGAGAGAATCCGTCCGCGAGGGTGTTCACGCAGTGCACGTCTACATTCCTACGCCCTTTACATAGGCGAGGCCCCACCTTCAGCCTGATGCCCAGGCGCACGAACACCGAAAAGAAAGACTAAAAAAAAAAAAAAAAAATGAGAGAAACACACACAGAGAGAGAAGACCCCAGAGGAGGGAGATCTGTGGGACCCCTCGCCGTCGCATGGGAGTCGTAATGAAGCCGCGCCGTCGAGCATTGTCCTGCTACAAATAACCGTAATCACCGACGGGACGTTCGCCGCAGACGCATTCTTACCCCGCCGCCGATTGTTGCCCGGCGCCACGCGGCAGCGTCACGTTTCGGACGAAGAGGAAAAGAAGGAATGAAAGAAATGCAGTCGGCGAGAGTCTCCAGGGGCTCTCCTTTTTTTTTTTTTCTTTTTTTTTTCTTTGTCCACCGTATCCTGAATGTGTTGCTTACGTATTCTCGCAGTTTCTTGCGTTGCAAACCTGGGAACAGTGGTAGGCAGCGCGAAATGATCATTAATGGTGGCGGGCCCGATTCCGATGCTTGAAACAAAGACTAGAAAAGCACGGCTTCCGAAAGACGCGGCTTCAGAAAGGCGCCGCTCACAAGGACTGCGGCCGCAACAACAACGACGACGACTGGGAACGGTTTGGTTCGTCTCTTTTGGGGCCGCCCCGGGAAAAACGCCTGCCGAAAGTCAGCTTTACATTGCTATGAAAAGAGAAAGAGAGATATAAAAGGACGTCCGCATGAGAGTAGCACGAAGATGGCTAAGGAAAATCACGCAGGTTTCTCAAGACGAAAGCTAATTGCAGTCGAAGGAACATTGCATACACCGGTCCGGATATCGAACTCGTGATTAACGCCTTTCCTCGAAGGTCGCTTTAACGTCTGAGACAACCATGTTTTATTATAATTATAATTTTTTTCCATGGTACTTATTGTCGGACAGGCAGCGTGAACAAACAAGCGAGATGCAACTCTAACAGCTGCGTGAACAGCATATTCCGATCATGACGACAAACATTTATGGTACTCTTTTTATGCGTTTGTGTCGCCGTGCAAGTGGAGACTAATGACAGACTATAGAGGAGACTAACAGGCAGGGCGAGCCCGTATTAACCGACTACTCGGAAGCGATGCGCTTTCCATCTAGATCGGTAGACAATTCTGCCATCAAGGTATACACGCTCTCACCCTCATGAAAAATTGCAGAAACAAAATTTTCCTCTTCGACTATACATAAGTGTGGTTCGCATAGATAAGTTTGACTCCCCAGAGCCACAGAAGGAAGCGCGGCTCCAACCTCTAAAAGTGCTTCCACGAATGCATTTTCAAGTACGCACGAATGTTGTGAGGTGTAGCTGTCTTCGCGATGTCCCCAGGCGGGGCTATACAAATCCGCAATGTGAAAACTACACAAACAACACGGACAAGACTTAGAAAACAACTAACACTGGCGCTGTGTTGGTCGTTTTTATAATTATTGAGCGTGTTTTTTGCTTTGTCTTTCACATTATGGAATTACACCTAACTAGCTCAGCCCTCAGTCATGATGAATGATGTGAAGGCACGAATGTTCACCGTAACTACACTGGCGGATCGAAAGGGGGCGGGCCCCTGGTCTTCACCGAGACCTATCGTGGCGGCGCTTCTGACGCATGAGTTGGTATTGGCATAGATGTTGAGCAGAAAATTCGCGCGCCATGTTTGAGCGTGCAGTACGCCTCCAATTGCAAGCCGCCATCTTCCTGGCAACCTCTGCCTGGTTTGCTTAGTGGCAAGTCACGCAAGATACATCGAAACAAAGCAAACAAGATATACACGTCACACCCATGGTTTCACGTTTCGAGAATATATTCTTGCAACAGATTTTATTACTCAGTCCTTTTCGAGACTAATGCGAAAATCTAAATCCTGGCATAGCAGTGTACAACAGATAAATTGCTAGAAGTGACCAAAAAAAAAAAAAAAAAGTGGTGCTACCTGTGGTATAGTTCATCCGCCCTAATGAGCTTATATATGAGAACCACATTTCATGTTCTTCCTATACCTTTGACAATGTGTTCTGTGCTTTGGGTGTTTTTTTTTTTTTTTTTCGGGTGGAGGGGTGGGGCGTTGGACATAATGATATTTGAATTATATTTTGCATTATTCCTTCTGATTACCTGTTGTTTATGTCTTTATCATGCGTTCTGTATACGCTTATATACTAGAATCGATCCCGAGGAAATTGCTTACTTATCAGTTATCACACGTTCCCTATATTTAAGAAATTTTGAACGCATTTTCTGAAACACTCTGTACCATAAATTTTGCTAGATACAAACAGAAACAGTAAGCCAAAGCACATTAATGGGCTTCACAACCGCGTCTTTTGACCCTTAATTCGGGCGTCGATTCGAGCTCTGTCATTTTAAGTACTATGTGCGGCAGCCCAGTTTGCGTTTCCCGCCATAAAGCCGGCCGACTTCCCGCTAAATTTTGCGATGTTGAACTTCAAAATTCTTTCTTCCCTGAAAACATAAAATAACTTTTTAACACTTTGTGTAAAACTAGTCGGTGTCCTTCTGTATGATGGGCCGCTGTTTCCCAAGGATCGCTTCAGTGTTCTACTAATGCGTAAATACAGTTCAAAATAATGTGTTTCCCAAGTTCAGCGTAGTTCTCCGGGGCTGTGCGAGGAACAAATTGGATTTTATCGGATAATACGCTTTTGTACAAAGTAATACGCAAGTATCTCTCGGGCTTTTGTATCCTGCAGCCATTTTTCACAAAAAGCATCTAGAAAGCATTTTATTCTTGTCATGTTTAAGAGCAGATTACAGAGAGAAAAATAAGAAAATAACTGGCAAGTTTAATTATGTAAGTCTTGTGACAATGAGAAATGCTTAATTTAGGGAAATTTTCTTTTCCCGCTTGGTTTGGCGCTGTTTGAGGTATAAAGTTTATTCACTCGTTTACTTTCTTGAACGGACTTCGCGCACCTTGATATTTCTCAATGTTAGAAGTGAAAAATATTCAGTATTCGATTCGATATTTAAAGATCGTTTTTCTCGAATGTTCGTATTCAATTCGGAATTTTGCCTCAAAATAATGTGTTTCCCAAGTTCAGCGTAGTTCTCCGGGGCTGTGCGAGGAACAAATGAGAATTTATTTGATAATACGCTTTTGTACAAAGTAATATGCGAGTATCTCTCGGGCTTTTGTATCCTGCAGCCATTTTTCACAAAAAGCTTCTAGAAGCATTTTATTCTTGTCATGTTTAAGAGCAGATTACAGAGAGAAAAATAAGAAAATAACTGGCAAGTTTAATTATGTAAGTCTTGTGACAATGAGGAAATGCTTAATTTAGGGAAATTTTCTTTTCCCGCTTGGTTTGGCGCTGTTTGAGGTAATAAAGTTTATTCACTCGTTTACTTTCTTGAACGGACTTCGCGCAACCTTGATATTTCTCAATGTTTAGAAGTGAAAAATATTCAGTATTCGATTCGATATTTAAAGATCGTTTTTCTCGAATGTTCGTATTCGATTCGGAAATTTTGCCTCAAAATAATGTGTTTCCCAAGTTCAGCGTAGTTCTCCGGGGCTGTGCGAGGAACAAATGAGAATTTATTTGATAATACGCTTTTGTACAAAGTAATATGCGAGTATCTCTCGGGCTTTTGTATCCTGCAGCCATTTTTCACAAAAAGCTTCTAGGAAGCATTTTATTCTTGTCATGTTTAAGAGCAGATTACAGAGAGAAAAATAAGAAAATAACTGGAAAGTTTAATTGTGTAAGTCTTGTGACAATGGAGAAAACCTTTTTCTCAAATGGAGAAAAACATTTTTCACTTGAGATATTTTTGGGGAAGCCTCTTTCTGTGACAACAATTATCTTATACACTTTTTAATAGGATCAGAGATGGTCGAGCGCGGCGGTTGGAACAGTAAGCGGGGAATGAATCGGCCGCAAGCGGTAGGGCTGTTGGCCGTTTTAATAAGAAACGAATATGGCTTGGTAAAGGCGACACGTCGGAAGACAGATCTTCGGAACACAGATCTTCAAGTCAGAAGCCAGTGAATGTAGGTAACTGTTCGTGCAACACGTTCTGGAGAAGAGCGGCATCAAGTGTTCTCGAAGGCGTGAGTTCGCGCAGTTCTTTCACGACATTTGTTTGCGAATTATTTGGTCGGTGAGTTCTAGTTCTTGAGCATACAGGAAAACTCTGCGCTCGCGAAAACGGCTTTCAACTTTTCATAAAACAAGCATTAATTGGAGAAAAACATAACCAAAGGAGTATCAGGTTTCAGCTGGAACGAGCGTTACAAGGGGTGTTGGAACAGGCAAAATTTCCTAATCGAATACGAACATTCGAGAAAAACGACCTTTAAATATCGAATCGAATACCGAATATTTTTCACTTCTAAACATTGAGAAATATCAAGGTTGCGCGAAGTCCGTTCAAGAAAGTAAACGAGTGAATAAACTTTATTACGGAGACCGAGCTGCCCGAAGGTGGGGAAAAAAAAAAAAAAAAAAAAAGAATTTATTTTCGTTATTCAATTGATACATGTAATGCCGTTCACAACTGGCTCTGTCAGGTTCACTGGGAAGCTTGTCAATGAGATTCTCGCTTGGGTTGCCACATGGCATAACGTCAGTATGAAACTAAAAAATAAGCATACAGGCCCGTTTCATATAGATTGTGCAGCAGTTGCTTGTAGAATGTGTTGGCCACAATCCATCGTTTATAGCCTACAACTGAAATCTGGTGCACCGAACGAAGGTCGCTAGATGCACGTAGCAGAGCGTTGTTCACGTTGAACGAGCTAAGTTAGTACTACAGCACCACACATCGTTCCATAATGAGATCGAACCATGGTGAGATTGACCAAATAATAAACTGCTTTGCCTAAATCGAGACATTAAATTTATAGGTTCCAGAAGGGTTGAAAATTGAGCTTGTCGTTGAAAATTGAGATTGTGCGTTCGCTGAGCAACTGTTGTCTATGCGTAGCAGCCGCGTCTCCTTTGCAGCAAAATCACTCAGAAAAGCCTCCTCCACTGCATCGGTCTTTCGGCAGCCTCGAATAGGTAATTCATTCTAATACGAATCAAACAGCAAATACTATTAAATTTTTATTCGAACGTTCGAATATTCACACATTGCCAAGTTTTCCACAAGCACACACCAGCCATGCACTATCAAGCCACTGACCTTTACAGGTCGTGATCTTTACGAGCACTCAGTGCCTCAATGTGCTAAAAGAAGCGAGGAATTTTAGCGATGTTGGCAACACTCAAAAACAAACATTTGACGTGAGAGGGCGCAAGCAGTTGTTGCAGAGCCAACATGGCAGCCGCCTATCTAGCTTCAAAACAGTATTCTGACCGTGAAAGGTAATGTGCTGAAAATACTTTAATTTGCACGGTTCAACGCCGTCTTTATTACGATTTTTTACATTCCCCGTTAGAATACATAGGTCTATTTGTAAAGGATTGATTGTATGTATTAACAAGAGGTCGCATATGCGAGTGCATGCTACAGTACGTGTTCTACTTCATTTCATCCTCGAAAGTAATTGCAACGACTACATCGCATAGGATGAAGGTAGTTAAATTACATCTGTTGACTTTGGCACTTTTGAATTTCACGCGTCCCCGTTCTTCTTGTCCACGAAATATAGTTCGTTCTTGTGTGAACGCTGCTCGGCGTTTCATCTGCTCTGGCATACTTGTGATCGTTCTTCTGTCGACAAGTAAAACTAGAGCAGTTACATGGGACAAATTACATTGCATTGAAAATATTCGCACAAACGCATAGCTCTTGTTGCTTGGGAAAACAAGACAGACATTGAAGGTAGATGTGTTGTACAGAAGGCGGCTCCTTTTCATGTCACCTTGCAGTGTTGTACGTACATTTCCGCGTGCCCTTTTATTCTGTCTTCCTAGGTGGGTCTGTATTTACCCAGCATACATAAACAATAAGAAGACCATTGCTGAAGGCCGGAGACTTCCAAAATCGAAAGTAAGTAAGCGTGATTAAAACCAAATACAACCGTTTGTAAAGACAGAACAAACGTTATGATTTTTGTTTTCTGCAGGGGGGGTCTTATTTTTTGTTCCATTAACCCGTCCTGACAAGCTCAGCATGTTTTCCACACATATGACTATTACTCTATGCGGCTCATACATGTCTGTAGTTGATTGAATCATGGGGCTTCATGTACCGAACCATTACTTGGAATATGAAAGACGCCGTAGCGCAGGGATCTGAAATAATTTTGATCACCTGGGTTACATAAACGTGCACCTAGATCTAAGCGCACGATCGTACATTCAGCCTCCGTCAGCATCCAGCTGCTGTAGTCGGGAACCGCACCCGCGACCTGATGCTTAGCAGCAGCAATATGCACTGGGCTACTGCGATTGGTCAAGGTGTATCTACCTCAGTGAATTAACCCTTTGCAGAAATATGAAAGTCGGCTGCCCTGTAAAGCCTTTCGACGTGAAACGCTTTTTCTCTCATTTTTTTTTCTAGAACCACAATCGGAGTCATGCAAACATTGAAGTAGAAACTACAAAAAATATATATACAAGAGGTCCTGTAGTTAGAAATTGAACTGTGACCTCTTCCATAGGCTATGTTCTTTCATGAACTGCAAAGCACTCAGGAGAAGGCACCAGTGCAAAGGCATTACATAATGTTTATTGTATTGTATTTTTTTTAGGCTTGTATCATTATAGAAGTCACCTTATTATAAAGGCGCACTGCCAGCCAACTTTAGTAGAAATAGGCACATGCACTGAACTTATTTGTAAAGGCCAATAAGAGAACTTCTTTGTAGAGGCCAAACATCTAACAAAGACTCTCCATGTTGTGGAGGCCGGTCCTTGCTGGATGTTTTGTCTAAAACTGGTGTAAGGAGTTATCGTAACTGGGCGTGCCTCGAAGTGCCGGTTGATTTCAATTTTGAAGTTGCAATACATGCACTAATGCTGGTAACTGTAGAATTAATTCATACAATTTTGTAAGATAGGCTTCTGTGACGTGTGAATTAGCACATCATTGTACCTCCAGTATTGCTAATAATGTGTAGAGCACCTGTCTCAGCTGCAAAAGGTTGTGGTTCAATTCACGCCGCCGCCGGGCACCGACCTCTTTGTCGAAAATGAGCAAAAGTGTTTCCATGGCCTGGCACTCAGATTTCTTCAAGGGTGATATGCTTGGGAGAGGAACCTGCACATTTAAAATCGTGTTGAAATCCTTGTGAGCACAGACATGTGACACTTGACTTGGGACAGACTTGTTAGACGTGCCTCCAGTAGTGCATAAAAATATTTTGTATAATTGTCTTTAGCAATGTGTTTTTAGTGAAACACATTGTTAGTAAATAAGCTTTCATATCTCATGCAAAACAGGCAACAAGAATGTAAGGGGAACTTCTCTGTCTGCTTTAGCTAATTGTCTAGTGCAGGCACTGCAGGGTGCATGATGCGTTGTAAGCTGCGCTCTGATTGCAGTTTGTGTGCTTTAGTTTGTCTTCTCTGCAACTGTACTTATTGTAGCTTGTGACATTTGTACTGTTGGTAAAGGCTCCGTAAACATAATCTGCTCGCACTCATCACAAATGTGACAGGGTGTGGTGCTTTAACCCTTTGAGTATACTGTGAATGACTCTACTCATTGTGATAGATTGTGCAAATGAAGCTCGTGATCGGTGCAGATCATTAGAGGTTAGAATACATCTCGTGAAGAACTTTTAAGGGACAGTTCTATTTTTAGCTTCAGCTTTCTGTTGCTCATGATAACTCCAACATGCAAATAATAATCAGTACAATCAAAAAGTGTACCTGATTTTTTTTACAGTAAGGAAAGGGTTAAGGAATATTGTAAATGTGTGCTTGGTAATTAGATTCTGTCTACAGTCTTAGTTATCTCCATAGGCGGTGCAATGCTGAGAACACCTGGCATGTTCATAATAATGTGTTGGCAATTGTTATGCATGGTGAATCCATGTTAATGGACTATTGTAACACTAAGCTTGTCTGTTCTGCCATTTCAATTTTTGCAGAGTGCCTCCAAACACTGCATTGAAAGCACAGTCATGCAGCTATACTTTCTTATCAGCAGGTTGTGGCAGTGTGTTCTTGCTTGCTTCTTTAAGAAATGTTTATATGGTGTGTTTACATTTGTTTCTTTGTAACAGTGTGTGGAAAACCCAACTTACCAGGAGATTCGGGATGTTCTAGATGCAACTGGCTTCAAAGTAGGAGTTGAGGTAGGAAACCGTTCAACTGCTTAACACAACATGGTGACATGCAGTTGTATTCTGTTTGCAGAAGTTGTGTCATGTTTACAGGACGGAATACTGTTTGCCTATTGCTGGCCTGTGCTGGAGTTGTGGTGAACATAACATTGCTTTGCTCTGATATGTGCCCATTTCAGAACAAGTTGTACCCCCGAGAACAAAACAAAGACAGTCTTTTGTACCGAGGTCGCATACGCGTCCAGTTGAAGAATGATGACAGCACACCATGCAACCCAGAGTATCCAACACGTGAGTTTTTAACTACATTTTCTCATATGTGTAACTCAATACTTTTATGGCAGATGGCTGCAAAACTCTCAAGAAAATTTAACTAGCTATGTGCTCATTTTCAGTACATGCCACCACTAGCAACTGCTTGCCTAACAAACTATGTATAATGATGAACAAGTTTGCTCAAGCAAATCTCATTATGGATAAAAGAAAAACACTTCTTTATGGATCTGATGACATGAATAGCCAGCCAGTTGCAAAGCCATTGCTATTGATATTTTTATAACGATTGTGCGGTGCATCTTGGCACTTGTAAACATGTATTGGTAGTGTCTGCATTTCAACTCTGACACGGCACGGACCTCAAGAGCTGAAAACAATTAAAACAAAGAAAAATGTGACAAAACATACCACGTTGCTCGCTGAAATGTTCACGTCTGCGGGAAGTCTGCTGCTTCAGAATCGTATTAATGTTTTTTCAAATAGGGCTGTAGATGTTTGTAATCAGGTTATAATATATGTTTGCAGTTTTAGACAAAGCAGAGCTGGCATAGATTCGAGCCACAAACGCTAAATTGCGACAGACACAAAGCTATACTATAGCTAGTGCAAATCAGTGCAAAATTAAAACGGACTAACGAAGCACGAGTGCATATCACAATGCTTGTGGAACACACAGTATGTAGTGTTGACGTTAACTAGGGCATAGCTACTAAACAAGTGTAAATTAATGTCTGTTCATGACGCCAGCACAGTGTTGCCCCACTGTTCTCTCTTACGGCAGATTTGTGGATGCGTAAAATTAGACAGTGATAGGGGAGCAGTTAGTTCAGCACTGTCTTCAGCATGCTTGCTGTAACCAGCAGTGTCACCCTCTCGCGCAGGTAAAGCACTCATGCACCACATCTGTGATATGATTCCAAGACTGAAGACCCGAACCCAGCGGCAAGGTGGGGCCGACCAGCAAGCACAGGGCAGTGCCAACGCCTCCAAGAAGGGAGGCAAAGGAGGCAAGGGTGCTAAAGGGAAGCGCTAACTCCCATGCACTCATCAGCTTCCGAGACGTGCACCATTCCAATGCATCGTAACTTTGATGTGTCTGGCGTGCTGCCTGCCTTGTATAAAGATCTTTCCCACTCTCTTTGTTTTGTCCATGTCCACGAGCTTCTCGCACCTGTATGGCTCTCAATTAAGTGGTCTTGCAGTAGCATTTTTGGTGTGAGATGAAGATTGAGACACTTGTATAGCTTGGAGCAGCAATACTGTGCGGGCATTTCACCTCTGAACTCGTGTTTGCATTTAATGATATTGATGGCACTAAACCTTTGCCTCATGTAGGTTTAAACGCAATGGAAATTAAAAAAAAAGCCAGCTATGGATAACTATTATTAAAGAGGAAACCATGATAATTTCAGAGGAAGTTCTCCGTTTGCTGAGGCAGTGACTCCTCTATGGGAGGCACTGGTTGGGGCTATGGATGCCCAAGGATGCGGTGTTGCAAAGAAGAAGAAAAAAAATATATATATATACATATATATAGACAGCTGTAATATGTGTGTTCAAAAGCTGAGGAGACCATCAAACATTTCTGATAGAGGTGGGCGAATATCAACTTTTTCGAATATGAATAGTAAAACGCTAGGGCATGTATTTAAGGCAGAAACACTTCACTAAAATTAGGTACCATGCCTGTACTGACTAATGCAAGAAAGAGAGCTAAATATCGCGGACAAAGGATCAATTTTAAACACAAAACCGCTAATTGCCACAAAAAAAAAAAAAAAAACAATGCACGAATAGCCTCTCCACATTTTTGAAGGCTTGCAAACAAGCTTTAAAAACAGTTTGGCAGTGAAATGAGTTTTGAGCATCGTGACTGGCAAGCACAGGATGGCTAGGAGAAATCCATTTGAAGACTCAAATCGCGTGTGTACATACCCATGTTTAAGGTTACTTTGTGGAGAAACTAAACAAATCTCACTTGCAGAGTTTGGCACTGATTGTGCCCGGCAGAATGATGAAAATTTTGTTGGGACTTGTACACCTTTAGAGACGGTAGTGGAAAAGTGAATGTTACCGAGTAAACCGGCAAAAATTACTGCTGGAGGATTGGTAGAGTAACATACAGAAGACCATACAAGCCAAAATTCTAATTTTCAGGAAACTTCTTTCCTGGCAGCCATTTTGCGTGTGTGGGATGCAAGTTTAATAAAAAACAAAACACGAGTGCTTGGTGGCCATAGCCACCACCCCATTTCAACGATACTGCTAACGTTCAGCCAGCCATCCATTTAATTCATGTAGGAAGCAACCGTGTACCCCGTTTTCAGGTGACAGCTACTCCAGTCTGATAAATTTGTTACATTGCCATTTTAGATTTTAGTTATGCTGTTTTTTAGTATTCGATGTCAAACTATTCTACTGTTTACTATTCAATGTCAGTGGTGGCATTTAAAATTAATGGGGGGTTTCCAATTGATCTCTGCTGTAAAGTCACAATGTTACAGAGAAAAGCTGAAGAGATGCACATTGAGTATA
This sequence comes from Dermacentor silvarum, assembly GCF_013339745.2. Lineage (NCBI taxonomy): Eukaryota > Metazoa > Arthropoda > Arachnida > Ixodida > Ixodidae > Dermacentor > Dermacentor silvarum. The sequence goes on along the minus strand of NC_051159.1, from coordinate 131,302,138 downwards.
TTAAAACATCAATAATGCACTCTTTATCATTGGGCACAGTTCTTTTTCTCTGCAGTTGTGGCCAAGTGGGTACCATCACATTCCACATTTGTAGCCTTTTACCATTACTTCCCACTTATTGAAATGCTACTTATAAAAAGGACAAACATTATGTCTCAACCTCCTGTACGCACCTTATTTTAGACACCATAAGGCCATTTTATCTTGCAGTACCTTAATTTTTGTAAAACCTAAGGGCACACAAAGGTTTTTCAGCAAGGAACATTACATGCTAGAAAAAATATTCTAGCAGAACCCATCTCGCAATGAATGTCGATGTTAATGCGATTATCATTTGAAGCATTGTATCGACACACTGTGATGAAACTGCAGAAGTGCATCATATATGCGGCGTGTATGCAGCCGGACTCTTCTCATGCGCTTCCTTCTGGACATGATGCACCATCTAGCGCCACCACAGCAAAGGCCCCGCGTGGTGCATATGTGAAGATATATCCAGACAAGATTGTCTGGATATATACGATGTGGGTTCGACACCGCTAAGCACTTAAAATTTTTTTTTGTGTCATTCCTGTGGGGCTGCGCCTCTGCCGGTCCCCCTTTCATTCAAGAGGAATGATGAAGATTATTAAGGCCCAGGACCAGACCTCTCAAATCCTGGCAGTCCAGAGGGCCCGCGAGAGGGCCGTCAGGTTTGACCCGATGGTCCCAGAGTGGGCCTAGCCAGGTGACGTTGAGTTTACTCACGTCTATTGTGGACCGAATAAAGTTGTTTCACTCACTCACTCATAGAAGACCGGTGCATAACCAGTGGCACATACCCAGTAATGCAAATGGATGCGAAACAGCTCTGTTGAAGAGCGATACACACTCAGTGACTGAAGATGGTGATAAAGACGTTCTGAGGTGCGGCACATACGAAGTGAGCTAAGCTGACATCAAGGAGGTTCATTGGAGTGGGGCACGTGCCAAATTTCACATATCCGTGCAGTAACACATAAGCAGTGGCACATACCCAGTAACAAAAGTTGTCGTGAAACGGTTTAAAGGGACCCTGAAATACTTATCTAATCATAGAATGACACCACTATTATGTCGTATCATGAATCTCCTGCCGCAAAATGTTTTCAAATTCTTCAAGCACAAGCGAAGTTAGGTGTAGTTGTCGAACGGAGAAGGTGGCTTTCTCTCTCCTTCAATTTCTACTAGTGCGCTGGAAGCTACACGGAGAATATGGCAAGGGAGCAATGCCCCGCTGACCCCACCCAATGGTTGAACACTTCAGTGGGGTGGCGAGATTTCCAGTGACTATGGCGAGACGGCTCGTGGCAGCACCCCGTGGCGGCCGCGATATCTATGCTTAATTTTTCGTCTCGGAGGCCACGTGCAGTAGATGCAGCAATGCATAGCTGCGAGGTGTAGACTGGCAGTGCAAAGATGAAATGGTTTTTGTCTTTTTGAGATCGCAGACCTATATATTGTTCATTTATTGAACTCAAATGAGCAATAACTGTATTACTGAGAATGTTCTCGTGATCGTGAAAGCAGCCAATAGTTGTAGCTGGTCCCAGTTGCTTGCGACGACACTGCAAAAGTGAGAGCGATTTTTCACTTCTGACCTGAACTTGTAAATTCCCTGATACATGCAGTGCAATAATATTTGGTTCACATGTTCGCAGGAGCCTTGTTAACATATCAGCCATGTTTTCTAACTGTGTTACAAAAAACATTCTGCAGAACCCATCTCACGATGGCTATCGACGATAATGCGTTTAGCATTGCATGAGTATAGCCGTATTGCCACCGTTGAAACGAGTTATGAATGAGGCTTGTAGTGCAGTGGGACTGCTCTTTTGCACTTCCCTAAGAACATTTGGAGACATCTAGAAGTGCCACCCTGAACACTGCGCGTGGCCTTCGAAATGCATGGCGCACCGATGCGGTGCGAACGCCGAGGCTCAAACAGGTATGCGGCAACCAGGCTCCTCTCTCGTGTATCTTTCTGGACAACATGCTGCGCCATATGTTGGTGCAGCTGAGAAGTCCACGTGTTGGTTTAAGGACAAGAAGTGTGATGCGTTGGTGCCTGCGAACGCAGAGAAGTATTGCCTCGATCGCTTGCCGTACACCTAGTGGCACATATTCAGTGACCCAAGGTGGCAAGATGTTCATTGAAGAGTGCCACATACCCAGTGCATTCATGGCGCAGCTCGCTACAACGTTGGCTCGAAAGATGTTCATTGAAAAGCGGCACGTACCCAGTGCATTTGTGACGCAGTCTGCTAAAGTGTTCGGAACCCTTGCGACGTGGGTTCGATTCCACCCAGCATCGGAGAAATTTAAGGGATCTCTTTAATGCGTTTGCATTCTTTGGTGTACCTCACGCTCTCTCTAGTGGCTATGTTTGTATCTAATCATTTTCCTGCCTATCTGGGTCACTGGGTGGTCAAGTGGTTGAATGGGCAGTGCATCGGGCTGCTGTGCTGAGGTCACAGGGTTCGAAAATAACCCCTGGACCAACTTGGGTCACTACGAGTATGTGGCAATGTGTACATACATGCCCTTCAATGAACCTCTTTCACGCTGACATGGGCCCGAGGGAACCGGGTTTGAAACCCAACTGTTGAACCAATTTGGATCACTGGGTATTTGACACTTCGTATTTGCTGGTTCCTAATGAACCTCTTTCATGCCATCTTGGGTCACCGGGTATGTCTGGATATGTTGGGCATCTCCACGCACAAACTTTGCGGCACCGCTGCCAGGTGGTGCAGTGTGTCTAGGAGGAAACTGACCTCGTGTCCATGGCTAGGACTGGTGAAGTGCTCAACCAATTCTTTTGGTATTGCAGAAGGACAGTTTACTAATGCAGCTAAAAAAAGTTTTCTCTTTAGTATGCCTTTAAGAGAGGACTACACTATACATGTAATCATTTATGCTGCAGGCCAAATGTATGGGGGTGAGTGGAATGCAGCTGGTGATAGGTGGCATGTGAATAAAGATGCAGCAGTGTGGCACAGTGTGCAATAGGAAGGACTAAAGTGGTGGCCCAGTAGATTTCGTGGCTGCTGGAAAAACATGAAGGCCTCCAAGCAAGTTAAACTAGCAGCTCTTAGATCATTCTTGTACAGCCCCAGCAGCAGCCCAAAATGCTGTTCTACAAAAATTTCGTTGACTTATTTTCTATTGTGTATGTACACGAGAATAACAGCACCCCTTAATAGCAACTGCTTACCCTTTCTTGCAGGCAAGACCAACAAGATTCTGCAACAATATTGAATGGTGCTGCCAACATGCTTAAAATATATACACGGAGAAAAAGATACTAGGCAGTCTTTACATAAATAGCTGACGGCTGTTCACAGAATACCCAAAACTAAACATTGAACTGAGTTTAGATACTAGTTAACCTCTAAGCTAACGTTAACGGACAGTGTCTAAAGAAACAGTACAAGCTAAACGGCAGTAGCTGTCAATGAAGATTACCTAAGACAACAGCTGCAAATACAGCCGCAATAATGTCACCAGTGGGCTGGAAAAACAATAAGTTTGCACTGATGAATCTGAAAGCCAGAAATTGAAGAAAAGCAGATGTTTTATTACGTGGAAGATTTTGCAAGCCGAAGCCATGTCACTCGTAGCCCCTGTAATGAAGAAAAAAAGCTTTATAATGCGAGTACAACACACCACCGATATGAACGGCACAGATATACTGAAACATCCCAGCACCTATTATAAGTGCCATTTGTGGCACGTAGAAAAAGTATAAGCCATAATATGAATATAAGGTACATAAAAAGCCCCTTCATGTGTTTTACATACAGTTAAACCTCGATAGAACGAACTTAAATATAAAGAAATTCTTTATATAACAAAGTATACAACCTTATACAACTTCTTGTTCATAGAACACCACGTCTTTAAACGTGTCTCTCAAATCATGCACCTCGCGATCAAGAGTAACTGCGGAAGCGGAGCAGCATCATGTTCTATATGAAGTCCAAGTGCGTTAGGATCCTACTGCATCCCCGCATGCACGCTGTATGCTTCGGGTGTGAGTGAAAGCTCGGGAAGGTGAGGCGAGAAGGATGGTGGCTTGATGAGTGCAGTCTTCCCGCATGAGCAAGGGGAAAAAGGGGAGGGGATTGAGCTCGCAATAATGTGATGAAGCATGCGCGAGTGGAGAGGGGGGAGGAAGGGGGGGGGGGGGCGGAGGGCAGGTCAGCATGCCTCTCCTTTTCTTGTGCGGTCGTGGCTGCACTTGGCAAAGCGCATACGCAGCTCGGGCGCCCTGTTTTAGAGGTAATCTGCTGCGTGTGCAAAAAGTGGGCGTGCCGAGATGGCGTGGCATCATGTGCACATACATTTAGTACAGGAGGTAGCATAACCCAGAGTTTCGGAGACGTGTTGAAGCGATAGGCAGACGAAGCATTCGCTTCCTGCTGCTGGTGCTTTTCACGATAGCGTCGCCCCACAGCGGGCGACACTATCAGCCGCGTGGGTATAGTGGACGTGAAAATGTCGCAGGCCTCACTTTGTACCTCCGATGTGAAGATATTGTCGACGCGGCATAAAACCGTACCATTTGCCGCGACTCTGAAATTCAACAAAATGACCTTTTTCCTATTCAAATTTGCTTTTTCAGATTGCCTGACGATTTGGAAAATCTTGCAGCCCCTTCTGTGTAAGACAATTCCATCGGCGACTTTACTTATTTGCCTAAAAGCTCGAATTTCAATATAACAAAGCAAATCGCAAATTTTACCGACTTCGTTATATCGAGGTTTAACTCTATCTGGAGAAGGAGAAAGAGAGGGGGAGTAGTTTAAAGAAAGCCTACTCAATGCATGAAAGAAAAAGAGCCTGATTTATTACCAGTCGTGCGCGGTGCATGGAGCTCACAAGCGGAACATGATGTCACCTTTTTCTCAAACACTTCCCTTTTTAACAGAAGCCTACTGCTCGCTCTTTTCCGGCGCTATATTTCGTCATATAGCATATTCCCATATGTGGCTGCTATTGGCCAATAGCTGACATCAATCAAGAAAGGTGTTTAGATCAGTGCACTTCTTCCTACTGTTGCTGTGTATATTTATTGATACAGTTTAATAACAGGCTGAAGTAAGCGAAAATCTCCTTTCAAGTTTCGATAAGAATTACGTATTTCTGGAACAAGCCGACTATCATCTTCTTGCGCTCGTGTAGGAACAATACCTTGGTCAGACTGTATATTGGTGTCGTAGCCACTGGGTCTCACTAATTTCGATTAGCTTTGAACACTCAACTAGCCTTGAACCACGTGAAACTTAAGACCATACACGCACTCACTCCTGACTGCTCTTGGCCAAACGTCTTGGCACTTCGCTTCATATTGAGCTACTGACAGCGCCTCTAAATGCGCAAGTTGGGTGTGGCTACTATACGTTGGTCAAGCTGGTGCCAGACAAAGCTGGTCCGCACCACGTAGCACGGCCAGACTAGAGCATATGAGCGTAAGTGCACACTCAAGCCCTGCCGTGCACAAAGCAAACACTGCACATATGCACTACAGTTGCATGTAACAGCAGTCTGCTATGTAGCGTAGATACCGTGGCCGCCGCGGTGTGCCGCGATGAGTCCGCTCGCTGGGTGCGTTTGGTGCGTCGTAGGCGCCAATATCAGAAAATGTGGTGTCTACGTGAACATCCAAAATGATATTTGAATTGAAACCGGCCTACATTTCTATATTTCATGGTTTATGCTGTTAAGCAAACCTAAAAAAAAAAAAAAAAATAAAAAAAGCCCTGTGCGCCACGCTGACGTTCAGCAGGTAGAGTGTTGTGGGCATGCCCCGCTCTGCCGTAGCCTTCGCAGTGCAAGGCGTTGACGAAGCAGCGGGAGCACCGCGAAGGGGATCATAGGCGACCTTTGAATGCTTTGCTTCTGCTGAACGCATTGAAGTGCTTTTTGTGACAAAGTATTTCTGAAATAGTCTATTTTAATTTCTCGACTTCCATAAAGAGGAGTTCAGGGCCCCTTTAACACCTGATGCTGTCTTTTATGCATGCTTACTAAAGATTACATAATAACAGTTCCCGCTTTCTTTGTTTGTGCATGTGTCTGTGCATGTGCACGCATGCACATGTGAGGTGGCTGGACAGGTGGGGGAAAACAAGTGCTTTAAAAATTTACACACTCAAAAGTGATGACTGCCATGGTAAAAGAAACAGCAAACTTTCTTTATATTTTGCATATCTCCTCCTCCTCATTTTGCTAATAACATGTCCAAATGAACAGGCAGTCCGCAAAAGCTCATTTCAACGATAGTCATTTTCATTGTTTTTTTTTTTTACAACTCTGACACTGAGGAAAATTAGTCCACAGAATATTGCTGTATGTTGTGCTTTATTGAAACACATTGAAACTTCAGTATAATGAACACAGATACAGTATAACAAATTATCTGATATAACAAACTAAATTTAAAATATTTCTTGCTAATATCAGCATGTAACGAATATATAGTCGAATCTCGTTAATTCAAACTGACAGTTTATTCGAACTGACGCTGTGGTCCCGTCAAAGTTGTGTATTTCAATGGGCGAAAATGCTCGGTAATTCAAACGCGAAGGCATTTGCTATGGTTAATTCGAACATACCGCGGCGGCGCCTCCGACTGGCATTGCTCCGACACCACCATAGAGCAAAAGCATAGGAGAGACTCCTTAATGCAGCGGTGGAGGCCCAGTCCGGCCAACGAAACAGCCCACGCCGGCTAACGCTCGCTTCCCGATAAGGCCAGAAAACGAAACTTCAGGGAGTGGGCTAATTTGCGCCGGGCCGGCTGTACCGGCGGCAGGCGCGCACGGAGACAGTCGAAGGTGAGGGAGCTACGAAGGAGTTGAGAGAGAGGGCGAGGGGAGCCACCGAAACCACTGCCACCGAAGCAGCGGAGTTGCCGAGGCCAAATCTGCTTCCCTGCCACCCTCCTCCCTCACGTTCGTCAGTCTCCCCGCGCGCCCACCCGTCGCCATGCCAGCGCCGTCCGCTCCCAGAAGTTTCGTTTTCTGCCGTTATCGGGAACAGAACGTTAGCCGGTGTGGGCGATTGCGCTCGCTATGCGCTTGCGCACCGTGATATTTCACGACTCGCACGGTTCGTGCATTGTGCTATGGTGCTCGAATACTTCAAAAATATGTCCTTCCTTTAATTCGAACTTTTTTTAATTCGAACAAATTTTCGGGCCCCTTCGAGTTCGAATTATCGAGATTCGACTGTACTAATATTTGATATATTGTAGGCATTTTCAGTTCGGGTGCGGAGGTAAGACTAATACCTATGTGGAATTCCATGATGGTTGAAGGTCATCGCGAAGAGCATATATCGTGCGACATGTACTCCGCGACACTGTCAGTTTAGGCTGCGTTGCACAAATTCAGTTAGGCGCCTTATGCCCACATGCAAGCTTTCGCCATGCCTATCGTTAATCACGATAGGCATGGAAACGCGAGGAAAAAAAGAGAGAGAAACAGAAGGCGGGGCTCGTGACGTATGCGTCAAGCAATTCTCCGGCTCCGATATGGGAGAACACAGGGAAGGAATTTCACTTGCGGAGGCAAGTGGATAGAGTGCCTATGTTGGTGGTGAAGCTCGCCTCATGAAATTATGAGCTCGCAGCACTTCAAATATTAATGCTATTATTAAAATTATTATTAAATGCAAATATTAAGCTATTAATGAGCCAGTTTCAAAAATTCTTGCGACTCCCTAGAGGGCACGTAACAACCTCCTGCGTATTCCCAAAATTTGCTATGTGGCCTGGTGAGGGGCCATTTAAAGTGCAGTAAACTGATCACTCCGTTGATCGTGTGCAACATGGTTGAGAACTGGCTGCCAAAAGTAAAATTAAAGGGATACTGCAAGGTTTTGAACATAGAAACTAAGCCTGCTTAGTCATTTCCCTACGCTATTAAGAATAGGGAGCTTTAGAATAGAGTACCCAAGCCACACACAAGCATTTAGGGATGCAAACTGCATTGTGGGCCCTCTGCGCCATTTTGTGCTTACTTTGTGTTCGTTTGTATGCCCGGCAGTTCGCGTCCACCAGTGCTTGGGCATCCAAATCCAAAACTCCAATTACAGTAGGCTCTCGATAATTCAACCTTGAAGGGACCCCAGGATTTTGTTTGAATTATCAGATGTTCTCATAAATATGACTCGGGGCAACATACGAACTTGTGTTGTAATGAAACATTCACATATATTCAATAATACAGTTGAACCCACTCACAACGAACTCGATAGTTCTGCGAAAAGTGGTCGTTATACAAGCAGTTCATTATATATGGATTCACCCTTGAAAACACTTCAAAATTTACTGCACGTAAGCTGGCATCAGCAGTTAGAATTTGGCAGCACTTTGGTCCGAAAACCAAATTTTCAGTGTCATTTTTGTTCCCAGCGCATTCCTGCACCTAGCTGCAAACTTCAGTAAGAAACGTTCATCTAAAGAATGAAGTGCGACGTCGTGTAGCTCTTTCAAAACGGCGCCCGGTTCCGATCACCTGTCATTTCGAAACTGCAAGCACTGCCGCAATTTTTTATTCGAGCTTGTTATTTTACTACCAGCGGGACATGACTGTATTCTTCACATGAGAGCGACGTATTCTAGTTGGCCGGAAGCGTAAATTTCGGAAACTACTTCAGCATGGCACCATTATGTGGTGGTCTTGGACATCATGGTCTCCACTTTACGACTGCGCGTCAGCTACGCAACAGCCATAAAATTGTGTTGTCTACGTCGCCTTGGGTGGAAAAAAATGCGATGTTTAAAAGGTAAAATGCCACCGCAAACCGTTATCAGCAATCGGCAACGCGTAAACTAAGCGTTACCGAACCGTGATCGCCTGATAACAGCGTATTAACCACGCCAACCCTTTGCAGCATTGCACGGCAGTAGCGTGTGGTGCAGTCGGTGATAGAACGATAAAATGTGTTGGCGTGCAATGTTGGCCGAGGGTCATGCGCGTCATTTTTCGTACCTGCTGCGCCTGCCATCTCAGTCACCTCGGTGGCTTGGCTTTTCTTTCTTTTTTTTTTCCCTATATCAACATGCGATTCTGTTGGTACACGAGATTTGGCCGCTTTGACACATGTAGGCAGGCAACCGGCTTTATTTGCCACTGTTAGTGACATAATAACACAAATTTTCAGCTAGAAGCGACAAAGGCAGCAGATATTTTCTGGCATGCACAAGCAAAAAGTATGAATTAACCGAATTAACGCTATGGCGCAGTTTGAATTAACTCTTTTCTTACCATGGGGACAATGGGTGCTTTTTGTATGTTATGGCAGATGTTTCTTTCTGAAGGAACTACTGCACTCAATATTTAATGTAATACATAAACAGAAACTAAAATGAATGCACTTTTCACACAAAAAAGTTTTATTAATGAGATGTATGTGATAAAAAAGATATCAATTGTTAAAATCAAGATTGTGCAATAAAACTGAACAAAGTTTGTAAAAACACGCTTGTATCTACCAAAGAAAAAGAAATGTTACAAAAATTATGATATACAAAATGTATTGCCATCTATTAGGCACTATGTCCGAAAAAAATCTAAATTTTTCATTGAAAGGGTATTCCGCTACAAAAATTTAACAGCAAGCACTACAGTTGGCTGTGCTGGGCTGCGGCCGCCGATGTTCCAGGCTGGTTTACGTCGTCGTCGCTTTTAGACTCAAAGTCCGACGAAAAGTCAGCGTGCTCCGACTCGCTGATATTCGATGTATCGATAAGATCAGCCGCAGAGGCAACGGAATCGCGATATCTGCGATGTCCCGTAGCACGCGCGCCGTTTCCGGAGCCGGACATTTCTGTGTTCTGCTTTGACGATCGCGAAACTTCGGAGCGTGTTTACAAATCACCGCTTGGCGAGAAAAAAGCGAACTGCTTAGAAAACCGAAATATAATTCTCCTTCACGTCCGTTAGTGCAGTATGTCCGTGAACGGCGCGGAAGATCTCGAAAGCGACGTTACAAACCATTGACAGAGAGCTAACAATGCCCAATGGGTGCAGTACGGAAAGAGTTAAGCGGCATTAAAATACATTGAAAACATAGAGGGCCAACCAAAAATTTGAATTTGTTTGAATTAACTGAAAGTTTCAATTATCGCGAGTCTACTGTACTGAGTCTAGAGTTACTGCTGCACATGCAGCATGGTGTCTGGAATTAGTATTTACATTTTGTTGTCAGTAACTACTCTCATGTAAAGCACAATCAACGGATGATTTTTGTTGGAACACATTTACATCCTCCTAAAGCGACACTAAAGAGAAACACTAAATCAGTTGTTTAGACTGATAATGTATTCTCCCAAACTAAATTTTGTGGCGCTAGGTTAATTATTAGATGAAAAGGTGGATATCAGTTTCCTTTATTGAATTTTGTGCCAAAATGCCATCGCCGGTATGTCAATGTGAGCTCACGAATTTCAAAATATTTTTTCGTATGTAGGCTACTGTGACTCAGCAATAGCTCCTGAAGCTTGCCAAGTTTAGTCTTTGGCTCTTTTTGAATACAATGCAGCCAATCTTTGCTGATGTCATGACGAGCTAGTACAGGGACTTCAAAATAGCATCGCTACTTGTTTGTCTATGCATCTTTTCTCATTTAATAAGCCTCTTTTCACGGTGACATTTTTTTTTTAATACTGTAGAAGGGTAAGCACTTATACAGCTCAAATTATTTTTCTCTTTGGTGTCACTGTAAAGGGTCTCTAACAAGGTCTCACCAGGCATTATTTTAATTATACACTGGGAGCTGTACAGCATCGTCCAAGGAGTGTTCTACTGCTCTCCCAAAAGCTCTCTCCCATTGCCTCAACCAGTATCTGCAAGCGAAGCTTCGTCCCTGCTTTGTCTCATGCCAGAACTGAGGGCCCACGCAACATTAATGTCACGAGCCTCGCCTTTTCCTTAACCTCTTCCTTTCTAGCTGAAAGGAACATTTCCGGTAATAGTTTTGCGTGCTGTCCATTCTGCAGGAATCCCTGTGCAGCTTTTGTTGCTGCTGGTTATTTGTGCGCTTCAGGCAGGACCCGTGACATTATAGACAAGAATTATGGAAACATCTCTGCCGACGAGAGAATTGACTGCTTTGAGAACAAGGGCATGCAGGGTTTTGTTTGAATGTTCAGCTGCCCTTGCGGCATACATTGGCACAATATTTGCAAACACAATCATCACTGTGTATTCAATGCACCACACTTCTTTGCTTGCAATGCCAAAAGGCAGCGAGGAGAAGATCCCTACTAAACACACTGCGGAACTTTGATGTTGCAGAGGGCTTTAAGCTATGCTGAAGTAAACAAGTTGAGTCATAAAGTTTGGTTTCTTGTGAAACAAACTGATTCATTCCTTTTAATTTATAAAAGAAATTCAGAGGTACATACTTCACAAGATGAGCAATCTTCCAGTCAGAGTCGATCTTCAACGGTCCCTCAATGACCACACCTTCAGCGGTCACTGTTGCCACTTGGTACTGCAGACGAAATAGCAAGAAGAGACACGTAAGAGTTCAAGTGTTGTAAAACAAACAGAGGATTCAATGCTTTAAAAGATGCCAGCGAGGTGGCTGACCACCACGTGCACAATACTTAACATTGACTGAGCACTTACTGCTTGTCCTGTCTACTTTTGTGTCAGATTTTGAAACCCCTCACCTTCACTGGACTGTCGTGCTCGAGGTAGTCATAAACCAGCAACAACATAAGAGAATGTAAGCAATACTAGCAAATGTTGGCTGTCCACAATGTGTAACTGATTAAAGTTCTAAGTGGATTGTTAGTGTAAAATTAAAAAGAAGAAATCTCAACGTGCTGCTGATCAGTTGCTCCATAAGCAACAGCTTATGGGATGCAAGTTTTGCAGAAAAGTCGAATGCCAGCCTAGTTTTAGCTTGCATTCTTAAAACAGTAAAACACTATGCTGGTTGTGTGCTCTAGTATGTAAAAACGTAGCACATTTGAAATCCAGGCTGCGCGCCCAGGCTCTTTCTCAAATCTTGCTCTCCTGTAAACTTCTGACTCTGCCTGTGCTTAGAACGTACTTACGACATATTTTCTGCATGGTGCTGGTGCGCCATGCCGTATGAGAAGCACAGTGTTGTCATAGCCAAAAAGCTCAACATGGGGTATGTGTAAAATTATTTTAAACTTGAATACATGATGCTGCAGAACAAATTGCATGAGTTGCCAATGCAAAATTCCTCCGAAGTGAAGGGCTTTAATTTACTTCTGAAATACAGACCTCTCGCGGCTCCACTGACAAGAACTTCTGCAAGTCACGAGACAATAATCCACATGCAGTTGGATGATACAGTCGACTTCCATTAATTCGATCAGGAGGGGACTGTTAGATTTGATCGAATTATCCGGAAGGTTGACTTAAAGAAGGAAGGAAAAACTTCCAGACACACCACTACCTTATTTGGCAGTATTTACCCGATTTTAATGTGCAACAAGTTCTAATGGGTTCTATGTAAAAAAACAATGCACACCCAATTTTATAACAAAAATGTAGCATGCCTCTGGTTACAGCCATCAGAAAAATGTGAAGCCTGCGGAGTGTACCTTTACCAATGAATTTACACTTAACATTGTTATCGCTCATGGACAGCTTTGTCATTGCTATGGGCAACATGCCATACTCCGTGTGGTCCATTATGTTTGATAATCGACATTTTTTAACGCCTCCGCAGTGATCGTGAATGGTGGCCCAAGCCTATACTTAACACTTCACCAGTTCATCCAGCGATGCACGCAAGTCTCCGACAAGCTGAACATGCAAAAAGCCTAGTTTACGATTGTGCAATTGAAATACAAGTGGAAGTGTCACGAAAAGCTTACAAAAGCAGCCGTTTCTGATACCGAAACTTTAAATACATAAATAAAAAAAGAATGTTGCCGTTATTGCTTGCCAGAAATGATGCATTACCTAGAAAGTACGGCTCCATGGCATGACCTCTAAAATTAGGTGGTGCCCGCGGCTGCCCGCCACACGCTGAAATATCTCGGAGGCAACATGCCGGGGGTTACGCCATGGCTGCTAACCACCAGGTGCACACGTCATCTGTTTTGGTGCTGTTTAGAGGCTGCTAATGAGAAAATTATGCAATTGCCAGCTCTGTGGCTTTGCCAAGATTGCTTTGCTGGTATACACTACTCATTTATAACTGATTCAGCCAAATGGATATTTCACTGCACTTGGCCTGCTAGCTTAATGTGTAAAATATTAAATTAACTTTCGTAATGAGGCGGCGCATCATCGCTGCCAACACAAAAACTTGTTCCTTTGCCATCTTTTGGTGACAATGGTAATGATGCTAAAGCCCACAGTAAGCTATTGCCAACGTCATAAACAGGGTTTCACATCTGACTGCAATGCGCAGGTGCCTCTCCACAGCACCACGTGGCGTGACGTCACACCTGCCACACTTGCGCTCCGGCGGCACAATGACCTTGCGCTCAAGGTCATTGCAACTCAATGAATAACCTTGCGAGACATGGCATAGTAGAGCTTTCGCTCTAAAAATGCGCAGGTTAGCATCGGATAACTATGTAATCATTCATGATGAGCTGCCGCTATTGCTTGAAAATCAGCATTTTCAGCCAAAAATAATGTGTCTTCAACACATTCACTGTCCCATTTCACTAAAACAGATGCTACAGCTCATAGAAATTGCACAGATACTGCACGAGACACTTGGCCAGGATTGACTTAACAGAAAAATTCAATTAAACTAGAGATGAATTACAGGAAGTTTACAGCCCTGTCATATTTTTGTTCACTATGATGACATTCATCACAATTGTGCTTCATTGCATTTTCGCAGAAAGCATATTCATGCCATATTTATATCCATGAGGATTAAAGAATAAATAAAAATAAGAATAAACAAGTTGTGGCACCAGCATGCTCCATCACCATGCGAGATGTTTGGCAGAGCTTTCTACATAGATTTAAAATTAGACCCTTTGGCATAACTGCCACTGTTCCTTATTTTTCGCAGGAGTACTGGTAGGTTGGTTCCGTTGAGCAGTGTTGCTGCAGTACTTGCCTTGTCAAATGACCGGGCGTCTCGGTAGTACAGGACCCTGAGGCAGTAAGTGAGCACCTTCTGGGCTTCTTCCTTCGTCAGCTGGCCAGCTTTCTTCTCATAGGCCTCACGGAGCAGTGGCTGGTGAACACAAAAAGCACACAATGAAGTTCAGTGGTGCCTCACTGGCCATGTACCTGAGTCCCTCAATGTGCATGTGAGCTTAGTAAAAAGTTGCAGTTTTTCCCCGCATTGCAAAACAGCGAAGCAATAGTCAGTGCAATGTCATGTGCAGTTTCACTGTTGCCCACTGCACCAGCTGGAGTAAACATTCACAGCTGCTCACAAGCAACCTCCTTTTGAGAAGAAAGCGTAAACTGAGACAACCTCCACAACTGGGACAACAACATGCTAGAAGACCAAGGTGCCGATGCCAGTTCCTTCCAGTAGAGGGGACCAGCTAAGTGGGCATCTGCACACCTGCCAACCTAGCAACATGAAAATTTGGGAGACCGCCGCGCGAGGGAGAAGGTCAAAAGAAGTTGTTTGACCCCCCCCCCCCCCCCCATAAAAATTTTGCCGCCGTGCTAAACATTCACGTCACAGGTGCACGTGGTACAGAATAATACTTGTCACCTTTCCACGAAGTGACAAAGCATGAAAAGTAAATCGTGTATCTGAGAAATACTTGCAAGTACTTCTTGGCTTCTGAAAGCGCCATCGATCGTTCTGACTAAACTCGGGGAAACACGAAGAGTAGTTTGGCCTTCTGCACTTCACTCCATGATCATTTAACGACTGGATTGCTAAAAACGCGCACGCCATCCTGAGATGCGCCAATCCATAAAATCCAATATGGCAGTGCCCGTCAGTTGCTCACATTCGTGGTGATGCCGACAGCCGCTACTTCGATTCAAGGTGCATGCCCATGACTAACTGCTCCCGCGCTGCTTTCCCGCATGGTTATATTATAGGGCGTAATAGGATTATAGTGACAGGACATAAAAAAAAAACCAGACGCTGTGCTGTGGCGGCCACTTTCCGGGATATTTGAGGTCGCGTCCGTACAATCAGGAGAGTTGGCAGGTACGCACTGCCAATCATAGCAGCTAGAGGTGTGACTGCACTCTCCAGGCACAATGTTCTCTCCTGTAGCACTGTATGGGCAGAGGCTGAGAGGTAAAATGTTGCTGGCAATCTGCAGGTCCCGCATTTAATTCCTTGCGGGGCAACACAAACTTTATTTCTTCATAAGCTCCTCACAAAGCACTTCGGCACTTCCTGCAACAGTCACCGGTGAACAGAAAGAATGACTGGGAAGCGAGCACATACTATAATAAGTCAGACCACTTTTAAAACTTTTATTTTGGAGTGATGTGACATCCAGTACAACGCCTCTTTTGAGTGACAGGAATCCTGTTTCCTGGCTCAGCCAATCAAAGTGCATCGAAACCGATATTCCTAAATGTGACTGCGAACCTGGACGACAATAGCAATGAAATCGAAGTAGTCCAAAGTTACTGCAGAAGTAAAGCATTTACGTTCATTTATATCTCGAAATGACCAATTTACAAATTATCACTTTACAACAAGGCAGCATGAGGCAGCATGCCACCATCATGAAACATATTCAGAGAGATAACATATAAAAAAAAAGACGACGAAAAAAACATTGCACGACTGCACAGTGGTAGCTGTTAAACTAATTTGACAGCTAATAATGGTACACTGCTGAGTTTATCTTTATCTGCCATCACACCCCAAATAATACGAAGTTTAAAATAATATGAACATAACATGAAATTATAACCAGACAAAAGAAATCACACTTAAATGTGCATTTCCCCACATTCAGTAACACTGCTCCAGCCATTCAAGCGTGTATTCAAAATAACACCCCTGTGAAGCTATCACTTTAAAGCTGCAACCAATTTATTCAGATTTTTTCTCTTCAGATATAGACAGCAGATCCCCAAAATTAACACAAGAGGTAAGCGAGACATCTTGGCATAGGTACAGCGAACTAGAATATACAGGCAATGTGGCGACTGATGCAACTCACACCTTATCGCGTGAGTCGCACGATGCGCT
Source organism: Dermacentor silvarum (assembly GCF_013339745.2). Lineage (NCBI taxonomy): Eukaryota > Metazoa > Arthropoda > Arachnida > Ixodida > Ixodidae > Dermacentor > Dermacentor silvarum. The sequence continues at coordinate 131,285,965 of NC_051159.1, read as the reverse complement.
GCTCGTAGTGGTGGTGTTGTCGTCACTAACTAATGAATGTGTCTAGCAAACCGCAGCTTTATGCATGGCCTGTCTGGAGTGCGCATCTGCTCTGATGCCAGAATGGCCGTGCCTCAGCGCATAATGCACTTCACCGCAATGCACCTTCAATAGTTACCGACTGCAGCGCCGCCGCTACTGGCGACACAAAATGCGCCAGGTGGAGAGGCGCGGTCACGGAACTCAAAAAAGGTCCAAGTACACTCTAGCATGGGCAGTAGGTGATATTTACCTGTGCGATGTAGGCTCCATAGCCAGTGGCCAAAGTGCTACTTTCAAATGCCGTTCCCAACATGTCAACCTGGCCCAGGAATCTGCATTTCAGAGGAAACAACATGATTTTTTGAGGCATTCCAAGCATCAGAATGATCACTAAATAAACAGTGGCCAACACATACTCGTATGTCCATTCACATTGCACACCTCACACAAGAACATGAAAAACATTACCTAGTTTTGCTACTTCCAATAACGTAGTTCCGAAAAGGCATGGAGAAGCAGCTCATTCATAGGACCCAAAACGGTAAGACCACAGTGTGTGGGCACACTTATTGTCAGAACCATTTTCACATGCACTGTTTTCAAGTTCACTTACAGAATGGCCAGCAGCAATGACATGCTGTCAGCGGTTGCTCTTCACTGTAGAAAGAGCTGCAGTGCATTTCACATTAAGTGAAAGTGTTGCCTTCTGTTTTAATTATCACAAGTGTGAAAAGACAGAGCCATGTTAAAGCTCTTATAACAGAAACCTTAATTATCATGTGTTTTCCTTGCCTGCAGCGACTTTAATTCAGGACACTTTTGCCTCATGTTCTTGCGAGCGCAGCTCAATGCCCAAGATCCCGTGCTAACACACGTCGGCGAGCATAATTCTGGTGACCACAGATGCAGAACAACACCGAGGAGAGGGGGGAGAGCTGCTGTGTGCATGCTTTGGTCTGAGCAGTAAATGTCAAGCTAATGTTATCTAATATTTCACTGGGCGCTGACTAACGCTGACAGTTTCTTGTAAGTCTCGTCTCACGCACCATCGAGGAGCGATGCCTGCAATGCCACTGGCGGTGCTCCTCCTCATGCCAGTGTTGCGAGATACCTGGTAGGTGCCAGGGCGCTGTTCATTGTGCCCTGCAGGAGTTGCCTTGTGTACTGCATCACACCACTTGCACCCGCCTATAGTTAGAAAACTGTCCGAGGAGTTCAAGACCCTGCTGAGAGCCATGCATCGGCATGGCTCACGGCATTCGAGATTTGCAAGTACTGTGTCACGCGCCGCTGCAAATATTGAATGCCGTGCTTAGTGCCCACAGCCGTCATAAGATGGCAACCACAAATTAAAATGAAAAGTGTAAAAAGAGATGAATATATCAAAAGAAAGAAAGAGAGAGAGAGAGAGAGAGAGACAGTTTCGACAGAAAGGCGTGGGGCATTGATGGCAATAGCAAGGAGACAACTACGCGAAGTAAAGTTTCTAGTTTCCTTAGCGTCACGCGTGCTCAAGCAAACGTGAACAGATCTCGCTTGATGACCACGAACACTCCCTGTCACAACGCGAGTGAATGCTTTGTGCCGTGTCTCGGAAACTGGAGATTACATGGCAGCCAACACTAGACGCGTGGGAACACAATGCACATCAAGACACCAACCATCTCGGCTCTGCCTTTGCACTTGCCGCAGATTACCTTCAAGATGGCAGGCGTATGGCCTGCCATGTGCAGCCACAGCAAGAATAGAGGAGGAGACACGCGCTAGGGGGAGAGGGCAGACAGGCCCGTGTATCCTGTGGAATGAGATTCGCGAGAAGACGCCCTTTAGTAGCGGGGCCATTCTATGATTATTTACAAGAGTGTTTCAGGGCCCCCTTTAAAGCGCCTGTTGTTCATTGTTAAAACAACTAGCCGTAAAAACTTGGCCATTTCTGAAAACCTTGTTCAAAGGAGTGGAGGGCATTATGCGGGGTACCCTCGCTGCAGAGGAGCTGTGGCGGCTGAGCAAACGTGTGTAGAGGTCAATTTCTTGCACTTGCACACACCAAACAAAACACACTACGACATGACTAAAAAGAAATTCAAAGCTCACTTAGTTTCTCTTGCAAAAAGCCACTCTGTAAAAGTTAATTGAATTGTGGGGTTGAATGTCTCGAAATTGCATAGTGGGCACGGTTCTCCCCGTGGTGGGTGGAGGGGGAAATGCCACACACTGCTCCGGTTTGCCACCCACCCCTTTCAGCGGGAAACTTGGCAATTAGGATTTCATCAAATTTCCTGATTCCCTGTTTTTTTTTCCCCAATCCTTGGGCGCTCCTTTATCATTAGAGAAAATATTAGGAAGAAAAGTGATGCAGAATTGGTACTTTTCTAGTGTGTTATTGACAAAATTAAAGTAGAAAATGGGCTGTCAGGAGATGCCATCGCACCACAAAGCGTGCAGCTTTTTGTTGATGCAATGCCACCATTTTGGAACCATCATAAAGGAGAGAGATCTGAATTTCAGATAGCCACAGTGCCGTATTTCAGTGTACAAAAAATAAGAGCAATAGAAGACAACGAAAAGTGGAAGAACTGTAACAATTTGTTACTGCTGCCACGTAGACACAAAATGCAGATTTATTGCCTGTGTGATGAAAAAGAACAGGAAGCAAGCAGTAGAGGGGCGTTATCGTCGATGTAGGACGCGAGCACAGATCACGAGCTGTTGGCGCCGTGACCGTTGTTCCCTTGGAGCTGCATTGGTTTTTCGCGTGTTGCTTTCCGTTAATAAATCCCCTTATCACCTGAAACACATTTGAACCCCAGGCACATGTTCCACATGCATTTTGACAGTGGCGAGCTGTGCATTTCTTTGTAGCAACAAAGTTTGCTAGTCATGATACGATGCGTTGCTGGCTCAGCTTCATTAACGTGTCCGAAATGTAAAATTAGCGAATGTACAATTCAAAATGGCGAAATGGTCAATTTGAAAGGAGAGAGAGAGAAAGAGGTTTTGTTGGCAGCCATACATAAGTGCTGCCCTGTGATTCTTCAATGTAAATTCATGAGCCTAGATGATTTACAGAAGTGCTTTTAGACACAACTACATGTTTCGAAGCATCAACATGTGCTTCAGTCTACAGCCCAATGGTTAGAACGTTTGGCTGCTGTGCCTGAGGAGCTTGGTTCAAGTCCCACCATCAGGCATGTAACTTTTTAATATTGCGCAATAACTAGTGTGAAGTCCGTGTTGAGCTCACTTGGCAAGAACCCGACCAAGCAACCAACAAATTACCCATTCAGAACCATAGGAAAGTAAACAAGCTTGTCATTGAAAATAATATCACTGTTAATTAACACAAGTTGTGCTCACAATGATAAGCAAAGGATTGGTACTTACGGAACACCATCCTGAAGGCCGGCGATGAGGTAGGTGTTCCACAGCGGGTCGAACCTAGAACGCCTGCACAATATAAAGAAAGGACACCGTCTCAAAAATTTAAAAGCCAAGTGGTTACCAAGAACTTTGTGCTACCAGCTACCCAACACTAGAAATAATCTGGTACCAAACAGTGAGAATGACTTTCCAGACCAAACTTTATTCTGGCATATAGAAATAATGCACCAAGCTGTATGTATTAAACTATGTGTGTCAAGTGAATTGTTTGGAGCCAAAGTGAATGCACTAGACAGCCCATAGCAAAATTAATGTGCATTTGAATGCCATTTGCTTGATGTTGCTGACAAAGAAATGCAATTTACTCAAAATTTACACTAAAGCAAGGCATTTGCATATACCTTTTCAAGTGGATGATTGTATCGTACTAAATACCTAAACTAATGCCTTGCGGCAGTTATCACTTGTTAACCTTTTCTCTAATGAGGCCAGACAATGTGTTGCTGACTACTTCACAGAAATATTTGAGAACTTCTTTGCCTACTTATACCAGTACAATTACTGTGGTAGATATGGACCAACTGTAGACAAGGAACTTAAGGTTTGCAGCCAAAAAGCATGCTCTCAGATTGTGGGAGTCACTATTCAAGTTATTGCCAGCATAACCTTATTTTCGTTGGTGCTATAGAAGGCCAGTCAGTCATTTCTACTAATGAGTTGGCATCATTCACATTATGCCAGCGGAGAGTGATCAATTTTCAAAGTGTGCTCGTGAACTGAGAAATAAGACTAGTACCATACGTCTAAAAGCATTAGAAAGGTTTAGATTAGCTTAGAGGTTAACTCGCCCCGTCAGCTTAATTCTACCATGCATATGTACAGACATGTTGAATTCTGCTGATTAACAAAATTAAATTCACCGACTTCCCTTCTGATTCGCAATAGTTCTCACTAGCTTTTATTGCATTCTAATGACTATTGCTAGACTGCACGTTCCCTATGAAACTGCACAGTTAAATGGACATTAAACAGCAATAAAGCCACTCTTGTGAAAAGATGTTTGGCAAAGCCAGAAAAGATGCAACAACAAAAGAAGGCTGGTGATGCTGCCTCAAAGTTCCCAAACCAGCTTGCCATAACGTCGTGGAATTTAAAGGCGTCTGCTCATGCCTAGTTATTTTTTTAGTGCGCTAGCGCCAGGGCTTCCAATCCGCTGAAAAGTCGTGTGTGTGTCTGTGCGCTGCATGACCATAAAGAGCCAACAGCAGTGCTGCGTGGTGGAGAGGAGGCAAGCAGTAGGTAAGCCACGCGTTGGAGGAGAGAAACCACCTGCAGCCAATAGCAAGCCGCGCTCGGCTGCAGTTGCGGCTGGTGGGGGGGAAGCACCCATGTGCGGTTCTCCTCGTCTCACAGATAGTTTAGCAGCGCGTCAGAACAAGTTGTGTTGCAGCTCTTTGGAGACAGGCTATGGATGAGGCGGAAGGTAATCTAGGTTGGTTGACGCAAAGTGCTGGGCTCGACTGGTTCCGACATTGTAGCTAAACGAGAGAAGTTGGAAGCAGACAGGACGAGAAAATGTGAATGTGCAAATGAAACTCCTGCATAGAGGGAATGCTGCCTTGACGCTGATGCCGAGGCCACGAGAAATGCGCGGGCTAACAAAACTCCAGAACTTTAAGTTAGCGAATCCAACTGGCGTGGTTACAACACAGTGGAGGAGCTCTATAGACTTGTTCCAAAGTGAAACCATCATGTCTGAAGTAAAGGCCATTTCCAACTATTTCACATACCATAAGACTTTACTTGTGAAATTAGTTGCTAAGGAGAAGTGATATGTGTTGTTGATATGTGCAATTAAGCCTTGTGTGACAATAATACACGCTAAACAATGCAAAACCAGTCTTTATTTCGAAAAAGATTACAACTAACAATGATCAACAAAGGTATGTCAGGTGAACCGAACAATCCATGCAAAACCATGATAAGCCAATGTAATGAAGAAGAAGAGCACATGGACAAGGCCAGCCGGATCACCAGAGCTTAGTAGGAGTGTGAGCCGCTTGGACAACCAGCTGTTCCTGTTCTGCGTCACCTGACTTCTCGGTTACGAACAGATGCTACTATCTGAACTGTTCAATACACCCCTTTACAATTGGTGGAGGTGCTGGGTCGTTGTTGGTCATCGGAGGTGAAATGTCGGCATTCCTCGGCGTATCGGGCGACGGTTTAAATGGGAGCCACGTCTGACACGTGTTGGTTGATAAGGCAAAACCGAATCGATGGTATGGTAAGGATCGCGACCGTAGAGAAGAAAGTATGGGGAAAATCCTGTAGTACTTTGGGCAGCCGTATTGTATGCGTACATGACAAATGGGAGGATGATGTCCCAGTTTGCATGATCCGACGAAACGTACATGGCGAGCATATCCCCAAGGGTTCAATTGAAATGCTCCGTAAGCCCATTAGTTTGAGGATAGTACGCCGTGGTGGGCCGGTGAACTATGCGGCATTGAGCAAGCTGAGCTTCAACCACCTGCGACAAAAACACACGGCCTCTATCGCTCAGCAGTTCCCGAGGTGGGCCATGTCGAAGAATGAAACGATGGAACAGAAAAGATGCAACGTCACTGGCGGTGGCTGCAGGTAGAGCGGCGGTTTGAGCATAGCGTGTAGGGTGATCAACTGCAACAATAATCCATCGTTTTCCAGCGGGTGTTAGCGGTAGCGGCCCGTACAGGTCAATTCCCACACGGTCGAAGGCACCAGCAGGGCACGGAAGCGGCTGTAATAAACCGTGGGCCGGATGAGGGGGGGATTTGCAGCGTTGGCATTGCGGGCACGAGCGGACAAACTTTTGGACAAAGGTAAACATTCGTTGCCAGTAATAACGGTGCCGCAGGCACTCGTACGCTTCAAAGCGCCTGCATGTGCACATTGTGGGTCGGTATGGAAAGACGCGCACATTTCGGAAAGCAAAGTCCTTGAGATAACTAGGAGTCACTTGCGACCATTGGGCTGGTAGTTGCGTCGATACAAGAGGTTATCCCAGACAGCAAAATGGGCAGCCTGGCGACGCAGGGAGCGGGAGATGCAGGCGAGCCAGAAAGGAGATCCAAAAAGAGAGGCCACCCAAGGATCCTTGCACTGTTCTGATGCGAAGGTGTCGATGTCGACCGACGACACCGCCTCACCAAGACAAACTATGCAAACCCTACGTGCTGCTTCAGCTCCTTCTTCAATGACTTGTACTGCGACGGCTACGGCAGAGTGGGGTGTGCCCACAACGTTCCGCCTACTGAAGGTCACCATGGCATGCAGTACAAATTTGATTTTGGATGTTCACGTAGACGCCACTACTTTCAGTTTTGATGCCGACAATGCTCCAGACGCGGTTGTCCTCACCGAGCCACAGTGCGCTCAGTCAGTGGACTTGTTGCAGCAGCCCACGGCGGCCGCGGTATCTATGCTACGTAGCAGATCGCAGCTACCTGCAAATGTAGTGCGTATGCGCAGTGTTTGCTTTGTACATGACAGGTCTTGAGTGCGCGCTCGTGCTCTTTTGCCCCAGTCTGGCCGTGCTATGCGGTGCAGACCGGCTTTGTCCAGCACAAGCTCGACCAGCGGATAGTAGCCACATCCAACTTGCGCATTTTGAGGCACTATCAATAGCTCAATACGAAGCGAAGTCAGCCAAGGTGTCTAACCAGAAGCGGTCAGGAGTGAGCGTGCGCTGGCATGCGTGCACGTGGTCTGACCTTAAGCTTCGCATGATCTGAGGTGAGGCGAGTGTTCAAAGCTATTCAAAATTAGCGAAACACGACGAATACGATACCAATAAGCAGGGTGTCCAAAGTTTAATTCCTATGTGGGTGGCCACGGCCGAGTGTGGGCAGACAATAGTCTGCTTCTTCCAGAAGTATGTAAGTATTGAAATTCAAAAGTAGATTTTCGCTTACTTCAGCATGTTAATTAAACTGCATCAATAAACATACACATAACAGTATAGGAAGGCGAGCACTGATCCAAACAGCCTTCTTGACTGAAGTCAGCTATTGGCCAATAGCAGCCGCTTATGAGAATCTGCTATATATTACGAAATAAAGCGTCCATAACAAGAGTGAGGAGCAGGCTTCTGTTGAAACGGGAGCATTTGAGATAAATGCGACTTCACACTCCGCTTGCGAGCTCCATGCACCACGTACGACTGCAAAATTTTACTGAGATGATCACAGCAGCATATGCTATCCAAGGACTGTTTTTCAACCAAGCGCGATAGGTGGTTCAGGACCCTTTTAAGAAAAACAAAGTGAAGTGAAATGAAATGTTGCGAGGAAGCAAAGCTATCCTGCCTGCAGTAGAGGCTCTCTCCTACTGCCTCTACCATCAAGCTTAAGCTGTAATGTAAATAAAATTTCAGACTTCCGTAGTGCTTTCTTCTTCATATATACAGAGCGATTTAGCTGAGCAAAGGTTCTCGCTTTCCGAACGTTTGCTTTACGTCCTAGGTCATCGAGTAGGTTGTGTTCAATTGGCGCTTCCGTCTCGTCGAGCAGACGACTGCTGACAAAAGTGTGGCACCAACAAATCACGCGAGCGCAAGTGAATGTTTGGTAAGCCAGATTCTTGGGCGATCTCGTCCCAACTACGGCTTGCTCTGCTCATGCCGCTGCATGCTAGCAATTTGCACACAACCTCCTAGCGGGAATGCTAGTGCGTACAAAGCTAATGAAGGCACCAGAACATAGAATGCTTCCCTCGCTCTGCTATAAAGAGGATTGAGCGGAGCGTGAAGGTGTGTCCACTTGGCTTCTTGGTTGTTTTGCAGCTGAGCTGGCAGCGTGCCACTTGCGTCTCAGAAAGACAGGCATCTAAAAAATATGAAGTCTGTGCAATTCCCTGCAGTGGATCAGCATGTGGAATCTGAGTGGAGCGGAGCAAAAGCGATGCTCTGCTAAAGCTATCTCATAAGTGCAAGCGATTGTTTAAAGAAGTGCGCCTTCCCCAACACACACAAAAAGATGCCTTTAAGAATATAGGTGCTGATAAATGTTGAATTTAGAGAAAAATAAACGATTTGTGCTCAGTGAACTCATAACTACCAAGAAACACACTGCCCAGGTGTTACACAAGAAAAGCACGAAAGGTTTGTTCAATGGCACACATAACACACCGTGAATGGCTCGCATCCCGTTGCGGGAAATATAGCACCAGTACCTGTGTGACATGTTTCAAGCATTGCCACAGCCTATACGTCAATGCATATGCGCAGTGTCCTAGAGCTCATATGTACTGATAAACTAGCTTTAAAAACCTATTTAGTGAATAAAGAAGTAATTCCTTAAACTCTTGGAGTAACCTTCAATCTGTTTTTCTTCATTTGCATCTGTTGAGAAAGATCATAACTGAACTGCATTCTTGGAAGCAAGTGTTCAGAAAAAAGAGTTCTTTCTCTGGGAGCCCTATCTGCCATAGAATGCAGCCAGGCAGCATCGTTGCATGGAGTACGCACCTGTTGTACATGACACGGGTGAGCCATGAGTACAGGGACTTAGGCTTGAGTCTGAAGCCATCGTTCAGGCATTGTTCACTGATCCTGGAAGAAAACAGTAGAGAACACTTTGTCATAAAGGCATGTTTGCACTTGAACACTGAAACGAAACTGCGTGTAAGCATCAATTCAGAGCACGAAGCATGGCAGAATGTCTAACCGCGCTGGGATTGCAAACAGCCAGCAGCGAAGACGATGGCATCCACTTGGGAAGGCACAACAGTGAAGTACATAATAGCTCTAATGATGCCTCTAATAAGTTCATCAAGGGTGCTCAAGCAATGTAAAAGAAGGTTTCTAAGCCTGCATTGAAGCTGTATAGAATGAAAAAAGTAAATGGGTTAATCGAGTTCCATTTGTGATAACCAGGTTTCATTATTGCCACTGTGACCTGTTTATGTTCGCTGTGGGCCCTGCAGTGGTCGTGAGAAAGTTTGCTGAGCGAGAGTGATACCGTCATCACAATGCGGTGATTTCCCACTTCTTGTGTGACAGACGTGATGTCAAAGTGCAGCACTACGATTACCGATTAAAAATATAATCTGAGGTTCACGTTCTTATCATATCGCTAGTAGTACTGGAAAAAAAAAACTGCGGTATTACATTGTACAGCCATTTTAGTTCTTGCCTCATTATCACACAGCCATGTGCGAGGTGTCGTAACCATGGGAACGCTGCATCAACATGCCCAGCACATGGAGAGTCAACTCAAACCCCTCCATCCACGCACCACCGCCGCTTTTGCCGATTTGCGCCAATCTCTGATGTGCGCCGCTGTATTCTGATTCGTCACTCACACCAGTTCTGCTACCACAATTTCCACTTTCGTAGTTTCTGTTTCTGGTTGTTCCGTTTCCGGGATTTCCAGTTCCTGATTTATCGCTTGTTGCACACTCGCACCTCTGCACAGCGGTAGCAGACGGCAGTGACGTTGCTTTCGCTCAGAACCAGAAGTGGGACCATGCAAGTTCCACTTGATGATGGAAGCTGAGGGGACGAGTGACGGAGGAGGGCAAGTTGGCGGTACTTAACCTGGTCGGTGAAAACGTGTATGGAGGGGCTTTAGCACCAACGTCCGTCTTCTGGAAGCTGCTGTTACCACAGAAGTGATGCCATGGTCTCCGAAATCCAACTACACTATGCTAGTACCCAAACATGGCGGCCACGATGATCGTCACTGCACCTTATCATCACACATATATCGTTTTGATTTTCTTACACCGAATATTTTCACCAGAGTCTCAATGTCATAGATTTGTCACTTGGTGCAAAACGCACCTTTCGTGCTATCGTGCTGTCATGTTTCTTGTTTACGCAGCTTCTTCACGTGCTAGTACCCCAAGATGGCGGCCATGATGACGTCAATGCAAACTGTCAATAACAGCCAAATTATAATTCCTCTGCATTCATCCTGTGAGGTCATTGGTTTTGTAATTTTGAAAAGCAAATGAATACCACATAAGTTCCATTCCTTAAGGGGGAAAAAAAAAAGGAAGAGAGGTCAGGGGAGGGAGAAGAGAGAGAGCTTGCACAAATATGTAATGTTACAAATGCTTTTAATTTGACTGCAGGTGTAGTAGATTCTAGCGCATGTACTCAATTCATTTTTATGATAATGTAGGTGGTGATATGAAAACAATGAATTGCAAATGAGGTGCACATACTTTTCACACAAACACAAAGAGTAGAACATGGCTCTTGGGAATACCACCAATGAATTGAGACAATGCCAACAGACATCAGTTAAACAATTCTGGCCATCACTACTGACATGGACACAACATTGATCTTCAGCAGCGGCCTCAAGTGAAGCTTCCCACCACCATTGATCAAAATTGGAAGGCGTTGCTTGCCTTCTTGGGTTGAGGCATTTGCTGTTTGATAACAGGTGTGCAATTGGGGCCAGTTGGCTATAAATTGCATTAGATAAGCACACTGTTTTGCACAAGAACAATTCAAAAACAGGACGGAAAGTGTGGTGTGTTTCGTCCCATATTGAAATTGTTCTTGCGCAAAAGAGCACGTTTATCCAATCTTGCGGTTTGATGCTACCCACCTCCTGCGGTAATTTGCTTCTGACCATTAGGACGTTCAGGGTGTAATAATCATGCTTGTGGGCTTTAGCAAGTGCACGCACAAACTGCTGTGAAAGACCATGCATATGAATGCTGGTGTTGTTGCCTCAAAGTAAATTACTCATTTTCACAAATTTTTGCAGCATTCCTGGGGTTAAAAGATTGAAAAGTTGTCACTGTGTCAACTTCACAGAATTTTGGCGCCTGTTATGCCTCCTCCATGGAAGAAAGGATCTTCCACGCGACTCTTTCTGGATGGCCCACACAAAGTGCATCTCTTAAACACTGTGTGATGAGAAAGAATACTGACATTTTTTGATCGATGACGCTCTTGAGGTACTGGAAGTCAGCGTAGTCACCGCTAGCTGCGGCTATGATCTGGTCGTTAACCTTGAGTATCCGGGGGCAATTTCTGAACCTAGCCAGCGATCCATAGGAGCCGAGGATATCTGCTGCGAGCATGACTCCGCCATCAAACTTGATACCCAGTACAGACGTAGCCGTAGTCATGGGGCTCCTGCAATTAGTTAATGTAAACAAATTACACAATAAAAATAACCAGAGTATTGAACGACGCTGATACATAACTCTTAACAATAAAGTTGCATGGTCTGCGTGAAAGACGTTCACAGGTGCAGCACGGTGTTATCTAACGCTAATAGCTCAACCAGTCGCTACGGTCAGATGCATGTGGTTGTTTGTTAGACCTACACAACACTGAACTATGCTCAGCACATGAACATCCCAAGCATTCCCCTGAGTGTTTTCCTATTTCACTCGACATAATAGTGCCACAGGAAGAAGGAATACGTCAATACGACTCGATCACTTATTCGACTGTGTCCGCCAGACCAGTAACACTAGAAGATGGTGCAATGACAAAGAATACCCGTAGCAGCCAACGTGTGGCGAAAACCTACTGCGTTCGTAGCACGCCAAGAAAGTGCTGGGTGCGAAAAACGTCAACTCATTGAGCAGCATCCCAGGTAGCGTCGCTACCTCTCGGCAGTTCGCAACAGAGACCATGAGTCATACTGGTGATTGTACCATTGCGGTTTTACTTACTGAGTCCGCTGGCGTGTCCCCTCGTACATAGCTGTTGGAGCTGTAGGTTGAAACTTCGAAAAGCCAAACGAGGTTTCCCCCGGCAGCACAGAGATGTTGAACGCCATTTCTCTTTTGGAATGAATACGAAAGTGCGCCTCACGCTGAATTTGAATAGAATTTAAAAAAAAAGTTTCAAGTTCGCCTAATGTACGCACACATAATTGCTATTAAAATAGAATTAAACATTTAATACATACTTGCTTATGGTTGTGCTAATTTATAAAGACACCCTGTCGGCCACGAGTACCACCGTGGCCACGGGTCGGCGCTATGTGCAGTTGGCGCCATCTTCAAATCCACTGCGGTTAGTGCGATATTGCGAGTAGAGTAATTGGGAGCGCTTGATCAGTGGTACTCACCGACGTGCCTGGAAAGGTTATGAAACAAGCAGCCGAGTAGCATTCTGAAGTGTGCATTCGCGACAGTTTTATTGTCGACAGCCAGTTCAGTGGACAAGTGTTGTACCATGTACCGGTGCACTATGGCAGTGGCGTTGCCAGTGGTTGGCACACCAGGCACGTGCCCCCTAAATCCCCCCGCCCCCATCCACGCGCCAGCGTAGCGCTAACGTGTATGGACGAAAGTGGTTCGTTATGAGAAAAGGAAAGGTTGGCGCAATTTTCTGCAACCCTTGAGGGAGCACGCTTTAGTGCCCCCCACCTGTCGCTCTTCCCTTCCCTGGTCAAGTGCTTGTCCCTCCGGACAGAAATTTCTGGCTACGCCACTGCACTATGGTGTCAGTTCATTCACTGTTTCGAATGAAATCATACCGATAACCATTCGTCAGTGGAGCATCCTAACAAGGCCGCTCGATGAAACGCACGAGCGTTTCATCGAACGGCCGTGATCCTAATCACGTATAGACCTACACCATAGCCTCCTTGATTGATCGAGGAGGCTATGCCTACACCACGGCATTACGCCACGAAAATGCGGTGGCGCTGTCGTCGGAATTTAGTTTCGCTTGGTAGGCACTCCGCCGCCGAGCCGCCGCCCGTGTCGCGCCTACCACAGTAGCCGCTGGGTTTCGCGGATGGTTGTGCGGTTCCATGTGTGAGATCTTTATTCTATGATCTTACAACGAAGGAAATGCAGTTTGTAGACGTGCTGAGTTGCGTCGAAATACGCAAGAGGCTAAAGTTTACATAGGTTTCCTATTGATGAAAACCGTCGCAAGCAATGGGCCGCCGCGGTAAAAAACGAAAGTTGGATTCTCATACCAGATCATCCATTGCGCGCAAAACATTTCGTAACCGTTAAGCTTCTCTTTTATTTTGAGTGGCGTGCATGAGCCAAACTATGATCTTAGGATCGTTATTAGCACGTCATTAGAATTTCGTGCAGCAATGTGGGAAAGCTAGATTAGGATTAGCCTTGAATGTAGGTCGAGCGAGCAGATGCCCCACAAAGCACGTCACATCCAAATTTATTTTCATCTCTAAGAATTGCGCCACTTGCAGTGTAGATATCCTATACCACGTTCACATACGCAGGCAGCACAGTCACATCTGCGTTAATTGCAGTGTGGATGTCATAAACACGCCTAAACGCGTTAAAACAAAATGTACAGGGTTAGTCCAGAGTTGGAGCGATCGGACGGCCGCGGCCTGCAGCTCAGATTGCGTGGTCTTACACAGCCGGCGTCGCCATCGGGACCAACGTTCCTAAAAAAAAAAAAAAGAGAGAGAGAGAGGTACCGTCCCGTTACTCGGGACGGCACCTCGCCGGTCCCATCCCCGAGGCGATCGCTTCTGTCGCCACTCACGGCGACGTAGAAATCAGCTACAGCTTGTTTTTAACATGAAATAGTTCTTAATAGAAAAAGTATTTCGAATTTTCACGTGTTTCGTAAAGCAGCGCCCAGTACTAAACCACGGGCGCGATCGGGAGCAACGATCCGACGGCATTTCCGTCTCGCGGACAGAAACTCAAGCACCGGCCGTCTCAGCGAGGCGGCACGGCTGGCAAGTATACTACGTTTCGTTTGCTAATCGCACCAAAGACACCGTTTGCTATTCGTTTGCTATTCACACCAATTCATTTAAGCCCACGTTAATCGTGTTGTCAAACATAAGCGCACTATGATGAGCTGCAGGCCATATCGCAAGCGCTGTTGGCCGTTACTGCGGTTGTCAGCGAGCTAGGCCTACCGTCTCGTTCGGCCGTATTCCGATGGGGGCGAAATGCAAGAACGTTTCCCTGGGTCCACGTTAAAGAACCTCACGTAGTCAAAATTAATCCGGCGCCCCCACTACCGTGTGTTTCATAAAGAAATCGGGAAAACCCTCCACCCCCACTCCTTTACAAAAAAAAAAAAAAAACACCATCCTCGCGTGCAAGCGGGGGCGGCGAACGTGGGGACGGCTACGCGACGTCGCTATAGGGCCTAAAATATATCGACGGTGCCTACCGCTGTTTACAAGCATGGTGCAGGTCTATAAATATACATGCAACCCGACGTGGTTGCTTAGTGGCTTTGGTGTTGGGCTGCTACGCGCACGAGGTCGCAGGATCAAATCCCGGCCGCGTAATTCATTTTCCAGGTCAGCTGGGCCCTCTGACTGTGGCGCCGCCGCACGGGAGAACGTGAACCACGGCGGCGCCTCGGATATGTTTGTGCCCCGGTGGTCGCGGTGCCGGGCGCCGACGCGAAGCGTTGGTCGTTGGGGTGTTGCTACGCTGCGCTCCGCAACATTTAGGAATAGCCGAAGGACGCGAAAAGGCAGACCACTGTCACCTGCCAGACTTTAGGCACAACTGTGGCTGCTGTTAAGGGATCCATGCTATTCCTAAATAAACGCATCACTGTTTTGATGATCCAAATATGATCTCACTATCAGGGAGGGAGAAGTCTACCTGACTGAAGCAGTATCTTTTTATTTTATTGTTGCGCAGCGCTCCGCAACACCCCAACGACCCCCGCTTCGCGTCGGCGCGCGGCACCGCGGCACAAACAGAACCCAGGCGCCACCGTGCGGCGGCGCCGCAGTCCGAGGGCCCAGCTGCCCTGGAAAATGAATTGCGCATCCCGGCCACGGCTGCCGCATTTCGATGGGAGCGAAATGCGAAAACACCTGTTTACTTAGATTTAGGTGCACGTTAAAAAACCCCAGGTGGTCCAAATTATTCCGGAGTCCCCCACTACGGCGTGCCTCATAATCCCATCATGGTTCTGGCACGTTAAACCCCATACTTTTTTTTTTGATATTGATGCAATGCTTCTGAGAAAAAAAAATGTGTGCAACGCAAATGCTTAAGCGTTAGCTGTGGTGGGAGAGGAAATAATACTTTGTGGACGTGTTCAAATTTGTCGCCCTTATTTATTTTAATGTAGCGATTGCGGCCTTGGGATTGTTAAAGTGAGCAGTTATACGCTGAACGTCTTGGATCAAATCATTGTTTTGGAATACGCGAGGCCGACGTACGTTCCTCTAGATGGGGTGACAGATCCCCGCGGGATGGCGAGCTGCAGCATCTATGGTTGCGGAATATCGTTCGGGAAATTGGCGTTGTTTGCTGGAATGTTGAAGCCTCCCACTTTAAAGATTGGACAAGACCTGTACGGCAGCAATGTATTGGTGAGGTAGGAAGCAACCTGTGAGTCCGTTGCTTTGGGATTAAAGTAGGCCTCTCCGACGACGAGTTGTTTGTAAAGTTGCACGGCGCAAACCTCACGTACGTTCGTAGAGGAGTCTTCGAAGAGGTCCGAGCGTTCCGCGTGTACGTTCTCTCGGCGGTAAATGGCTACTCCCACCGCATGGTTGTAGTGTTGACGTCGAGGTCCGCAGCAGTACATGTATCATATCACATGTAGCGGCGCCTCGGGATCCATCCAGGTCTCTGAGAGAGACGTGTATATGTATGAAATAGAGCCTGACAACGTGGCTTCGTGAATGTCGGGTGTGGGTGGCGCAGGCGCGTACATTGATTGTTCCGACGGAGAGGAAACTCCAACGAGAGTATCGCCTGGTGAGGCAGAGACACGACAAAGGGATCTTTCCTGACCCACAACCAATCACACACCAAGCCGAAAGAGTTGTCCAGAAACTGTACGGCGAAAGCCTTGGTTTACAGCCTCTGTCATGCATGATTGGTGATTTTGCTTCCATAAGGCGGTTTCTCGATTTTGCCTCGGTGGCTCGAACCACTGGATCATGGCGTCTAAGACGGTGTGCTTCATTCTTTGCGGTTCGAACTGCAGGGTCGTCGCCGATGTGTCATTTTGTTTTTGGTTCTGCGGCTCGAACCGATAAGTTATCTCGCTTACGTCGCCATGCTGCTGCCTCCTCGGCGCGTAAGTCAGGGCTGTTTTGGCGGGCTAGGTGTTCCCGCTTCCGATCTCTAACTCAATGGATTGCTTGGGAAACGGAGGGTCCTGCTTCCTCAATGACATTCCACGATCTGGTGCATGGTATTCAAGGGTACCGAGCATTCCGTCACCGTGGCCGAACTGTCTTCTTTCATTGGTGGAAGCACACGCTTCCCCCAATGGAAGTGCCTTTGGAAGGAACCAATGGAAGGCACGTACGATTGTATGACACTTACTCGCAGACCACGTTACAATCTGGGTTTCTCTCGCTAACGCCCGTTGAGTACGTATGCAGAACCGAGTGGTAGGCACGTATACATTAGCGTCGAACGGCAGCCGTAAAAAAGATGCCGTTTCCGCCATGTGATGTTTTCAACGTGCACGGTCGTCGTCGTGCTGCCGACCTCACACGCACGTACGTTTGCGTCACACACCTAACTATCTCGATTTACACAAACATATTGGTTCACCTGGTAAAGCTTTGCTGAACCCCTAATAATGTTGGATAGCCAGGTACCAACAAAATGTTTCGCATAACAGATTCCCACAGTGCCTGGGATCTGTACAATTTTTGTTTAGAAACATTTCTCAACGTTCCGAAGACTGAGCCAAACTGAATGCAATGTGATCCTTATTTGTCGATAAACTTTTAATCAGCGCCGAGCAGAAGCTGCCCAAACTCTCAAGGAGTCATTGACGCCTGAATGTTTGAAAACCTCTGCACTAGTTATTTCCATGCACAAAGGATTTTCGGACGCCGTCGTTACGTTTTAGATCTGTCCACCGAGAGCCCTCACCTCCCGCACCAACATTTGTTGCTAATTTTGATGAACTGCTCGCGTTTCAAGAATGGTGCACCACACGCATCTGACGGTCGGTTATATGCCTCTGCATATCAGTAACGGGGTAATGATAACAAGGTCAGCGTTTGTGTACTGCTAAAGCTTTCCGAAGAGCGATATTCGCTACCGGTGAACACACACTTCGTGCTTAAAGGGACACTAAAAAGGAAAATAAGTTGAGCTGCCCTGTTAAATTGCCCCACCACAGGAGCCACTCTTACCTGAGAGAAGTGGTTTGGTAAGCTAGAAAAGATGTAAGAACGAAAGCAGGGCGGCGATGCTGCCTTGAAGTTCCCGCACCAGCTCGTCACGACGTCGCGGGCCCAGTTAAAGATGAACTACGTTGAACTATAAAAGAGCCAAGGACTGAACTTAGAAAGTTTCGATAACTTTTTACTCTGTTACAACGGCCCAGATATGAAAAAGTAATTTGAAATTCATGACGTCACACTGACGTATAGGAGCTAGGCTTCCGACGAAAAAAAAAAAAAAAGCCTTCGACCTTAATTTTCTTCTCATAACCAACCTATTACATCTATGTTGACGAAACACCTTGTCAGCTTAAACTGATTTGGTGTTTCTATTTAGTATCTCTTTGAGAAATAAAACATATCAAGCAGTGGTCTATATAGTAGACCAGACAAGACAAACCTACTGAACCCGTTGAAGGTGATTTGCAGTCTTCCCTGTAGTGTCAAACGTCCATCTGCTTGGGAGCAAGGGACGTTTTCCTGTTGCCCGGTCAATGCCCAGTAACGCACGACGAAGATGAAAATGATCTGAAGGTGTTTAATCAACTCTTATCACTTACAGCGCAGCATTGAAACCTAACAAACAGGGTCATGGTAACGTTTTGTCACTGGACGA
Organism: Dermacentor silvarum; assembly: GCF_013339745.2. Taxonomy (NCBI): domain Eukaryota; kingdom Metazoa; phylum Arthropoda; class Arachnida; order Ixodida; family Ixodidae; genus Dermacentor; species Dermacentor silvarum. The sequence goes on along the minus strand of NC_051159.1, from coordinate 131,267,815 downwards.
CAACGTGTGTGCGCGCACGCGCGCGCGTGTGTGTGTGGAGAAACATTTCGGGAATGTGTGAAACGTTCGTGAAAACACCTTTGAGATACATTCTTGCCAAGACGAGAGGCGTAACATGATTGTGATTTTCGGTACCAGAACAGCAACGACAAAAACAAAATACCCATTCTCAGCGATGGCCTTCCGTGTACCATTGTTTTTGACACAACTGTCGAGGTGGTTATATTTGATTTAAATATAAAAGAATTACGATCCTGCACAATGTGACGTTGGTACCTTTCTTTCTTTTCTATCTTTCTTTTTCTGTCCTGGGATTCAACAAGACGCGTTAGCTTAAGGTGACAGCAAACCGGGGTACTCGGGCACAGATCACATGTTGAAGGTGTCCTTGAACAACGTCTTATACCATGTTTAACAAAATGCACAACACCAGGAAGAACGTGCAACCGCCACTAAAGGGTTAGCTTGTGCGTCCAACGTTGACAAAGACGTCGGGAGCGCCGTTACCCTGCGACATCTTGAACACAGTGAGCGATGACATACGGCCCGGAGTGTGAGTGTGTCTTGAAATGTGCACTCTAATGTTTCTTTCCGCGCTAGAAAGCAGTAGTTACCGGTGACCTTCGCGGCGAAATGTGTGAATGGCGTACAGAGGTGTGACAAGTTACAACATGTGGTGCATGGCCGTGTGTGAATTCCTAGGCGAAGTGCTGTGCGGACACTCAACAATGAAGAGGCGAGGGTGTTCCAACTGGTCAACGCCAGCATGTGCGCCACCCTGATTGAGAAAAAAAAATACCGTTGCCGAAACTAACCGCCAGCATAGCCGAAAAAAATAATTAACGACGACGCACCCGCAAGGATATATGGTGATTAAAATGTGCTCCGTTGGTAGTGCAGTCAAACCTCGTTATAGCGAAGTGGCAACCGACGCCAAGATATCTTCTTTATATACTTTATTCTTTATATACTTTATTCTTTATATCTTAATAAGCATATATTCGTAACTCGCTGATATAGGCGGAAACCATTTTCAATTTACTTTGTTATATCCGATGATTCGTTATATCCGTGCTCGTTATATCGGGGTTTGACTGCATATGCTGCCGTTCGTCGTCAGTTGTCGCAAAATTTCAGGCAGGATCAAGCGTGCACGCTGGCTGATAGCGCCTGAGAAGATAGCAAATTTATGCCCGTATTTCGGCGAGACCAGAGCTGTGTGTTGTGTGCGGACGGACGTGCAGCATATCCAACCCGTGCTTTGCAGACGCACACACACACACACTCACACATACATAAATGCTTCACCGCCTGTGCCACACCAGTTTTCACTGCACCGCACAGGGTCGTACCTCTAACTCGTTCCACTACGGGCGAAGCTCGCAAGGTTATCCCCCCACGACCGGCTAGTGTATGGCAAGAGTGCACAAAATTCTGAATGTGCAAGGCCCCTTATTAACAGTATACCGTCGGTGAGAAAAAGAGCTAAGACGACACAATTGAGAACTTCTAACATTATAGTAATGGTGAGAATGAATGAAATCAACAAAAGAGAAAAAGAAAATGAGGAAAGGAAGGGGAAGAAGAACAGGTGGCAAACAACAACGAAGCACATTTTGCGCTACAAAGAATCATTGACGACCATTATCTACGTTATATACAAACGATTATCTACGGGCTTTTGTGTATCAGAGAGGTGCTCTTTGCGTCTGTGTCGACAAGAGAAAGAGAACGTGGCTTTGTCCGCGACTTGTGGTCTGTTGCGGGCTCCCGGGTAAGTCATTCGCACTAGAAGGTGAAGCCCGCTTCGAAGGGGCCAGTTGTCCGATTATTCTGCACACGTGTCACATCTCTCACATCACAGTGGTGAAGACGACACGTCAACGGGTCACCGTAGGTGAGAGCCTCTCGGGCTCTCACGACTCACTGTCGCCTGCTGTTTCCAGCGATCACGCTCATTTTCAGAAGTATACACAGAAGGGAAAGGAAGAAACAGTCTTCGGCTAGTCAACACCGGGAACCCGGATCGGAGGACACACACAGTTCCGGGACTGGAAATGAGCAACAAACGGTGCAGAAGACACGCTGAAATACATAACGTCACGCGCCTTCGTCGTCAATCTTAACGTTGGCACGTTTTCCGAGGTTTTATTGCGAGACGAATCACTGTGAGCACAGTTTCGGTTTGCATCTGGCTGGGAGGAAAGCTGCAGCCCCGGAGGGTTACAGTGGTGCGGCTACCAGCTACGCATTGGTTCTCATAATCTTGAGGCATCTTACGGCAACTGGCAGCATGAACTTACCTTAAAATGAACACTTTTTACTTCCAGTAGAAGAGAGAACTACGTGTCAGGCCCAGAGCGTTGGGGGATACTGTATGATCTCTCTAGAAACTACAAATTCTTTATCCCGGACGTTGAGAAGCTTACAGCGCGGTTTTTTTTTTGGTTACCAATGAACCAGCTTCAAAGCTCTGACAACGTGTACCTACGTTAAATTGGCCAAATTCTGCTAATGGAAGATATTAATTTTAGTTTATCTCACTTTTGCTTTATGTTTATAAGTTTTATCTCTTATACGTAAGTCATTCATAGCTTTGACGTGTATGGAATGTAGTCAGGCATTGAATGTCCGCATCGATTTACAAGTGAAATGATGTCGCCGGAAAGAAGTTATCCTTCAGCTAAACCAATCGCTACCTGCTCGCGAATGTGAAGATACGAATAAAATATCAGGACACGACGCACTTACGCGAAATTCCTTGCCTGCTTCATTCCCAGTTCTGTGGTTTGAATCGATGCTGCAACAAGCAGAAAAGACAGAACCAGCGATGCTGAGACCAGAGTACCGCTTACAGCCGTCAGATGCAGAGAGAAAGTGTTACTGAGACGCCGGATTTATCGTATACTGCATACGTACACCATCCTCCAGCTTGCCTCCGAACTGACCAGAGCTAACCAGAAACGGAATGCTGACTGAACAAGTGGTTTCGCGCCGTGCAAGTGCTCATAGCGTCATTACAGGTGTATAGTATAAACCAAGACTCCGAAATACTTCTTGGAACACCCTTTCGGGCTGTTGACAACAAATATACAGAAATCCTATAAAATGATATAAGGATTATTGCGAATGAATCGGACGCGCGGCCATTTCGCAGCGTCATCGTGAAATCGTAAATACTGGCCCATGCAAGCCTATGCATTCGGACATGTTAAATTCGAACCCCTTTAACGAGTATTTTTTCGAGAAGGTGCGCAAATACTTAATCTCTCGCATGTCCTAACATACTCTCTGCTCCGCGACAGTCCTTTGAGCAACGTACAATGTTTCTTTTTTTTAACTGGTGCAGAGTTACAATCAACAACAACGGTTAAATGTGCTCCTTTCATACAGCGACGGACGCACTCTTAGTGTGCTCTGAACATTTACTTTGTGCGACAGATCTGTAAGACGTCACGCCATTTATTAAGTGCAGGTTTGTGCAAAAGTGTAACGTGTGGTGCGTGATGATCATAAACATAATAGATAGTCAATAAATATAAAAAAAAGCATAATAGATAAGTAAGAAAAGCGCATCACCATGTGCGCAGGCAAAAGAAGAGCATTTTCTTATTTACAATGTGCAGTTCCGTTATGTGCTTTTTAAACTTTATGGCGAACGCTTTGCTTAAAGCTCGTTAACAAACGCATTCATACACGTGTGTCTGAAAGTGCTAGAAAGGAAGCTTGTGCGGCTACTTCGATTGATTCCCATTTGCCATGCTGACTCGTTTTTCATAGGAACTGCGTCCGCTCGGACTGCTACGACGTGACGAACACAAGGTCGCTACTACTCTACAGGATACACACTGGTTGTAACGAACGCCTGTTATTAAACGCACTCTCTTTGACGAGGAAATCATCGTGAAAAACTGAAAGGAGTCACACCCGAATGGAATGCGAAAACATACGGGGTTGATAGAAGACCGAGAATCCGGACCTGTGCGGCAGTTTTTGTTTCGTTTCGTGTGTCGAGACCCCGACATGAGTCGTAAAAAGTATAGGCCACAAACTCAGTTTCGAGCTATGTGAGTCGATCTGAAAAGTGCAATTCATGTGGCCCCGAAGTAACCACGAACGGACAAGTAGAACTTCACTGCCAATTCTTCTTTCTTTTTTTTTTCACTGCACTTTTACTAAATTGCAACAGCTTATGACAGCTCGCTAATGAGAGATTACTACAGGAGCGAGTGGATCCCAGGGAAGAGAATCGTAGCACGGTGTTTCACGTTTTTGTTCTTTCTTCGTGGTCACATGGTAACGAAACTTGAACGACACTATACCGTACGCGGCTTCCGGTACTGAGCGACAGTACGCGTACCGCTATACTACAACGCTTACTTGCGCCGTTCATTAATTTCTCGTGTTTTCCATAGTTTGTCACGCAGGGATTCCGTTTCATTTTTGTACATCTCCTATGTAAAAAAAAAAAAAAAAAGAAATTCAAGTTGTTAATGGATTGCACGCTGAACGTTTCGATAAGATTCACGTGTGCACAGCCGCCTCAGGGGCGGCGCCAGGATTTTTAGAACAAGGCCTTCTGTGGAGACTTCAGATTAATTTGTGGTTCGTAGAATCTGGGTGCCTGGCTGCCACTTTCTGACCACTTTCGTCAAAATAAGGCGAATTGTTCATCAAGCCTTCTAGTGCAAGTAGGGCAACGAAAAGCGCGTCAAAATGAAGTTGTGAACAGGGACGACGCTCCAAGTCAGCGTAGCGCCATGTAAGGCTCAGAAATTAACCCCAGATGCGCTCCTTCAAACTGAGCGCGCCTAAAACCGAAACCAGAAGTGCCGTTTGCTGAAAAAAAAGTGGACAAATCTCGGAAATACTGCAGTCTAAAAATGTGTGCCGATCCCAAAGGTAGCAAAGTCTAAACAACAAACCGCATGATACACCTCATACACCCAGCAAGACCTTGTCTTTCTTCGATGGCTGCCAAACGCTGTTGACTCGCCTTTCTCGTATGTAGTATATAAACGACACATTCGAGATAATTTTTCTATTCATTTAGGGATGCAGGAGGGCACTCGAACAGTTGGCACTCCATGGGGGTAGAAGTGGGCCGATGGGGGAGAGAAAATATTGGGTAGGTCGGTCACCTCCTCCCCCTTCCCTTTCCATCCTTTAGAGCCGTGCCCTGAAGAACCGTGCGTCTGAGTGTATATGTAGCGGCCGTGGTAAAGTAAATTCAGCGGTGACTTTTTGTGGCCGCGCCAAGTCCCGATTCTCGGTCCGCTATACATGGTCTCCCGTTGAATGCAACTGAAAAAATGCAAGCGTTCGGCGTTTGCATGTTTTCACGAACCCGCATATACGATGGGTGCACACATTTAGATTCACTCGGCAGTTAATCGTCAGGAGCGCACCAACATATGAGCACAACATACTCGTCCTCGTGCGCTTGCAAGAACCACAAGTCGTCTGAGGCAGTGGTGAGCAAGTACGGTGTGAATGAAGACGCGCTTGAGCGCAGGGCGCCTGTCATCGACGTGATATAGTAAAGACGTAGAAAAAAAAAAAAAGCAACTATAGCGAAAGCTTGTCGAGTGCTTGGAGCCGAGAGCGCCAAGGTCGCGAAGGAAGCGGCTTTGCGATGGTGCTCGGCCTGCCACTTGTTATAGCGATCCTAAACTGCCTGCGTTAAAAAACAGGATGCAGTTGTACACACCGTAGCATCGTCTCGTACCGTTATAAATGCCTTTGGGTTTACCGTGAGTGAATTTTTTATCGTGGTGAGATGGAAGAGTGAAGGTGAAGAGAGACGGCGATAAGCAACGCACATAGCTCGCTTAGAAACCTGTCCGCCTCACCCGGCGTAATGAGGCGTTTCATCCGAGTCCAGATCGAGTCTCCTGGTTTTCTCGATAACGGGACAAGAGCTTGGTTTACAGAGATGGGACGCGTATATATATAAAAAGTCGCCAAATTTCTCGCGGCGAATATCTTTTTGCGTTCACTGACGCTACTGTATAAGTGCTGGCACCGACAGCCCATGGCTCAGGTTTTGGGTGAACACTCTCGGCGACGACAGGACCGGAGATACTGAGAAATCGGGAGACCGTTTTCAAGAACGTACACGCGTGTTCTTCTTGCACTCTATATACAGGCACCAAAGCTACCTCGTGTACACAGTGTTAAAAACAAAGAAACAAGCACGAAACCACCGCGCTTCCTCACGAAGCACATCGCGTCGGAGGCATATGAAAGCTTTTGCTAACGTCAGTTCCAATTTCTTTTTCGCAATGGGTTAACGATGACCGATAGCCGCCGAGAGCCATCGCGCTTGGTTGCGTCTGCACAAAGTAAACTGCGACTGTAGCACACGCAAGATGCGCATAACGCAATGTTTACGTGCGTTTCTTACCAACTTGCTTACAGGCGCACGCCAATTAATGTCTGGAGCCTTGTTGCACTATCTCAAGTCGACAGGTCTTGGCGACCGTCCGTAGACTTCGTGCGAAGTTTCTTTGTGCGCGAAACTGTGCTCTCTCTATTTCTTTCTCTCTCTTTTCATCCCTATACCCCCTTTCCCCAGTGCAGGGTAGAAAACCGGACGTGCGTCGGGTTAACCTCCCTGCCTTTCCTCTCTTCTATTTCTCTCTCTCTCTCTCTCTACGTGCTGCTGAAATATTGTTTTAACCCTGCTTCTTGAAGTAATTAAACTTCCTGGAGAGCAACCGGCGGCCATGGTGAGCAAATAATTTATCATTTTATCCACCTAATCAATTCTCAATTTGAAAATTTTCCCCATTTTCAGTAGCGATCTTTCTTCGTGAAGTTTAGCCACCAATTAGCGCACCAGAATTTCTTTCTTTCTTTTTTTTTGTTCGCGCAGATTCTAACGCTTGAGCGACAGCCTGAATACGGCAAATCGTTTGAAAATTTTAAATACGTAACATGTAAGCTGTAAAATCAAGTTTTTCCTGTTAAGAGGATGTGTAAAAATCTAGGTATGGTTACATGACAATTATGAAGGCATTTGGCCCATTTATGTCAACGTTTTACGTAATACGAAATGCTACATACAATTATTCCCCGACTTCTGCCCAGCTGCAGACTCAGCGTCACGATTTTATCGGCACCTCGCTAAACTGATCCTGTCGTGCGCGGTCTCACACACTGTCTCACAAGTTCCATGCAACACCACGGAAGCCGTAGCCGCATTTCGTATAATAAGAAAAAAAAGATCCCACATTCAGTTTCTGTATCACTGTGCCTTCAGGCAAGAACCTTGAAGTACTGTGGCACTCATTAAGGAACATTATATTTTTTCAGGCATACCTCAGAAAGAAGTGATCGCCGTTACAGGCGTGTTCGAATCGATGATTATTTCATCGCCCGGCAATAGACAGTGTCAGATGGCGGGCTTTCAATTTCGGCGGCACCGCACGGAATCTGCGAGACGGAATGTTTAGCGACACACGCCCCAGCCATATTCAATTGGCGTTTAACAAGCCCTGGCTCCAAGCTCGTTTCTCAAAAGGTTCCAAATCCCACGAGGCCGGAAATGTCTCTCGCAGCGATGGAAGGTAGCCGTAGGCTTATCAGAAGTTCCCCGAGTCCCACTGCTGTCTCAACGTCGTGTCGCACTGTAGAACGACGCGACGAGATTGGCGGACGGCGGTTTAACACGCAGTTGCCGTTACAGTAGACGAACAATGTGGCGCGCACACGTCGGCGCACCATCACTGCAGCACTGGACTTCTCGCTGACTCGTTTTAGTGCAACCACCGGCGGTCAGGGCCTGTTGGGCTGCGGTGCTGCGGAGAAGAGCACTACGAAGGCGGCCACGGCGATGGAGAGCAGGAAAGCGGCCAGCAGGAAACGGTCGCAGACAACGGCCACTTGATGCCACTCTCCCCGCACCGCAGTCGCGTCGATCGCGTTCCGCCACGCGAAGCTCGTTCTTCTCGATCGTCTGGTACACCTGTGCAGAGAGGCAGCACACTTTGCTCAGTCGACAGCAATACATCACGGCCCACGCAAGCTGCGTGCTGCTGGCCTAGGAGCGTGAGAAGTTGCGCATCTGGCCAAGTGAGGCTCTGGACAGTTAGCAGCATCTCCAGTATAGGTGGTACAGATATGACCCATTTCGCCACGTGTTTTCGTGGTCCCTAATATATTGCGGTTGACTGCTACATTTTCACACGTGCTTGTGAACCGCAGCACGAAGGTCGCAACAGTCGAAAGAAAGACCACTCAGACCAAGCGGTGACCAAAATCTCAGCCTTTCCCAAGTTTAAGAATACCAACGTTCCCGGCATACCATGCTTCTAAAGCCCATTGATAGTTGCCTCTGGGGCTCTTTTCAGCGTTCGGAACTTTTTGCGCCTAACCAACGCCTGCTTAACCCAGCGCTCTTGGTCAACGCTGCGTCCGTTTAGACGTTCTTTTTCTCGCCTGCTGTGATTTTTGCGCTGTAGCTCACGAGTATGGAATGTTCAGCAAACCTTTCTTTTGGAGCGAATGCACGTGCACACAAAATGTAAACAAAAGTGTGGACTAAAGCTGTGGTATGCGCACGGTGAACCGAGTTCAGTTACAACGATGAGGTGTGCAAATCGAATTCTGCTCCCGGAAGCCGAGCAGCCAAACAGAAGAAAGGAATCACCGAGGCAATTTCCTTATTTTTCGTTGCCATTCTGCGTTTTCGTCTTATGGTACGGCGTAACCATCACGACCCACGTTCGAACCATATTTTCTGCGTGTGAAATGGCCGTTTCGCTATGACATAGTGAACGCCGGACTACGCTCTCCCGGCGCGCTCTTTATGATATCGAGGTAGCGCACCAGAAGAGTCCAGTCAGTTTGTGTCTTTACGTTACCTGACATTACTTGACATACTCGACTGGTGCAGACAAATAATTCCCTGGGACCTTGAAACAGAAACGGGGACGCAGTCCGTACCACGAAGTCCCTGCTGAATTGCGTCACCCCTGGGCTTGTACTCTTTAATAAATGCGAAGTTGCACTGGGCAGTTATCGCAAGAGAAACACGAAGAAAGCACGCTCACGTACGATCGTGTTTTCTTCGGTGCTTGCCTGGTTAGAACATCGCAGCGCCACTTCGCATCCATGATTAGGAACCAACTAGCCTACACGTGACCGTTTATTGTACTCCTTTACCCAATTTTATGTATGGGCTATACTTGTTATTTTTATTATTTTCTTTCTTTATATTTCTTCAGTCCTTTATAGATAACTTTAATCACTTCATACGAAACAGCAATCCAGGCATGGATGACAACTTGGGATTTCCTTCAACTCTCTCTCATTTCGCCTCTGCCGGCGGATCAAGGCACAGGTGCGCGCCTACCTTAGCGAGCACGCGCAGGAACTGCTTCTCGAACTCGTCCGAGGAGCCATCCACCGCGGGTCCTGGCACCGGCGGCGGCGGGACCCCGCCGCCCAGCACACTCCCGAGCCCGGCGCAGAACTCCTTGCGGTGACGCAGACGCGGGGAGAAGTTGTATCGCTCGATGTGGTCCAGCTCCAGCTTGTCCGAGTCCAGCGACGGACTCGGCGGCTGCAGCCGGGACGACTTGCTCGACTCGCGCGAAGAGTCGTGACGCTGGTGGTGGTTCTGCGCGCGACAGAAGGAAGGATACGTGAGAGGCAGGGAGGGTTAACCAGGACGTAGTCTTGTTGGATACCCTTCACAGGGGAAAGGGGAGGAAAAGATTAAGAAAAAAAAAGAAGTCCAATGTTGATGTCGCCGACATTGTGAAAATTCTCAGCGCTGTATCACAGACGGTCGCTCAGTCCGATTGTCTGCAGAAATTGCAGCAGCGCTATTGTGGCGTTCTGCAGCCATGATATGTGTCCCAATGGTCCCGTTATCTTGTCCAACGGGAAGCGTATTCCGTCTATAGGTGGTTTAAAGTGGTGCAGAAGGCAAGCCTTTCATTTTCAATGGACGGACACTAGCACTGAAAGTGTTTCTTACAGTTTCTTCGCCCCCACAGACATTGCATTCGGTGTTATCCGGTCATTCTAGCAAAGAATGAGTATGCGTTGGTTAATGCGGGAGAGGCTAAATAAAGCTGAACTGGTGGTGTGAACATGAATACGCGGGTGGTCAAATTTATTGCGCTTCAGGGCACAGGTGAACACTCGCATACTGTAAATGATAACACGTGCACACCAGTGATAATCAAGTTTGCCTTTCTTCAGTCTCATTACTTAGCTTCATATGGCCTTACTGATATGGTTGTCATCACTCATGTCATGTGATACACCTGCCTACGTACTAGCGGCTTTGCATACCCTTGCTAAAACAGAGGTATGCCGGAAGTGTTCACAATTATCGCGTGGAAATATACATTGTTGAATATGAGTCATCGACGGGCGAAAAAAATTTCGGAGCTCGTTTGAACACTTTACTAGAACGGCAGAAAACGTCATTGCATAAATAATTAAGAGCTGACGGCTCGCTGTGTCTGTCCCTGCATTCACGAGGAAACAAATAAAAATACAGCGCGTTCTTTCTCCCTCTCTGACTCACTTAAGCTCGCGCACCTAATGATCTCCTACAACTTATAGACGAGGCAACCTAAAGTTTGCCCGCGCGGCACCAGCGCCGCCCACTCCCCTGGCGGAAGGATGGAAGTGTCGAAGGTCGCCGCCGGGCCAGCGCGAGCCCGTGTTCTCGACGGCGCGAGCAACCGCGTGCGTTGTTTTCGTGACGGCGAGCGCGATCTCATCAACCAGGAAAGGTGGCACGCAATACTGCTGTGTTGTTGATTGCCACAAGAGCCTCGAAAAGTTGAAAGCCGCCCGTGAAGTTCTACAGAATTCCGGAGAGGTGGTACGAGGAGGACAGACGACAAGCGTGGATAACTGCAGTGCGCCGAGTCAAGTAAGTCACGTACTTTCGCATTCGCGTGCAATATCACGGCCGCTCGATAAAAACGCAAGAGTAATGTGCCTGTATTTAGCATGGCCGTTTGTTTAGACGTGTCGCGTAGTTGAATCGTACAGTGAAATCCGCCGTGTTAGCTTAGCGGTAAATGCATACGTGTAACGCCGCTGAGCTCGACGACGCGAGCTCGATTCCCGGCCACGGCGGCCGCATTTCGATGGGGGCGAAATGCAAGAATACAGTTCTTGCCATGTACTTTGATTTTTGTGCACGTTAAAGAACCCCCGGTGGTCAAATTTATTCCTGAGACCCTCCATTACAGCGTGCCTCATAATGATATTGTGCTTTTGGCACGTAAAACCTACGAATTTAATTGATTGTACTGTTCGTTCACTCGCGATCGGCAAAGACTGGCTGAAGATAATTATATCCTTTTTTCCAAACGCTGCAACTTAAATTCCTAGTTGTACAGGCAACAAATAGGGCCGCCCGTTACTTGTCTTTTGTGTAGTGGCAATCCGTATTTAATGCAAGCTGCTTACCATCGCATGCGTCGGTAAGCGGCAGATCGCAAAGCAGCTGCCCGAGACGCGCGCGTTGTGTTTGTTGCTTGGCCATGCTTTCTGGGTTCACAATATCCAAGCATGTTTTAAAGTAATTGCCACCTTGCACATTCTTCCTGCTTCACTCTTCCCGCCAAGAATCTTCGTTTCGTGTAGTAGCCGGCCATCGGTGTGAGCTTACTTTTGCTGCGGCGGGGCATTCGCCCGACGAGAAACTAGATTTGCTTTGGTGAGGCATGTATCGCTAATTCTTGCGCTCGTGCTGCTGGTCCCAAGGTAATCGCGGATTACCGTGACCTGGGTTCATTTCGCGGAGCAGTTTGTACGAGTGATTTCTCATGACCAGTGAAAAGATACCTTGCTCAGTAATGCAATGAGTTGCCATGACTGTAGCATTGAATAAGGCATGATATACATTAAATATTTATACAGCATGATATAAGGCATTATGCACATATGTAGTACTTACATCGTTAATTAATTTTATTGGTTTATTGGTGCCTAATGCATGTGTTCTTTCTGTTTCGACAGTGCTGATGCCACTCCCTGGGAGCCAAATTGAGAGCAGCCGTGTGTGCGCGCCCAGCCACCAACGAAACCAACCGCAATCGTCACCGTCTCGGCACATCTCTGCAAGCATGCATGACCGCTTTGAGACTGCACCATAGAGAAATAAAAGTGACTAAATGACTGAACTCGGTGTGTACCTCTAACTCGATGTATACAATCTTGTTGGACACCTCCGACACGCACTTGGCTTTCACTGTCACATCACCGCCCACAATTTCTCAACACCACACACGTGTGGAAGCAGACGCTCCCCTTTCTTGAGCTTGCCGCCACGAAAAAATTGTTGGCGTCGGCAACAGTCTTGAAACCGCGCTGCAGTCTTTGCATCGCTGTTCAGCAAGCAGGCGATCTGCCGCCGTCGAAAACGGAGCGCCGTGAGCACGAGCAACGAAGGAAAGCGCGGGCGAAACAATGTAAACAAAGCGGAGACTGCACCGCGGAGCGACCGCGCTGCTTGAAATTTCCACATTGGGGGCGCTGTCAGGAGGCGCAGCAGCGCCTTCAGGCGATCGTTTTCTCGTCTATACTGCTAGAGGCACCGACTAATATGAGTGGTATACGTTTCACGTAGACGCTCAGTGTGCGTGGCGCTGCCACGTGCGTGGCGCATCATTTCGCCCAAGAACTAAGACGCCTGAGTCTCATAAAGCAAAAAAAAAAAAAAAAAAAAAGAGCGAAGAATGACATTCTTTTGGATGTCTTCTTAATGTTTCGGAGCGAAAAGCTTTTGCATCTACTTTTATGTCTACACACATCGATCATGCACTAGTGACGCTGTGGCCGACGATCCTCGTGCGTGCTTCTCATATGCCGCCTCGCCTTCGATGTGAGACACACAGTTCACTGGACTCGTCTTGACGCCCGCTCAGGCCCATCTGCTCATGAAACAACAGATTTAGTTCTGGAGTTTTACGGGCCAAACCCACGATATGATTATGAGGCACACCTTAATTGGGGACTCCGGGTTAATTTTGACCACCTGCGGTTCCTTAACGTGCACCCAATGCACGGTACACGGGCGTTTTTGCATTTCGCCCCCAGCGAATTGCGGCCGCCGCGGTCATGATTTGATCCTGTGCCCTCGGGCTTAGCAGCGCAACGCCAAAACCACTAAGCCTCAAAAGGCGGGTCAGAAACAACCGATGTTTCAAGTGCATCATCAAGGAGTTCGACACAAGGTGCACACTTTTCAATCCCTATACATTCCCTACACAGCTATGTGGACTCTGTGCCTGCGCGTACATGACACACCTTTCGTTCGTCGCCGCTAGGTCCGCAGCAGCCGAGCAGTAGCAGCCGGGCCAGAAATCCCAGCACGAGCCGGCGCAGTCCGCGCGGCACCTCGGCGCCCCGGGATCCCCGGTGGTGCAGGCTGAGCGTCACCACACTCAGCGCCGTCGTGCACGCCACCACGCACGTGCTGAGGCCGTAGTACACGCCTGCGCAGACGCCGCATGCCAAAAATGACGCACGCTCCTAAAATCCGATATCAAAGCTACATAGTGACGGATTTTAACGCGATAACGTTAAGAGCCCCGTGTCGCAGAAATTCCGGCGTCGCCAACCAGCGTCGGCGTGCAAAGCTGGCGAGTGGCGGAGAAAATCATCCCCAACCACCCCGACCACGCAGGCACCTCCACGTGGTGCAAGGTTATGGGGAACAAAAATTGAATTTCTCACAGTGAAATCCATCAGAAAAATGGTAAAGTACAACTTTACCATTCGGCGTCGGATTTGCCGTCGGATTGTTTACCAATCGGCGTCGGATTGTAATTTGAATGTACGAGAAAACCTAATTCTGCTACGAGGAAACTTAAACACAAACCCCCTTTCCGGAATTTCTACCAGACCTACAGCCGCGCGTTCGGGTACTTGCGAAAATGATATCCAGATGGCGTTCGCATCCTAGGCAGGTCAAATTGGGACTTCGCCTGCTAATTCGTTTTGGACACACGCGCGCGTTAGGGCAATATCAAACAATTAATAAAATAATAATAAAGTGAAGCCGACTTTAAGGGGATTGGTGTCAGCTTGGTCTTTGTAAGCTGGCTTTCCCACTTGGAGTGTAGCAGTGAATGAAGCCTACTTGCCGTATGCGAACGATGCGATGCGAACGGGCCCTGATAACGCTATCGCGCTCTACTCTTAAAGGCGAAGCTTAAGCGTCCTCCATTTTTTTTGTTTCACCGATGTTGTCGAACAATTTTTATAAACTGGCAACAATATACTTTCGCAGCAAAAGCCGATCAATGTCCTCCGGCAACTGCAGCAGCGCAAATTTAGACTTCTGTGTGAGGTTTCTTTGGAAGCATAGACGCGTATACCCGCTTACATGATCGACATTAAGAGCACTGCGGATTACTCATATATGGCATGAGCCCGGCCCGGCAACCTCGCAGGTGCTTTTCTCAATAAAGCTTTTTTCCATTCGTCCGTAGATGGTCCAATCGATTGATGCTCGAACTTCGCGCTTCCCTTCTTTATCTTTTGTCACTCTACCGTGCATCAGCCAACCAGCCTCCATACAAACCTATAGTGCCATTAAAATTTTTGTAGACTGCTGCCTTATATTTACATTTTAAATGACCTTCCTCCCGGTACAAAGCATCCAACTCGAACGCGCAATGGTTAATCTTCTTGCCTACCCCTCGTCCGGTTTAACTAAAGTGATCGTTAATTTCCTAAATTTCCTTTTCATGTTATCGATCCAAGCTCGACGCAAGTCGCAACGTCCGCCATGGCGACGCCGAGCGTCAGCCACGCGCCCACTCACTGAGCAGGGGCACCGATGCGGCGGGCGGCAGGCTGTCGCGCACCACGACCAGGAAGACGGCCAGGCAGAGCAGCGTGTTGATGCCCAGCGTCACCTTCTCGCCGGACTCGCAGGGCACCAGGAAGCCCAGCAGGGCCAGCGCGTTCACCACCACGCACGGCAGCACCAGGTGCAGGAGCTGCGATCCGGGACGCCGGCGAAGCCGCAGGGTGTACGTGACGCCCCGGTATTGAGGGGCCGCCGTCGCGGCCACGCCGTCGCCCTCTTCGCCCGCAGCGGTGGACGCAGCCGCAGTCGACGCGGACGCGTCCGGAGGCGGGTGCGCCTGCTGCGCGACGGTCATCTCGAGCAGCTCGAACTCGCCGTGCCTGAGGAAGCGGCCCAGGCCGTCCGTGGTCTGGGCTGGCTCCAGTTCCACCTGCGCGAAAGAGGAAGTCTGTTGTAGAAGGGTAGGGTAAGTAGGGGCTAGTTGGTTGTACATATTGAAGTGAAACGCGCTAGTGAGCCGCAATAGCCATAGCGATGAAAGGACACCGACTACACGCGGACAAGCGCGAACTGAGAACTGCGGATAGAACTGACAAGTCTACGGGCGTTATGTATTCTTGAGAAAGCGGATACTTCTCTTTGAGAGAAGAAATAGAGAGAAAAGACGGGTAAGTTAGCCGGCTGCCCCACTTGTGCTATAGTAACGAAATAAATGGAACTAAATATGATAGAAAAAAAACGACTACGCAAAATAAAGGTGGCTAGATGGAGAGAGAGAGAGAGGAGATAGAGCAAGCTAGCTAGTAGACAGACAGACATACAGATAGACAGAGATAAAAAATATCTGCGCGCATAAACGCAATGCAAGTCATGCGTGTAACGGGCGACGACTGACGTGGCGAAAACAAGTATCACTTCTTTCTTTCTGCCCATGCAGCAAGAAAGAAAAATGCACAAGGAAAAAAATAAAAAAAGGAGCCGCGTTTCTTATCTGTGTATGGAATACGACATCAAGAAATGACGATGTAAGTACCTGGGCGGAGTATGAGCAAAAGAATGGCCTTAAGCCCCTCGCGGTTTCAGAAGCTCTGTGGCTGCTGGGCGTTTGTCAGCCAAGGCAGCATTGTGCCAATGCAGGCGCTTTGCTCTTGCAGAATGCTGTAATTACCGTTCTATAACTACAACTGTAAGCATCCTGTTATACGTGTCTGCTCAGACGTCTCCTCACGAGGGAATGACACGTGGGCGTAACGAAGACGTGCCTGCTGCGAGTCGTACGTCCAGGAGACGAACTGCAGCTCGCAGAGGTGCACGTCGAACGGGAAGTAGTGCAAGTCCAGGCGGCAGGCGCTCGACAACACCGCCTGCACCGGGAACAGCACCTCGCCCGTCCACCGCACGATCACGTTGCTGCCCAGGTGGCCCGCGTGGTAGTCGCCGCGTGCGCTGTGAAAGAACCCGAAGGTGCAGGTGAGGAGCAAAGGAAACCAACGCTCACGCGCTATTGCCGTCTCAAAAAAGACGAGCTCGAGCTACTCCTAACTACACATGCCTTTTTGTCACGCTCACTGCTACCTGCGCGTTCCACAGCGGTAAACGTACGAGTAACTGTACCGGACATTTATCGCATGTTAGCTTTAACAGCATTAATAATATACTTTGGGGAAGGAGAGCCTCTCGGCTGAATCATTCGCCCTTGACTTTACCTCGCGCCCAGCGAAGGAGTTAGTTCATTGTCACCGACTTTGTCCTCGTTTAACGATAAATCGCGCTACAGAAGCTTATTTTACCTTTGTTGTAAACGAGGCGTTGTCAACTGTGTGCAAGCTTGGTGCAGTCACTTTCTAGTACCTGTATGACGTCTGTTACCTGCCTCGCCGTCAGGTGCGTGCGCCACTTGCTTATTGCTTTGTCTTTTTTTTTTCGAATAGAAGCTTCGTTCTACAGCAGCAAAGTTCCAGAACTGGGGCACCTTGGGAAATTCGATACATGCGGCGCACGGTGATTAAAAATAATTCTGGGGTTTTACATGACCATTCCACGATATCATCATCAAGCACGCCGTAGTGTAGGAATCCGAAATAATGTTGACCACCTGCGGATCTTGACCCGCACCCAGCGCACGGTACATGAACGTTTTTTGTATTACGCCTCCACCAAAATGCAACTGGAGCGGCCGGAATCGAACCCTCGACCTCGTGCTCATTGGTGCAAGGCCATATCCACTTAGCTACCGCGGTGGGCCTACACGGCGATACGAGCGCTATTGCTGCGTGAATAACTTTGCACGCTACAAAAGCCTACACTAGCTGTATGAAATTCGCACTTTCGCCCGTCATTCACACCAAACAAGCTATTAAATGCGAAGCACTTCTTGGCTAACATTTGCAAGTTTGACAGTATCTATCTAGCCGCCTACGTTTTGGTGCTCTCATGGTAGTATCGTTAACCAAAATTGGTAGTATTTACCAAAATTGGCATAGTATGACAAGAGCTGTGTATGACGAGCATAGATGATAGGTCAATGTCATGACATGCTTGTCATGTAGGTCATGAAACAGCCGCCTAAAATGACAATGATTCAGCGAAAAAACATTAACACTCATAAACCACTGAAATGGGTTCCGACGTGGGTACTAAGTGAAGACAACACTAAAGGATGATGCTAGAAGTCATAGTCATGAGCATGACTCAGCAAAAATGACAATGACTCAGCAAAAAAGATTAACATTGAAAAACCACTCAAATCGATTCTGACGTGGGTACTAAGCGAAGGAAACACTAAAGGATGGTGGTAGAAGTCATAGTCGTGAGCATGTCTCAGCAAAAATGACAATGACTCAGCAAAAAAAGATTAACACAAAAACCAATAGAATGGGTTTGGATGTGGTACTAAGTGAAGGAAAAGGCTAAAGGTCAATGGTTGAAGTCATAGTTATGAGCATGGCAAATGCTTTTGCCTTAAGGTCTCCTAGGCGTTGCTAAAGGGACTCCTGAGTACTCATTACGTGAATGTCATGACATGCGTGTCACGTAGGTCATGAAAAAGCCGCCTACGTCTTGGTGCTCTCATGGTCGTTTCGTTAACTTGGTAGGCTCCCCGCACACTGCTTCGCATAACATCGATTCCCACAGGGCGTGGGATCTGCCGGCTTGTTTTTTTTTTTGGACGAAACGAAAGAAAGAAAATAAAGGTTCGCAAATTTGTGATAGCGGAGCTAACCCTTCGGGTCACGAGGTCAATAACGGGATCAGGCGGATCAATCTAGATGGAGGCGAAATGCGGCGACGTCAGCGTATATTAATTATGGGGATCGCTAAAGAGCTCTACTCGTCGCATCGATTAATGACAGAGGGCTTAGATTGTGAGATATAATCTGATCCGATACTTAATTAAATTACCATATAATTACAGGCGCGGATGCAGCTAATTACTGAAATAAGACCAGTATGTTTGTGACGTGACTATGTACATGTTTATCCCCGCACGGTAGAAGGAGATGCTCGGGCAGAGCGATTGCAAGGCTAGATTGGCAAGGCTAGATCCGCCCGTAGTTAGCATCCTCCTCCTCTTCCTCCTCCTCCTCTTACAGTAGCTTTCAGCCTCCTGCCAGAGTGATCATAGCCGTCAATTTGAATTATGGGAATAAGAGTGTGGAATCTTCTTCGGTTTGAAAAATATACGGAGGAATGAATGTAACTAGTATTAGAGGAAGATTTAACTTAACGTTACAGCACAAGCATATCCACTGAACAGTGGTCAAGTAATTATCACATCATTACAACAAGCGTACATACATGCTAAATTATGTAAGCCTGTTCCAATTGTATTGCTAAGGAGGCGATATGTGCGATCAGACGAAAACTTACGCAGAAGACACACTAAAATAAGACATGCTGCATGTAGCATTTCCATTGCTTCTGACGCGACCACACACAAATTCACTTGAAGTGGACGACGTCAAGTTTACTGGCTGTTTGGCTGAGTGTCACTCACTCACTCACTCACTCACTCACTCACTCACTCACTCACTCACTCACTCACTCACTCACTCACTCACTCACTCACTCACTCACTCACTCACTCACTCACTCACTCACTCACTCACTCACTCACTCACTCACTCACTCACTCACTCACTCACTCACTCACTCACTCACTCACTCACTCACTCACTCACTCACTCACTCACTCACTCACTCACTCACTCACTCACTCACTCACTCACTCACTCACTCACTCACTCACCGCTCAGCTCCGCTCCCCTCCGCTCCATTCCGCTCCACTCCATTCAGCGCCGACACCTTCATTGCTACACATGCGGGTCGTACAAAAGCCCTCTGGAACTAAAAATCCGCTCTCATGCAGCAACGCAAAAGGAAGCACGTAAGGGTCATCACGTATGTTCTCTCTACTAGCTCTTAAAGGATCCTGACTGCCCGAATACGTTGTGTTGCCCTACTTGTTGTAGAGGACCAGGTCCGGCTTCCAGACTTGCCCGGATGGAATGCGCAGCACGCCAATGCCACCGAAGTCTGATGCATTCCACTTGAGGTGAGCATCCGTCCACCGCTGCGAGCAGACGCGATGAATGATTACGACATGTTGACAAAGACATGACCATGACAGCAATGGCGAAGTCACTAATCAAAGCTATCGTCTCAATAGCAAATTCCGAAAGCTGGCTTTATTGCATACAAAGTCTTAGTGCAGTGAAAACAGCTTCGCGTACCACGAGCGAGTGATTTAAAATGGCGGTCACCACATGCAGAATCTTTGTGAATTACCTTCGGTTGACTAATTGACTTAATGACTGGCAGGTTCTGACGTCAAAAACAAGACAAAGGTTATGAGAGACGCAAGGAGAACATTGTGAGGCTATCATTTATGCAAGAAACCGACATAAAGGACAAGAATGGTAGTGTTCATTGATCTATCCCATAGAAATGTGTTAGGTGTGGAGGACACAATGGTTGGAAATTACGAAATAACACTATTTCTGTCCTGGATGTATGATTGTAGGGTACTGTATTGTTACTATGTTGGACATTATACTGTTTACGCTATGATGTAATATGCAATGCTGTAGTACCCCATGCTATCTGAAAAAAAAAGAAGAAAAAACATTAAAAAATGAAAAGAAAAAAGGAAACATGGCGTACGACTCTTCTTACTGGAGGTCCTCCCATTCTTAACTCCATTTTCAAAAAAAAGTTTTCTTAAGAGCGTCAAACATGAACCGCAGCCGTTACTCTGACAAAAGGAACCATCACTTCCTGTATTCGTAAGCGCACCGCGCCCCGCGTATTAAGCGTTATACTCCACTAAGCCACATTATTCAACACTGTGCTGTTACACTTCGTTATGTTTCTTTCTGATAGCTCTACACTACATATCCTACTCTGCATGACGTCAAAGTGCTATTAAAAAAGTTATATGTGATTCCTCTGTGCTGACGTGTTTCCGCTGTAAATTGTGTATTATACTCGGACACCAAGCGCCGTGATCGCACTGTTTAAGGCCTAAGCTCTGTATGCGACGTTTCGTTCTTTCTTGAGAGCCACGGCGGCCACTACGGTACACTATACCCACTTTCGCGTTCCTGGTTTAAAGGAGCCATAAGTTACATCTGCCGAAGGAAAGCTTAACCTTTACTATGAACCCAGCATACCGGTAAACAATGTTTTATTTCTTTAATTTTTATGAGCACAAATAACAAAATACACTTATAAGTCTGTATGTTAAAGTTAAACATCGGTGAATAGAGGCGGGTACTAAATCAAAACAACGGCAACAACCCGAAAATTCGCCGTAGAAAAGCAAACCGCCCGGGTGCCGAGTCAGGAAATGCGGCGCCTGCACGCCAAATTGCCATCGGCCCAAAACTACGTGTGTATAGCGCCCCAGCAGCGTGCGCGTGTTTGAACGATATTAGTGAGAAAATGAGGGAGCACAACATTAGGGAAAAAAAAACAACGATATCGCGCGGTATCAACCAACCTGCGTCAGCCTGCAGTTCGTCGAGATTGTCTGGCTTTTCTCGTCCTGCAAGAAAAAGAGAAAAAAGATATCAGGAAATAATATACAGAAAAAAAAAACAGGAGTGAGTACATAGACGGGCAAGAGTCTATAGTTAACAATCAGGCACTTCATCACAGAAATAACGCCGCGATAAACCAGCTCTCTTTTTGTTTTTGATTTCTTTGCTTGAATCCCGTTCGTGCCCGACGGAGGTCTCGTTTGCCAAACCGCGATGCGTGGTTTCCTATAGCATAAAGCGAAAAAAGAAAGGAAAAATAAAGAACGCAGGCTGTGTAAGGAGGTAATCAGATAGAGAGAGAACAACGCCAAGCAGTATAATCTGAGAGGCGATGTTTACGTACATATGTGTTTCTCGCGGCACGCGAAATCGCGCGCCCAGTTTAATTATACACCGGGACGCGGCGCGTGCTCGCACGGGAATAGTGCAACAGACAAACGAAGCCTGTAATGAGTCGCGCGTGTAATTAGCGGCATATCGATGGCGGCAGTCAGATTATAAGAGGTTCTCGAGGAGCGCGAGGGGAAGTGGGAGAAAGAAGCGCTAAGTAGTTGGGAGGATGCAAGTCGTGCCGTTTCGCGTGATCAAGTGGAATACGTCCGTTTTGGAGGTAAAGAAAAGAAAGCGAGATACAGACAGACAGCGGCGGAGAGAGATGGAGAGAAAAGAGAGAGCGAGAGAAAGAAAGAAAGAGAGAGAGAGAGAGAGAGAGAGAGAGAGAGAGAGAGAGAGAGAGAGAGAGAGAGAGAGAGAGACGACGCTGCGTTGCTTCGAGAAGTACGCGCACGGTCCGCAGGCAGTTGTGTGCGACGCGCGGGCAAGAGCAGCATCCCCATGGACGTCGAGAGAGCGGAAAGAATGAAACCGTAGCGTGCCATATACGCGTACCTATCGCGTACCTTTTCCTGCGGACCGCGGTGCGGCGGTTGAGCTTTCGGGTTTCTCCCTGCTCGTTATGGTTGTCGTTTATGCTGTTGCGCAGCGGCAAACCCCGAGTGCTCTTTCTCCGAGCACGAACTTCTGCGGCGCTAGCGCGCGCACCTCTGTGTTGAGATATGCTCCGTCTAAATTTATTTCAGTTTCCATTTTCCTTCTTCCTTTTTTTGTGATGATTTCCATCTATTCCCTTTGGAACAGCGTTGCGCGTAGACGCGGAGACTGAAACTCGGATCTTTCATTAGGCACGCTCGGTTTTCACCCCCTCTCCACCCTCCCCCGTCTCTCATTCGCCTACTCTCCCCGCCCCTCTCCGTCGCATCCACTGCGCCCACCTGTCCTCTTCCACAGGTGTACCGAGGTACCTAGAAGAAAGATGGCGGCCCGGCATGCGTTTCGGCAAGAAAAACGACTTCCAGTTTCGCCGAGCGAGCGGGATCGTTTTTGCGCGTGCGGGACTAAGGTGGATCGAGGCGCCTTCGCGAGAGTTATATGAAGTACGCATACAACCGCGTGCGGCGCGCCATCTTTCGGTGCGCGAAATGCGGTAAACGATGAATTATTGAGGAACAGTTTCGCCTGCTTCCCCGCCGCTCCTGTGCTACCTGCAACTCTTTATCCCACGCCGCCCATTTTGTTTGCTGGTCGTTTGCGGGAAGCGAGCGGGGCTCGCCACGTGGCTCGGAGCCCGGGGATGAGCAGGGGACCGTTTCCTCTCTCATACGGCGCTATCCTCTTCGCCCCACTTTGCTCTTAAAGGAATCGCGCGCAGCCAAATTTAAGCTTCTTTCTTATTTAACTCGGTGGGGAAGCGTATGTACACGCTGGAAGGTGCCTGCAGAAGATATGGAAAGCGAAACGCGTGCGTAAAAACCTGCGCGCAGCTCCCCCCCCCCCCCCCCCCCCCCCGCCGTCTTGATTCCAGTTTATTTTTTTCTCCTCGCTCGCGCATTTTACGGGCTAAAACGATAAGACACGAGTCACACTTGTTCGGGAACTCCGGGGTGATCAATTTCCCGGAGACAGGTAAAGCGTTGCGAAGCGGGGTTTTTGCGTAATCGTGTCCTTGAAGCTGTCGACCTCGGCGCGTCGTTGTTCTTTCTTTATGAGCTATTATTTTAATTCGTATATCTGTAAGCCATGGTTATATTAGAAGAGGCCTCGCCTGCAAGGTTTGACCTAGTACTGAAATACGTGGCGGCGTTCTTGTTTTACACTACGTGAAAGTAATGGTGCGGAAATGTGATATTCCATCGAATGACTTTAACTTTTTAACGTGTATCAACGAATTAACTTATGCGTAGTCTGTATATATACCGCGTGTTTTTCGATTTTCGTTCAGCGTCCGAAACGTAGACCCTTCGATTATGGCGGACGCCATACTGGATTAATTCTGATAACCTGAAGCTTTCAGCCATGCTCCCATTTCTTGTCCGATGCTGCAAGCTTGAGTGTTTACCGCCGTAAAGAAAATTATCAGTTAGGACGAATAGGTCATGACATGACATGCGTGTCATGTAGGTCATGACAATGACCCAGCAAAACAATTAACACTCAAGAACCACTGAAATTGTTTCGGACGTGGGTACTAAGTGAAGGAAACACTAAAGCATGATGGTAGAAATCATAGTCATGAGCATGACTGTGCAAAAATGACAATTACTCAGCGAAAAAGATTAACACTCAAAAACCACTGAAATGGTTTCGGACGTGGATACTAAGTGAAGGAAACACTAAAGGATCATAGTAGAAGTCATAGTCATGACCATGACTCAGCAAAAATGAGAATGATTCAGCGAAAAAAGCTTAATACTCAATAACCAATGGAATGGGTTCGGATGTGGTACTAAGTGAATGAAAAGGCTAAAGGTTGTCATGTCATAGTCATGAGCATGACTAAGGCTTTCGCCTTAAGGTCTCTTAGGTGTAGCTAAAGGGACTCCTGAGGAATCATGGCATGAATGTAATGACACGCGTGTCATGTAGGTCATGAAAGAGCCACCGACTTCTTGGTGCTATCATGGTCATTTCGTTAACTTAGTATAGGCTCCCTGCACACTGCTTCGCATAACATCGATTCCCACAGGGCGTGGGATCTGCCGGCTTTTAATTTTCGGCACTGTTTGTTGTTCCGAAAATTAAAAGCCGGCAGATCCCACGCCCTGTGGGAATCGATGTTATACACCAGGAGTAATAAGTGGGCCTTCAAAGCCGCTATAAAAAGTTTTCATAAAGGCTACGGAGCTGGAGTTGCAGCTAAACTATTTGAAAACATTAGGATTAGGAGAACAGAAATCCGATGGTTTCCTGCACATATGGGGAAAGTGGACGAGACTCGGGTAAACCTCAACGAGGTTGCGCATGACTTGGCACGAGGACTTGCTAACCGTGACAGTCATAACCGAGCCGTTCACCATCAGGCCGGGGAACATAGAGATCATTTAATAACTTATACTGAGATAACCAAACACTGCTATCTAGGACGCAGGCAATTCCCATTGCCACACTCAAAACTAAACAGGGCTCAGGCAGTCTCGCTGCGCTTATTGCAAACGGGTACATACCCCACGCCGTACCACATTAACAAAATATATCCAGAGAGGGAGATTAGGATGGAATGCAATGATTGTCATGGCATCATTGAAATCAAACATATGCTCGTGGGGTGCCCCGCAACTCTTCCCAGCCTCCTGGAAGAATGGACTCGATGGCAAAAAAGAATACAAAGCCCATTGCTTCAAGACCAACTAAGGGCTGTCCAGAGGGCCCATGATGTCGCTGAAGGGCTTGGCCTGACAGTGCCAACGTGGGAGCGGCCCGCTTCGGCTTAAGTCGAGCCTCCGGACCTCTTTAAATAAAGTTTACACACACACTGCTTGTTGTTACATGACGCCATTTCATAGAGAACAAATGGAACTCTATGGAATGGAAACGTCCGTAGAGCCAGTACAGATGAATGTGAATTCGTTTGCCTCGCGACCACTCTGTCCCTCTTGTCGGGAGAAACACACCTACACCAAACCCTGTGGGTATTATTAAGTAAAGAAAACGTTTCAAAAAAAAAAAAAAAGAGAGAGAGAGAGAAATAAATGCAGGTGAAATGACATAACCAAAAGGAACGTATCGCTTCTAGAGGACCCTGTCCAGACGTTGTAGCGAGAGGAGCAAGTAACATTATTCTTAACGTATCTTAAACCGCCAATAGTTTTGAAGCACGGTATGCACAAAAAGAAAAAGAAAAGAAAAAAGAAAGAAAGAAATAATGAAATGTCGCTGAGCTCAGAAGTGAGAAGTGTAGTGCATACTTTTTACTTGCGGCCCTGAATTCAATGTTCAGCAGTCAAGAAGCGACAACATAAGCCTCTGTTCCCCGCAGGGATATCCTTGAAAATATGCATTCTTGCATTTTCTTTTCTTCGAATGCGTGAAGAGAGGCTACGTTGAGTGTTCTTCAATGCTGTGAAGTGCCACGTGTGTTATCGTTGGAATTACAATGTTCCACTTAGGATATACAACGCCTATAACGTGGCAACAACAGACGCAAGGTTAGCGAAAAGCATAATTACCTTTTTTAATCAAAGGGTTAATATTTTTCACGAATTCTGCGTGCCGAAACCTTATTTTGTTGGCTGCGCACATGACCACAGTTCAGACACACTTTTTATCGTACTACAGGGAAACAAGTTAAAGTGCACCCTGATTACGAAAAAGTTGGAAAATTAGTTAAATAGAATTGAGGATGACACAACTCTTGTAGAGAGGACAGAAAATTACAAACAGCGAATCCACTCTCGCGATAAGTTAAGTCACTTGGACAGATGTGATCTGTAAAAAGAGATGTGCGTTGACAGCCTTTCGGATTTCCTTTTGCGGGATCTAATCATTTGATTCGATTAATAGAATATTATGAACTATATGCATACCGCGTCTCACAGCTAACGTAAGCCAAGCTGTTAAAAGATTTAAAAGAAGAACGTGGTGCTAGATTAAAATAATAAAACCGGAGGTGTTCGTTCATCAGAGGCCTCACAACCGAAACTCGCAGATCTTCCAATCGTATCTTGCACGGTGCTTATGTTATCTGTTTTTTTTTAACAGCTTGGCTAATGTTAGCTGGGGCATTCGATATTGTGTGTTTGATGTCAGAACTTCTTGAAAAATGACAGTTGTTTTTTACCTGCATAGTAGTGTTTTTCGCGGTTGTATATGGGTTCGCTTCTTCTGGTTTTTTCTTTATTGTCTTGTTTACATTTACTTCTTTTTGTAGGCTTAGTATGTTTGCGTGTTCGTGGTATATGTGTGCGTATCCATGGGGAAATGGGCAGTTATAATTTTTAGACTATCTATGGGGATAGCCGGCTGAGCTTTAATGCAGCCTACCTTCTCATCTGTTCGCAGTTATAGAAAGAAAGGAAGGCATGGGAAGAGGGTTACAAATTCGCAAAACGAACGCACGCGGGCGCCTTCAAAGATACGTCGCCAGCTCGATACACGCGGTGTATGCAGGCCGTAAGCTGGTGGAGCGCTTTTCACGCGAACCGGGTGTAAGGCGAGAGAGACGGTGGCGGCAGCGGATGCGATTTCGATCTCGTGTGCCAAATATTGAACAGCCGCCGCCAGGCCGGCACCTCGCGCGAGAGGCGACGCGGCAGCGCAGACGAGACGACGACGTCGTCGGGACGGGCTTTGCAACGCGAGGAGAACATTCGAGGCTGCATCGACCCACGTTTGGGAGATTGGCCCACCGAAAGTTCTTGCCTTCGCACGCACTCCGTCATAGTTCGGCGTTTCAGTAGCGACTCGTTGCCACACGTAGAGCCGACTATCGTGGAATGGGGCGAATAGCAAAACAAATCAAAACAAAAGTAACAAAAACATAACTGAGTAAAACTCGAGCCTCGGGGCCACAGTAAAGTAAAGAAAGGGTAGACAGTAGCTACAAGAAGACAGGTATTGATCCGGTTATGGAATTTACACTGTTTCATTCATAAACTTATTACTAAGCCATTACGCGGTATGGATAAGCACATGAAGAGAAAAAGGCGATGATAGAAAGAATGAAGAACAAATTGATTGAGCATGAAACAAAATAGTAAAAGGGAGAAAGAGTAATGCTGCATACGCAGATTGATCGTGGCTAGGAAGTGTGCCAGTTTTCTTTCTCGTATGTTCGGCGGCTTGATTTCGAATACTTGAGCACATATTGCTAAAAAACCAGGGGTGGCTGAAGAAATACAAAAGAAGCGACTGCTTCTGTAGCTGGAACGCGGGGCGAAAGTGTGTTGGTGCTTCTCAGCCGGAAGACCCAAATTTTCTTCAGGTAACCAAAACACAACGAATGAGCTTAAAAACGAAGTGCAGAAAACGTCCAAGCGTGCCAAGAAAGTGCTAGCACCCTTTGAAATTGTATCACCGCTCGATACGGCGAAGGGGTGGCCGCAGGTGTTTCCTTGTCTTGCAAGCCTTTGTTGCCATAGATGAGCGAGCGGCGGGAACACCCCTGGTCGGAAGCGGTTCGCCTTGTTCGTGAATTCGGCACGCCACCCGCTGCCGCCGTTGGACATCGATAAGTGCTCAGAGAAGACCTTTGTGCACCCGTGGAGAGCTCGTGTCTTTGCTGCTGAGGGTCTTGTTAGCTAAAAGAGCACTCACTCACTCACTCACTCACTCACTCACTCACTCACTCACTCACTCACTCACTCACTCACTCACTCACTCACTCACTCACTCACTCACTCACTCACTCACTCACTCACTCACTCACTCACTCACTCACTCACTCACTCACTCACTCACTCACATCACTCACTCACTCACTCACTCACTCACTCACTCACTCACTCACTCACTCACTCACTCACTCACTCACTCACTCACTCACTCACTCACTCACTCACTCACTCACTCACTCACTCACTCACTCACTCACTCACTCACTCACTCACTCACTCACTCAACTCTCATACTCAGTCTTTACATGCTCACTGAATCGTGTGCTGTCTCAACGAACAGGAAACCTTGGGGTTGGGATCTTCTCTTCGGTCGCTTCTTAGTCGAATAACATATTCCATTAGAAATTCAGCTAATTTTCTAGTCAAATTAAGTCAACGTTATACTTAATGAAATGATTTTATTTTATTGGCTAGCAATTATATGAACGCTCCAGGCGAATTTTCACCGTAATGTTACACGGCCTATAAAACTATGAACCTTATTTCTTGTAATTGTCCAATACTTTGCTACGCTTTCAATACTTCGCCTCAAGTGCGAAACTGCAATTTGTAAGCGAAGCTGGATCTAGGCTGACAAGTGTCGGCGGTGGTGGTGTCACGCTGAAAAGTGGGCCGATCCTGGGGGTAGTGCCAAAAGGGTCCTAGCTCAATGGGACATACTCCTGTGGGCTCGGGTACCTGTAACGCGCCCTTGAACTACTCTTGTTACACGTAGGACGCAAAAAGACAAAATCACCAGCCCTTTCCCTATCGAGAAAATGGGGGTAAGCGAAGCTTGTCATCCGATTCTAGCGTGAGGGCTTCCGAAGCCCAGGCGAAACGTCAGCGAAGAGCCGCGGACCCCGCGTTGCGGGAGCGTAATGTTGAAGCCAAAGGGGCCAAAGGTAAGCGAAGAGCCACTGACCCTGAGTTTAGGGCAAACGAAGCGGAACACCTGTGACAGTGTCGTCTTGCCACAAGCTTCACTTAATCCCATTTTCTTGACAGGGGAAGGGCTCTGAATTTTTTTGCTCACATTTCTTAATTTACCCTGCTAGTAATGAATCTTCTTCATATAGCTGACATTCCATTTTACAAGATTTTAAAAGTCAGCGCTTGAAAGTCTCGCTAATAACGTGTCCGGAAGCGAGAATGAAGCGCGCCCAGAAGGATAAAAAAATAAAGAAATCGGCCGGGCTTCACGGAAGAAGATAAATAAAGCGAGAAGCACAAAATGTAAATTCAGAGACTCGACTGCAGGCGTCGTCCTTTGCCGAAACAAATGTAAAATGTGATCAGCACAAATGTAAGCGTGTTATGAATCGGCGCGAGAAAGGTGCCTTTAACTAAAAAAATAAATGAAAAATAAAAATGAATAAGGAAGACTGGCGAGCTATGAGATATGAGATGGATAGCTGCTGCAACTTGGCGCTCGTCTGAAGTGAAGCGGAATTGATTTCTCGATGTCAACACAGTGTTCGCCTGGGCTGGTTCGTCTCGCCTTGGCTTTAATTACTACAGTGGGAATTATTGACATTTCATTACGAATGTCTGCAACACTTCATCTTTCCCTTTTGACGCTTTCTAATTGCGTAAAATCTGTAAACTAAAAACTATTACTCAAGCTCCATCGACATGAAAGTTAAAGGTAGTTACAGGTAGTTTTCGAGATAGTGGAAGGAAGTGTCTTTTGAAGGCTGGTGACTTAGAACACGTTTACCGCGAATGCATGGGAAGATTGCGAATCTATGTGTTCGTTACAAACTCAAGTCCTTCTACATAAAACATTGGCGGCAACTTATTCTTCTCAACGGCAAGGCACTGACTAAACTCAAATAAAAAAATTGAAGTAGACTTGCGAGAATATTTTTTCTATTTTATTTAAAGAAGACAAGACGAGAAGGTTATATATACGTGTATATATAAACAGAAAGTGAGGCCGACAAGCACGTACAGCTGTCAGTATTAAATACATGGGGAACAGACAGGGCCGACGAAGACTCCAAACTCAGAGTGACGTTTATTAGCGACTGCCTGAGTATAGAAAGTAAAGATCGTTGTTGTTGTTGTTGCTTCAACACATGTTTTGTTGCTAAGACCGGCCGAACGCGCGCACAAGTTCCACGGCACGAAGCTTTTAGTTTTATTTCTCAAGGAAAAACGCGGGAAACTCAACACAATCCCGGCCACGAAATGATGTCACGCGTGTAGTTAGAGCGGGAAGAGTCTTTGAATGGTTCTTGTTGTGACAAGGCCGCCTTGTTGCTTGATCTTGCAAGAGCGAATGTGTCCATCTTCTTCTTGGAAGACTTCAATTACTCTTGCTAATTGGCAGATCTCACATAGCCTTCTTTAACTATGCTGTTACCACATTTGCCAAATTTTACCGGGTATGTTTTCAGCGTGTACAAGCCCGCTTCGCCTTCTTTAACTCTGTTGTTGCCCCATTTGTCAGAGGAGTGTGCTGACCGGAGTTCCAGTAGGTACTTTTTTGTCCATTTCTTCCAAACGTTTTCGGTCGCACGCTTTCTGCACCGTGTAGTCTCCGAACGGCCTCCGTGCGCGTTGATCTTCCTGTGACATCGATGGTGCCCTTGTGGTATCGTCGTGAGCCTTCGAACAGTTAGCAGATCGGCTGTAGTCAGCAAGTATGGTCTGCCGGCGTCCCACTCAATGAAGGTAAGATGTCTGGAATTCACGTCAGCTTCCACTTCTGCCAGCAAAGTCATGGATTCTTCAAAGCTGAGACAGCCTATTCGGAGAATCTTGCGAAGTGATACCTTTTAATGTTCTTAAAAGTCGCTCCCACCACCCACCCAACCATGGGGCGTTAGGCGCGATAAACTTTCATTTTATGCCTTCACTGCTCTATGTGCCTGGCGATATCTTCATCTAACGACATCTTATAAAGCTTTTCCAGATCCCCTGATGTTTTCTTGAACACCTGCACGTTGTCGGAATCGATGGCTCGGGGAAGGCCTCGTCCGGCGACGTAACGGCGTAAAGACATCACGAACGCTTCGGATGTCATGCGCTCTTGAAGCTGTGCATGCCAATAGTGCGATGTAACTAACTCTTCATCTCTCCTGACGGTTTTCTCACGAAGAGTGGTCCCACGAAGTCTACTCTCACAATTTCAAATGCATGTGCTTGTGCCACCCAATGACTTACGGGAGGATCTATTGGAGCGCTTTTTGGCACAACGGCGTAACGCCTGCACAACCAACATTACCTAGCCACTGTCTAGACTTCGCGCTTTGCACACTCAGAAGCGCTCTCTCAACTGCGTTAATGTGTGTCTCGCACATCTCCGTGTTGGACTTCGCAGTGCGCTTTGAATGCCGGTAGCCGCGAAAAGTAGTTAGTTTGTTACTTACTTAGTTAGTTAGTGACGTAAGGTTTTATGGCGCAACAGCAACTAAGGCTATGATGCGCCATGCACAAGTAGGGAAATGTAATGAAAAGTAGTGAAAATGCAAGTAGCGAAAAGTAGTGATTGCTTGTGAGCATGATGGCATGCTTGGCATATTTCGGCGATAAGCAGTCGGTGAGCGAATCTACGACGCTTTTCATACGTAAGTGCTGTTAGTCCATAGCTGGTGGGGTTTCCCTAATGATATGTACGACAAGACGATCATGCAGCTGGCACCTTCTTTTACGAACAGCTCCAACGTAAGAACATTTTTGTGGATTGTTGCCCAGGTGAGGAGCTCTAAATATATCACGTGATGTTCACGCCGCATTATATTAGCTCTGACAACGATCAAGGAATAAACTTCAGGCTTGGTTGGCCGCCTCTCTCTTGTGAAGATTTCATATCGCCTTTCTCGTGTATGGGTTGGCCGCTGCTGGTGCAATGACCGCGATTTTTTTTGTTTTAACACGAAAGTGTTTTATGCCGGGGTCCACCAAGACTTCACTGACGTATTTCCGTCACGGAAATACGTCATAGAACATAATACAAAGAAAGAAACCAGAAGAAAAAGTTCCACAAACATGCAAAATTTGGGAATCGAACCCACGACCTCTCGGTCCGCGACGATAGATCGCCGAGCGTTTAACCCATTGCGCCACAAACGCATTTGCAGAGCGCAACACAGACGCGCCTTATATATCTAACACTCCTCCGTGTACCCGCGCTCTTGCTCGGGCCGGTGCCGCCGCCTACGAGCAGAAAAGAGAAGTACTGCATTATGACACTAACGCAAGAAGAAGAAGAAGAAAACGTTTATTGATCAAAAGCATTTTGGTGGAATGATCGGAGCCCCTTTAGTCCAGGGCCCCACTGGCCTCGGCCGCCCGCTTGACCTGTTCTATGAAGGACTGTTGTCCCATCAGGTCTGAGCTGGTTAGCTGTGCCTCCCATTGCTCCATTGTGTGGCGTGTTTTATCAAACGGGTGTGATTCACAATCCCATGTAATGTGTTGGAGTGCACGCCGGGAGCTTTGAGCAATAGCTCAGATTCGTCGCATCGCACTTCCTCACAATGGCAGCCGCGAAGATGACTTTAGGCACTGTTCATGGAAATAGCAACGCACTAAAAAGGGCCGCTGCTGAAATATCAATGGTTTTGGAGTATGCGGCCGTGAATGTTGAGGTGATGTTATTTTGTAAAAGACTGCATAAGAACCAGCGAAGTACTGGTGTCAGGATGACACCAGTTTCGAGATATTAATTCCCGAACTTTCCGGAGAAATGCATTGGCGTTCCAGTTAATTTTGTGCTTCAATGCATAAAGCGACGTTTTGTTAAGAAACTAACTGAAATGCCAATGCATCTCTCCGGAAAGTTCGGGAATTAATATCTCGAAACTGGTGTCATCCTGAGAATTATTTCCAAGTGGATCCGCCTTGCCAACTCCACGGCTACAATTTAATTGCAATATGGGCATTAATTCCCGAACTTTCCGGAGAAATGCATTGGCGTTCCAGTTAATTTGTGCTTCAATGCATAAAGCGACGTTTTGTTAAGAAACTAACTGAAATGCCAATGCATCTCTCCGGAAAGTTCGGGAATTAATATCTCGAAACTGGTGTCATCCTGAGAATTATTTCCAAGTGGATCCGCCTTGCCAACTCCACGGCTACAATTGTAAATTGCAATATGGGCCATCAGGTAATTAGTTAAAAGCTTAATTAGTGAATTTTTGTTGATTAGTAAATTATGCATTTCAATTTTTTGTGCAAGTAATGTCCGCCTCTTCGAGTAGACCAGCTCATTAGCTAGAATTGGGCTATCTGCCACAGGCAACCTTAAATAAATTTTGAAAGTGTTCGCTGAACCACAGTGTATATATATATATATATATATATATATATATATATATATATATATATCGTAGAATTTCAGAATTGCGCAATGACTTTTGCGTAACTACGCTGCATGGATGATGATTATGATGCTGATAATGTTGAATATGTTGATGGCTATCACATGACCTTTGAATTGGGGGGGCAAGAAAGAGTCAACTAATTACCCAGCATGCGTGAGCTAATTAAGCTTTACTATACCTATTGCGACCTAGCATTCGGCTAATCTCTACTTTACTTTGTAAAGCTACCCGTCCTTGTGAGGGCCCCGTCCCCATCTCTTTCCTGCTTTTTCTCACACGAAGGCTCGCCTATTGGCTCCTGCTTATATATTCCGACCGCAGACCAGTTAAACCTCTCACAAGCTTTGAAACCCAGCGATTCTGGTATGCGGATGTTTCGTCCACCGCGCTCCAGAGCGTGCCGCAGAAAACCGCGTAATATATATATTTTAGTGTGAAGAAATGACGCAAGCGCTTTAGAACGAGTCGTATGCAGCGCTGTCTGAACATCGGTGTTTCTTACGAGTATAATAGCTCTCCGAGGGTCAGAAACCACTCTCGAGAACAGCGCCGAGATACGGGCGACCCCTTGTTGCCGAAGCACCATGATATAAATCTACGTCGTAAGCATTGAATGTTGTTTGAATAAGCACAGCAATGCTGGACTGATCGTTCAACTGGCGTAAAGAATGACGGCTCTCGCAGAGCTTTTCTTGCTGGCATTAGCGCCGCAATGCGAGCTTGTTGGTATGTCGTGTTGGAATACTGGTGTAGCGACAGCATTCCTAGAGCGCAGTGTCTGTGTTTATGTTCTAAGTGCCTGAGTGCCTGAGCCTGAGTCGCCGTCTTGTTTGCGATACACCAGTGTTCGAAGATGCATTAGCATATGGATCGTGAAAATCAGAAGATTTCGCGCGGACGTAAGTGCACAGAAGATCCACTCGGTATATAGCGAGCAGCGAGCAACGCTATGTGCTATAATAGAGCTTCCCAGACTGTCTGAGTCTGCGTAGCCTTCACTAAATTCCGACTGCTTTCGCAGTGCAAATCTTCCATGTGGAATCAGCGCAGTACATGTTTTGGCGCTATTCGCGCTCGTAAGAACCCCACCAGACTCTCTTATGTGCTTTAGGAAGACTGGACGATCGTCCGTTTACCGAAGCTTATTAAGGTACTGAGTGAGGCTAGCCTTTCCCTTCATCAGCACAGAAACCACGTATGGGTTTCTGCAGAACCTGAAGCGAACAAACTTGAGTGCCCAACTATTGACACGCTGCGGCTTGTCTAGCGCACTTGTGCTTTTGAAGACAGTGCTTTTCTTAGGCAGTTTCCGTCACTTTTCTGTATTCATCTCTTTTGAGGGACAATGCCGAAGATAGTGCAGTCCAGAAATGTGACAAACTTGATAATGGTGACTGATAGCGATGGTGAACAATATAATTTATTCTGAGAGTCGCGCTGATGATGGCTGTAATGATGAGGATAATTGTAATGATCATGATTATGACGTTGATTGCGATGATCATATAGATGACGATTATTATTATTATTGTAGTGAAGAAGAGGAAGAAGTGCTCTTGCGTTATATTGAGCAAGCCATGTTTTCAGACAACAACAACAACAACAACAACAACAACAACAACAACAACAACAACAACAACAACAACAACACAACAACAACAACAACAACAACAACAACAACAACAACAACAACAACAACAACAACAACAACAACAACAACAACAACAACAACAACAACAACAACAACAACAACAACAACATTGAGCAAGCGGTGCTATATGCTGCGCACTCGCGGTACGCAGTCGCAAACCAGACAACGGCGTGGTGACCTTGCGGAGCTTACGACAAAGCTTTTCGTCCTTAACAGAAACTGCAGCCCCAGTATCAATAAGCGCAATTGTGGCGGTTCGTTCGACCAAAACGTCCAGTAAATTGCGTGGCGACTGTGCGGGCCTTGTAGAAGTCGCGAAGCTGGCAGTTCGTGCCTGCAGAACTGCAGCAACTAGTTTCCCTCGCTAGGTGACAGACGACGGCGTAAGGGGGAAAGCGAGCGACGACGCGGTGACGGAGAACGATGGTTGCCGAAATGGCGTCGAGGAGACGGCGAATACTTTGGGTCGGGATGCATGGAATGCCCTGTCGCATCGTGGGAATATCCATACCCAGGCGTTGCGACAGCAGGGTTAGCAGTTGGCATTATTATTATTATTATTATTATTATTATTATTATTATTATTATTATTATTATTATTATTATTATTATTATTATTATTATTATTATTATTATTATTATTATTATTATTATTATTATTATTATTATTATTATTCAATAACCTTCCCAGTGCAGTACTGGATCAGACAAATTTGTCGGGATTAAAAAAGGCCCTCAAGGCAATGATAGAATAAGTTTCACATGTATCAGGTCTATTTGTTGTGTGGTTTTTGCCAAAATGAATGTAAGAGTGTTATTCACGCTGCTTCACGATTTTTTTCCTTTTCGATAGGTTGTAACGTTGTGCACATCGTGTGCCATGTTTACTCAGTTTTAATGGTTGTTGTGTGCTACGTGTTTCATTTGAACATCAAGTATTGTTTACTTGGCATGTTTACCTGTGATACGTTTTCTCATTTTTTTTCTTTTTTTTTAGTTTGACATTTGGTGTGTAATAAGGTTGCATAAAGCTTTGCCCTGACTGCCAGGTTTCTGCCATACAAGCCCACGGAAGGCTTCGGCAGTCTGCAGACCTTGCAAAATGATATGTACAAATTGATTGTTTATAATAAAGATTATTATTATTATTATTATTATTATTATTATTATTATTATTATTATTATTATTATTATTATTATTATTATTATTATTATTATTATTATTATTGTGCAGGTTATTATTATTGTGACGATGATTATAAAGGCGATGACGATTATGATGATGAAGATAACTGATGACAAAAAGTCGGAAGTTGAGTCAACCTCTAGTTGACGTCGATCAAAAGTTTGCTACCCCAGCGCGGCTCTGACAATAAATTATCCGGTTCATACACCCCACCCTCACCGCCAATTGGCCCAGGCAGACTTCACCGACTTCAACTAAAGGTTGAATCGCCCTCCAACAATTTCTTTTTGTTCGTTTCACTCGTCCGAGTGAAGAGTAGCCAACTGGAAAAAGTTGGCTACTACAATAAGCGACATAGCCGTACTTCGAACTTTCGCCGTTTTCATTGCACCGTCTCACCCACCCCTTACATTATAGAGTGAGGGCAAGGACTCGTACGGACCAGCCAATCAGTAACGAGAGCCGGCCGCGTGTTCCGGAGAAGAGAGAAAAATTCGGCCATTGTGTGCTAGTAATACTTGCGTGAAGCTTCCATCCAGTCGTCTTCGCGCGAGTGCTCATGAGACGCGGACAATGGGGGAGCTCTCTGTCTGGTTCTCTTTTGTGGTCGGCTGATGCGACCCATAGCTCTCACCACACTGCACGAAGTTAGCGAGTATAAGAACCGCAGTACAGCCCTGACCCGTCGGTTGTTGTCAACCAGGCACTTGTAAACCAGCGACAAACTGAAAGTTCAGCGACACTAGCAGCCGTTCGTAGTCTATGATGCGTACCTGCTGAACGTCGCGCAGTTCACCCCGAAGTTACATGCTGGATTTACGAAGTTACGCAGGAACACCTTCGGGCGTGCGTGTACTGACCACGTCGAGAAGCTGCAGTAGAGACAGGTCCAGGTCCACGCGCAGTGACAGTGACGAGTTGAAGGAAGGCCGCACCGCCGGGTCATAGTTGGACATCAGGTAGCGCGTCAGCCGGTACTCCTGTTCGTCCGCCCGACCGACGCTGCAACCTGCGCCCCAAGGGGAAACAGGGAGAAAAACGAGAAACACGTATCAGAGCACTTCAATTGGCGCGCCAGCTGGACATCGAGTCACGTAGGCGAGTCGACGAAATAAGACACCGTCACGAACCTTTTCTACCTCACATGCGGAATGATTATCGCTGTTCTGTGGGGTTTTTTTTGTGCGTTTTAGCGCACTTCACAACAAAGACTAGTTAAGCTAGCCGACCTTAGTGTGGGCGCAGCACTTCGGACTGTGTTCCAGTACTCGCCGTAGATGGCAATGTAGACGGCTAAGTTGACAGTGGCTATCTTAAATCTCGCTCCAATTCTCACGAAGACGTTAACATATGGACTGCTTCGCGAAGACAGCATTTAAGACAAAAACGATGCAGGCTACTATCCTGTCGAAACAAGATGGCGGCTTAGCTGGACGCTTGGAAACTCGACGGGAAGGTCGTCTGCGCACAAGGAAACGTAGACACGCTTTCCTGTGCCTTTAATGTAAGCCACATCGTGTTTTTCGTAGGTTAGCAGGCGCTAAGACTTAATATACGGAAAGAATGTGTGCTTTTCTCGACTTTTTTGTCGCTGTGAGGTGGCGTCACTTCGCAGAAGCAGTCTTCCATACGTCTTCCAGATGGTTCGAAAGGCTTTCCATTACATGGCCTCGAAACTGCATCGGCTGTTCCGTCGGCTGTCTCATTAGTTGTCTACGCAGACTGTCACCGATGCTAGCCAGAATTGGAAAACACCCTATAACTTACTTATACCGTTTTACTAAATTTCGTTTTCTCTTAGGTGTGGTCAACTGAAACCAGCATTGTAATATTGTGTTTTAAGTTAGAAAAAGTTTTTCTCAAAGTGGCTCCGAGACACATTTAGTCGAAGTTATCGTTTTTATTTTTTGTCTTGTTTTGCTTTTATTGCTATAGCTAATATATGGACACTACAGTTGCATTTCTGCTGTCGTCGCAGCTGTCGGCGTCGCCGTGATGTACCGTATAAAGTCCAAGGGCGATAACATCCTCGCCGCGCGCCGTACGCTGTGTACATGTGCGAGTGAAAGCGTGTGAGGGTGAGCCGGCGATCGCGGCTCGATCTCGCGCGCACAAGGCAGGAAAGCGGGGAGGAAGCGCGCTGTCTTGCAGCGCGCAAAGAACTGGGGGGAGGGAAGGGAGGGGAAGGGCTCTTCTACCCCAGCAGCTGCTACGTATGCCTCGGCCGCGCGGGTCCTATCTTTAAAGCGATCTGCGATGAGTACAGAGTCTAGGTGCGCAGAGGGCTCATAGCTTCGTGTGCGCTGTGTTCTCGCAGCTTAGTTCGCGTTGAAGTGAGAGGCAGCACGAAGGTCAATGCGCTCGCTGCTGCTGACGCGCTTTCTCATTCCAGCGTTTTGACAGCGAGTTAACGCTGTCATCGGCCGATATGTGTTCATGTTTTCTTGTGCGCGCGTGACACCATGCTTGTTAATTTAGTTAGTAAGCGAATGTTTACATGTTTATACGGCCGATAAAACTGCTATCCTTACCTCGTATAGCTGTCTATTAATTTGCTATCACAATCGATGCTTCACCTTTCGGGCGAAACTGCGACGTCTTTTTTACTCCCGAGATATCCTCATATATACAAGCGTGCTTTGTGGGAAGACTCCAATTACATGAATAATTTCTGCTCTTTTTGGTTTGGCACGTCAAACCGGAGCGCTTCTCAGGGAGTCGCAGGCTGTGTTTGCTGAAGGCAAGTACTATTTGCTTATTTTATGTGGCAGAGAGTAGCAGTGAATAACCAAAGCCGAATCACAACCTCGCAACGGGCACGATACCGCTGTGACGCAAAAAAAAAATAATGAGTCATTCTATTCTGTGAAGGTGGATGAACAGCGAAACTTTTTAGCACGCGAGACAGAGGTGACACAGAATTTTGAACAAAGGTAAGAACATATTTATTGACCTCATCGGTGGTCATCGTGACGATAGGTAAGCACACAGAATCTCGTATAATCTCGTTTATTAAATTCCTCAATCATGTAAGACAATGAATGGCTCATACCCCCGCAAAAAAAAAGAATTAACGCGGCCTCCTCATTACGACGAGGATATCTATCTATCTATCTATCTATCTATCTATCTATCTATCTATCTATCTATCTATCTATCTATCTATCTATCTATCTATCTATCTATCTATCTATCTATCTATCTATCTATCTATCTATCTATCTATCTATCTATCTATCTATCTATCTATCTATCTATCTATCTATCTATCTATCTATCTATCTATCTATCTATCTATCTATCTATCTATCTATCTATCTATCTATCTATCTATCTATCTATCTATCTATCTATCTATCTATCTATCTATCTATCTATCTATCTATCTATCTATCTATCTATCTATCTATCTATCTATCTATCTATCTATCTATCTATCTATCTATCTATCTATAAATACGCTGCCGGGCCCTGCTGAGTGAGATGTCAGTGACCGACTCCACTTTCCTTCCCACTGTATGGATTATTACTGATACAATAATATCTTTTGCACATGTGCATAATGTGTGAAGTCCTTTTTGATGTTATATTTTTCATTTTCTTCGTCCGCCCCTCTTCATACAAGGTTCTTCTGCACAAACACGATACTTCAAGTTAGCAAGAGATCGGGTCTGATCTATTGATCGCTTGAGGTATCGCGTAGGCGGTCGTTCACATGCCAGCAAAAAATCTGTGCTTTTCAATAAACTGAAGCATTCTTCGCCTTCTTTCAGAAGTTCAGCCACCGCCGGTGGGAGCAACCTGATACCACAAAGAAAACCATTAGTGAAAAAATTATGCATTCTCAAAGTAGGCGAGTAAGTAAGCGATGCATATCTAGGTTGGCTTGAAGCCCTACTATAGGAGGAGTGTAGGGACGTTGGGGAGAACAACTCAATTTCCTTCATTTGTTCACCTTTTGATTTGCCTGAGTTTTTCTCTTGGGCATGCCTCCAACTATCGAACCGGTAACCGGAAAAAAAAAGAAAGAAAGAAAAGTTGTATACGGGCCGTTGCCTCCCTGTTTTTGCGAGCGTGTCTCGAGTTACATAAGCCGAAGTACGCTCTCGAGTTCACTTTTCATAGCTGCCTTATTCGCAGAAGGAGTTTTGTTTCAAAACTTAACTTTCATGTGACTTAGAAAAAAATAGCAATAAAGAAAGATAAAAAAGTGGAATCACATTGCGGATTTTTTTAAAGCTAAGTTTTGTTTCGTCTGGTTTCACTTTGCTTGTCGCCCACTTCAGCGGTCTATGCGGCTCCTAACTCATGTACGGCGACAGGAATTTCTCTCACCATTCCCAATGCCCCCAACTTGATGTGAGACTCCAGCAATCCAGTGCAAACGAGGAGAAGGAGGAGGAAATGGCCATCGGGAGAGGAAAACTGCTTTCGCTCACTTCTTCAGACACCACGGTAGAGCTGTCCACCATCGAGCGTCAAATTCACCGAACTCAGCGGCGGCAATTCGATGGCGATGACGACGGCGACGATGATGGCAGCGGCATAGCAACGACAGCGGTATGACGATGACACGATGCACATTAAGTGCTGTCACACTAAAAAGTCGCATTTGCCATCTGTATCCTCCTACTGTAAACCTACGACTATACTCAAACTATGC
Source organism: Dermacentor silvarum (assembly GCF_013339745.2). Classification (NCBI taxonomy): domain Eukaryota; kingdom Metazoa; phylum Arthropoda; class Arachnida; order Ixodida; family Ixodidae; genus Dermacentor; species Dermacentor silvarum. The sequence continues at coordinate 131,227,497 of NC_051159.1, read as the reverse complement.
ATAGATCACGGTACAACGAACAACGCGCAGGACAGCATAACGAATGGATAGGGGAAACCCGGTTTGCGGCTTCCGCTCAACTGCTGTCCAAGTAAAGAAAACAAGATTCGGGTTGACTTAAGAGGAAACAAACATTACACCATACAAAAGAGCCATAATGAAGGCCACGCAGTCTTTCCGCAAGACAGCTGTCAGCTGTAATATCTCGCGATGTTATAATTTTCGCTTCTTTTCCCTCATGCGGCCAGCAGTACGCGTGTTGCTGCAGCATCGATTACGCTAAAGGACACACGGCGATGTCCACTGAAGACAGCGTTCTCGTAACACTTCCCACGTCTCTTCGCCGATAACGAAGTGCAGTGGAGATTGACTTTGTGTAGAAGACGATAGGTGCTAAAGAAAACTGACAAAAGAAAGAGCTAGCGGAAACAAGCTTATAAGGCAGATAATATACAGGGTGTTTTAGCGAACACTTTCAAAATTTATTTAAGGTTGCCTGTGGCAGATAGCCCAATTCTAGTTAATGAGCTGCTCTACTCGAAGAGGCGGACATTACTTGCACGAAAAATTGAAATGCATAATCGAATAAATAACAGAGATTCACTAATTAAGTTTCTAACTAATTATCTGATGGCCCATATTGCAATTTACAAATTGTAGCCGTGGAGTTCGCAAGACGGATCCACTTATAATTAATTCGCAGGATAACACCAGTTTCGAGATATTAATTCCCGAACTTTGCGAAGAAATGCATTGGCGTTCCAGTTAATTTTGTGCTTGAATGCAAAAAGCGACGTTTTGTTAAGAACCTAACTGGAACGCCAATGCATTTCTCCGCAAAGTTCGGGAATTAATATCTCGAAACTGGTGTCATCCCGAGAATTCGTTCCAAGTGGATCCGTCTTGCGAACTCCATGGCTACAATTTGTAAATTGCAATATGGGCCATCAGATAATTAGTTAAAAACTTAATTAGTGAATCTCTGTTAATTATTCGATTATGCATTTCAATTTTTTGTGCAAGTAATGTCCGCCTCTTCGAGTAGACCAGCTGATGAACTAGAATTGTGCTATCTGCCACAGGCAACCTTTAAGAATTTTTGAAAGTGTTCGCTGAAACACCCTGTATATATAGTAGCAAAAGCCAGACGAGGACAATGAAAGCAAGCATCTAAGAAGACCGCATCTGGCGCCAGTCTACTTTAAATTAAACATCACTTTCTGGAGCCACCCTTTTTGTGCCGGAAGAGTCGGCAAAGTTTTCAAGAGAGCAATGCGGCGTCGCTTTGTTTGTTTGTTTGTTTGTTTGTTTCTTTCTTTGTTTCTTTCTTTCTTTCTTTCTTTCTTTCTTTCTTTCTTTCTTTCTTTCTTTCTTTCTTTCTTTCTTTCTTTCTTTCTTTCTTTCTTTCTTTCTTTCTTTCTTTCTTTCTTTCTTTCTTTCTTTCTTTCTTTGTCTCCGGTACCAGTTACCTCTGGTTCTGAAACGAGATTTTCGCCTCAAACATTTCCCCCACCTTGCCCCCGGTGGTAACATTTCTCGCGCCGCTCTTAGCTTCTTTACCGCGGGCGACGCCGGCCTTCTCTTCTTTGACGAGGGACTTCTCGTTGTTTACACAGACAAGCATCGGTGGTGCGGGAGGCAGCACTTCTTGTTTCCAGTCTGGCGATCCACTCCTGCCACTGCGCGCCGCGTTCGCCGAGAAAGCGTTAACTCTGCAGAAATCAACGGCGCGCGAAGTTTCTCTTCGGGGCCTCTCGCTTTCTCCATTCGCGCCGTGCTCGGCAGTGCCGCCGCCGCAGTGTCGGCGAGGAAAACACACGCCGTAAGCCTAAAGCAACTGGAGGTTACCCTCGAACGAAGACATGCAAACACTGTTAAAAAAATGCCGTATCCATCTTCTTGCTGTAATTCTTTTTTCTTCCTCTGGCGAAGATGTGAAGAGCAACAGAAAAAAAAAACTAGAGCGATAAAAAAGTGTGGCAGATATTCTGCCGCAACAGAGCACACGGGAAGCGAAATCAGCAAAAATATTCGCTTTATGAACTTTGGCCCCCTTCTTTACCGCCTTTCCCACCTTTCCCGGAAGCTCTGGGTCGAAAGGTTCCAGCACAGGAAGGTGCACGGCACCAAATTTTGCTGAGCTATCCCGGACTGGGCTCCTTCATTCTCTAAATCAACTTTCTTGCTGCTTTTATTTCTTTTTGCTCTTCGCGATCAGCCAGTGCCTCTCACGGGCGAATCTGGAAAGTGCGCGAGGAAAAGTGGCTAGCGTGCTCGCCACTTCGGAGCTGCGTTATGGCGCTTCCATCGAAAACCTTTTAGGCAGGCTTCGTCGAGAATTTCTTCTGGATCCAGTGCTTTGTTAGTGTTACACTTCATTGGGGCTAAAGAGAGGTCGGGAGAGGAGCACATTTCTTTTCCCTCTTTACGGAATCGGGACCGTCAGGAAGATTTTCTCGGGACCTCTTACACTCTGAACGTTGTGGCGAGCTGTGTTAAATTTAACGAACCCAGCTTTCCTGGCATACGAAAGAAGAGAGAGATCTGAAGCCTGCTAATGCAACCACTTAGCTTCGAAAACGTTTATTTTGCCGTGTCAGGGGGGTTAGCTTTATGAAAAGCACAAGACAAGACAAAGTCCGCGCTTGAGACTTTAGAAATATTTTTCTTCTTGTTGGTTTCGAAAATATGTGGCGGGAGATCTAGAAAATGAGGGCTCAAGACCAAGGAAGAAATATATTAAAGCGAAAGACGGAATTTGTAGATATAATAAGGTGATCGCAACACAGCTCTTCTATATTGTTGCTTTGCTGCCGGGGAGCCTCCTTCAGGTTTCACAGAACAACACGTGACCCGCCGCGGTGGCTCAGTTAGCTAAGGCGTTGCGCCGCTGAGCGCGAGGTCGCGGGATCGAATCCCGGCCGCGGCGGCCGCATTTCGATGGAGGCGAAATTCAAAAACGCCTGTGTGCTTGCGTTGTAGTGCACGTTAAATAACCCCAGGTGGTCAAAATTAATCTAGAGCCCTCCACTACGACGTGCCTGATAATCAGAACTGACTTTGGCACGTAGAACCCCAGAAAGAAGAAGAAGAAAACGGCATGTAGTTACTCTAAGGTAGTTTGAGTGGCTGCCGAAGCATTACTTTAAAATTTATTCGCTTGTGTGAGGCGCCCATTTCAGTTTACGTACACACGTGAAGACCTTGCGTGAGCCATAGTTACATCATACCTCGAACGAGCAAGGCATAGCCGTAGGGGTCATACAAGCAACTACTACAGTAAGTAGCGTGCATACTTTCGTGATTACCTCCAATTATCATTCCCACTGTTTTATTTTAATTGTCTGATCTAGACCATAGGTATCAATAAAAATCACCCCCCCCCCCCCCCCCACACACACACACACACACACACACACATGTTTTCAGTAAACCAAACAAAGGAGCAAACAAGCCATGAAAGGGCACAAGAGACAACAAGAGAAAATATATAAAGGGGGGAAAAACGGCAAGATAAATGCTCTTCGCATGAAACGGCAACTGCGACAGTTGAGATATCAAATTCAGGTCTGTCTTGCTTACGATCATCAATCGCCGCTTCAGAAGCACGTTGAAGAACTTGCTCTAGGACGGCGCAGATACTGAGCACAATGGTGAAGCACTCTGCTTGCTGCGGGAAAATATTGTGGCGTCCTATCTTCCCATGTTTCTACACCTTAATTACATATAAAAAAGTTGTGGCGCTATTTAGCACAATTTCGGCGAGTGATGGTAGTTTCCTCCAAAATTTCGATGCACAGCTTTGCGCAAGTTTTCCCCTTTTGGCTTTCTTGTTCTTGTAGTGAACAAACATATGATGAACGAGTCGCAACTGCAAGTAATATTTTGCGTGATCATACACACTCGGGTGCACATATGACAAGCTCGAGGCTTCAGACAAGAGGCTTCACGAACAAGTGCAGTCATAAAGTTGCACTGCGATCGAAAGAAAGGAAACAAACACCCCTACAATGTGAGAGCCGCACTGTTTACGTCGAGCTACCCGGTTCTTGGCCAATCCGCCAGAGCAAGGTATGTGCCACTGACATCTAGGCTCTACATCTACAAGCATTTCGTTGTCATCACAACAGTCACCATCATCTCGACGTGCTCGTGTGTAGCGCTTCCATTTCAGAAGAAGAACATGGCCTCGACGGACCCGGCTGCTTCAGCATGGGCCAAGCGACAGAATTTAGCACAGGCCAATTTGCGGGCGCTGTCCAGCGAGTTGTCCTCCGCCGGCGTCTTCCAGGATCACCTGCAATGGGAAGGAAGGCGCCGCGACCGCTGCTACGTGCTGGCCGCGCTGTTCATTGCCGTGGCCGTCCTAGGCTGGGCTCTGTTCAGCCTCACGGTCGACCGGACTGGAGCGGCCTCGTACACCAATCAGGAATTCTGCTGTTCTCGCCTCCTGACCACCCTAGCAGAGGTCGGTGTAACCGTCGGTGCGCGCTACTTGGCTCGAATCTGTGCTACGAGCATATTCGCGCCAGGTGTGGGCGATCGACACGCTAGCCTTCTAGTTCGACCGTTAGTACTCGCGTGTAAATAATGTTTACAGCGATATTACCGCTATAGCTGTTACGGACTCTTCTGCAACATAGACGGAGCTATGCATATCCCTGCCCTATCTGGTCCAGACCAACTAGGACAACACCGTCCTTAACATATTGCGCCAGTGTAAGCTAGTCAGGACATTAGGAACAAGGCGATTGTGTAACAGCGGTGACCATGAGAAAAGACTTGTGAAAGGAATCTCTTTCTGTCCTTTGACTGCGGTCGAACTTCTGCCGAAGGTAGTTTCGGGTGCAGAGATGGATGTTGACAGCAGGTAAATTTACTGAGGGAAAGTCTTGATTGAAAGCATATTCGCCGTAAACTACATCCGTTCGCTCATGGTCGCCTTCACGATCAAGGCATTGTTGTTTAGTATGTTAGGCGCAGAGCAACTCGAAAATACTTGTCAACCACAGAAAACAGCCAGTCTTGCTTCGGCCATGTCACGTCATGCAAGTCATGCGGAATACGCCGGTTCACCTCCAATGCACCGTAGCTAAGCAGCATTGTACTTGGGAAGGTCATCTACGAATGATTCCCTTTGGCCACGCATAAAATAATTCAGATGTCCGTTTTGAGTGAGGCAGTCGCAGTGTACGCTGCATGGCATGTCTTCCTCCTGACCAACAATCACTTTATTTTGTTTCTTGGAAGCACGTGCATGTTACTATCTTCCTCCTGCCGTTAGTAATCATTTCTTTGAAAGCATGCGCATGTTGTTATTGGTACTCGTTTGAAACACCAGCGTACTGAAGGACACAGCTTGGCCTGTTATACGCGCAACCAACACTGCTCTCAACGCAGGTGTCCAACACGAGCTTAGCGCCTTGCAGCGCGTTCCACGACTTCGCCTGCTTCCGACGCGCCGGCATCGAACGCTTGGACATCACCCTGAAGAACCTTCTGAGCGAAGTCGTGTCTCCCGTTCTTCACGGCACCGCCAGGGAGCCCGTTTCCGAAGTGCTGCGTCTTTTCCACGCCAGCTGTTCTCGGACGGCCGTCGACACTGGGCTCACGTTGCCCGAAGCAGTGCGCAACTTTATTAGCACGCTTCGGCTGCGAGTGCCGTTGCCCCAGGCCGACATGCTGGCACTTCTGGGAGGCATGCAGCTCCGGTACGGCGTCGCAGTTGCAGTGAATACCACATTCACCATGGAACTCGGCGGGAAGCCAGCCATTCTGAACCTGAGGGCGCTTGTTTTGAATAGCGTAAACGAGTACAATGCCGAGCTTGTCCTACAGGTGTCGAACCCTCTGATGAACACCACCACGACACTGAAGGAACTGAGCGATCTGTACATAGACCTTGCTAGGAAGTCAAACCTCTCGTCTTCAGCCAGCATAGACTGGGACTCGCGCCGCCGCTCTTCGAGCCAGCAGATGTTGGACCCCGACGCTCTTTTAAGTCACTGGAAGCCTTTTCTAACTTCCGCCGGCGTTCTGGAGCAAAAGAGCCCTGTCACGATCCATGCTAGCGATGGAGCCGTGCGCGTCTTGGAAGCGTTAATCGCACCGGAGCGCTGTTCAGTGGCCATTGCGTACGTCGTGCTGAGGTCGATTGAGGGTCTCCATGACATGGAGTTCCTTACAGCGGGCCATCCGCCTGAGTCTTCGGCCAATGGGCAGTACTGTGATGACAAAACGGAGTCACTGCGCGCGTTATGGGCCGTGGCCACTTCTGAACGCATAAAATCGCCACGCCGGAACGTCTACCTCTCGCAGGTAATATGACTATACTTAGGCGCAGTGTCAGAAACGGCAGCGCTGAGTTGTACCCAGACGATGCGCGATGATATGGACAATGCAACCTTTCCTTACGTGTAGGTTTTGCGATCCGATCTCAGAGTTTGTTTTTGCCGAGTCGCGTGCGGTGCTACTTGTGTTGCTGTTTTAAGAGGAAGCCTTAGCTCGGGGCCAGCTCCACTTTCCCTATTCAAATGCACGTAAAACGCAGAAGTGCTTTCGCGAGACAACAACTTGACTGCTTTAAATGACATTTGTTGCGTTTGAGAGAGAAAGTCAAATTGTAGTGACTGTAGGACGCAAGCTTTTGATTTAGGACCTGGAAGTTTACACAAAGACTGCCGAAAATTGGCAAGTTGCAAATTAATTGAAGCAGGAAGTTTCGAAATCCGTAAATATGCACCAAAAATGTATCGTAGTGCTCTAACCCGCATCTGTTAGAGCATCTAAGGCGGACAAATGTGATATATATGCGTTGTTTACAGCTTACGTGAATTTGAGAATGTTTACGAGCATTTTTGAAAAGTCCTACTCGCAAACTAGTGGTATATTTCAGAGGGGTCTAATTGCGTCAATTTTGTCCGCTTTATATGTGCTATAAGAAGCGGTTTAGTGAAGTGCGATATCATTTTATTGCGATAGCAATTATATGGACACTCCAAAGCAGATTTCTACCGTCGGCGTCACCGTCGTCGTCGCTGTCGCCGTGACGTTCCGTATGACGTCAACGGCAATGAAATCGTCGCCGCGCTCCGGACGCTGTATGTGCGAGTGAAAGGGCGCGAGGGACGCGCGCTTTCACGGGGAGCGAACGCACGTCGGAGAGAAAACGCGCGTTCTGCGCCGTGCTCCCTGCAGAGCTACAGAATTAAGCGTATCTTTCCTCCTTTCCATATACAGAGAGCAAAGGCAACTTTTTCCCTCGCGCCAAAGGCTGAGGGGGGACGGGAGGGAGGGAGGGGAGGCGACGTTTAGCTGCGGCACCAAATACGTATTTATATAAAAACGCCGCGCGCGTTCGGTGCGAACGCGGGCAAAACGCCGACGGCGTCGATAACAGTTCTGCGCGTTGCTGGTGCTGCTATATGTCCAAGTTTATACAGCTGATAAAACTACTATCCTTACTCCGTATAGCTCTCTACTAATTTGCTATCGCAATTGGTGCTTCGCCTTTTGGGTGAAACTGCGACAAATTGTTTTATTGCTGAGTTAGGGTTGTAAACGTGGTAGTTTTTTTTGAACCAATTTTTATAAAACAATTGGCGAATTAAATATAAAACTTCCTTCCTAGTCACTTGATATTAATAAAAAAATGCAATAAACCTAATCAAGTTCGGTGCTGTGGTTGCCGAGAAAAACTATTTCTTCATTCTTTTGTATTAAGACAGGAGGCCCCGAACTAAAGCTTCCTCTTATAAAGAGTTACGTAATTGACAGTGAACGGGAATATTCTTGCGCCAAAGCGAGCTACCACAACAATTAACAGACATACACAGGAAGGGCGCTTTGTCCTGTTTATTTGTGCATAAGTGTTAGGGTTATTTCGTTCACGAAAGATTCTTCCTGTTTTCTGTAATGCCCCAACTAAGCCCAACAACATGTCCTGGAATAATTGACTCACGCGTGCTACGGTTGAACTGGTTGTGTACAACACGTCCTCAAAGATCCTTGGTTTATCCTAGCCGCTAGCTTCAGTCTACCATGAAACCCGCTCATTGCGAAAAGTCGAAGGTAGGAGAAGCAACGCCTCCTAGATAGCACAAGGCCTGTGCACTTCGATCCATGACGTCATGTTATTTTGCCCGACTGTCATAGAACCTAATCGGGATGCACCCCAGTAAGCCGCACTGATTTTGACGCCGTCGCTTACGTCACGCCGGGCTTGACAGTAGAAATTTTGGTCCATGCAGCATGACCTCATGAAGCAGAGTGCACATGCCTGCTTAGGAGGCGTTGGGAGTAGCCGCACAGCAGCCTGTAATATCAGAGAGTGCTGCCTGGATTCTCTAGTGCAAGTTTAGCTGCAGCGCAGATAATTCAGCTGCAAGTTCCTGTTTTATTTTTTTTCATATCATTTCGCTACTCAACCGCCTTTTGTTGCTGTCTTCTGAGACGAATAAGGTTTGACGAGGCAGGAAAAACAATAACTCTATTACCTCATTATAGCAGAATAACGCTTATGGCTCTGTGAGTATTCATTACGAAGTCATTAACCTAAATGGGAGCTTAGGTTCGCCATGACGGTCTCTGTTCAATATTGCGATTTGTATGCAAGCCGGTAAAGAGCTGTGAAATGAATATCAGAAGCCGAAATTCCGATGCTATTTCTCCCGGTTTACTATCGCTCGGCCACCTACACCCCTTTTCGCTACCGGTGCCTGTTCTGATGAACCTGACTATCGTACTCCTTTGCGAATACGGGCCCATCTTTGAATACTTAGGACGTACTCAATTTTTCTAAATTCACTCCTACATAACGTCGTCTCCGAGATACTTCAAGTGGCCGGCCCTCACCAGTATGTTGTTCAACAATACATTATAGAAGCCCAAGCAAGACAACTGAGCAAGAAAGAGCACACCCTGACCTGTCGTAGAGTGCCACCGCTCTGCTGACTTATTTCCATGGTTTCAACTTGATACGCCAGAGCTCTGCGTTTTAGTACGACTGCATCAGTGCACATAGACATACTAGAATCGTTTATTTTTTTTTCAGGTATTCAGCCTTATGGTAGCGGTCGTGATCGACCAGACCAAGAAGTTGGTGGGTGCCAGCAGAGACGCCATCAAGCTGAAGCACATGCTGCAAGACCTGAAGCTGCGGTCTTTCCACGAGGCCTTGGAGCAATTGTCGGCGGACAAGGAAAATGTCCCGGAAATGACGCCTGTCTACTGGAGCAATGTCCTCGCCGTTAGGAGCCACGCGCAGCGGCTCGTGCTTAAGCGCGCGTCACTCGACGCTGGCACTTGGTGGACTCTGGAGCGCCGTCTGTACGAAGTGAGCGCGACGGTGCGCGGCGGTGAACTGTTCGTGTCCGGCGCCCTGTACTCGATGCTGGCCCCGAAGAAACGACACGGACGCCTTCGTGAACGTCGCGTTGGTCGGTGCGCACGTCGCTAATGCCATATGGCGGGAAGTCTTCTCCCTGGAGACCCTCAGCCACGGAAGTCGCGAGTCGCTGAGACGCTTCGAGACGTGCGCGGTCAACCGGCTGGGCGAGAAGGCGACCGGTCTCGAGTACGCGCTACTCTCGATACATTCTGCCGCCGAAGGGGCCAAGAGTTCCGGGTGGCACGACAGAGTCGTGCCCTGGGGCAGTGCCAGGGTTTCGGCGAGCCAGGTGTTTTACATGACTTATTTCGTGAGCAATGTGTGCGCATTTCGACGCCGGACGATGGGGTACAACGACACCCTGCGCCTTGGACACTGGTACATGCGCCGCGTGCCCGATTTTGTTCAGGCCTTCGAATGCAGAGCGCTCACGCCGTTGGTGAATGACACGTGCTACCTGACGGAAGCGCGCATCTAGCGCGTGTCTGCTGTGCCCGCATTGTCCCGCGCAAAACTATTTCATCATCTACCGATGAAGTATTACCGTCGTCTCTCTTGTTTTTCTTTCTTCTTTGCACTTTAGAACAGTGGACTAATGAATGCGCCTTGCTTATTTTACCATATATCCGGATGTGCTATCAATGCGCACGTTCACATGTTCACATGCTGGGTGAACATGAATAAATGACATGTCCGGGCAGTTGGTTATTCATTAGAGTTCAAGTTTGAAGCACTACACATGGCAGGCGACCTTGACAGGCAAGGGAGATTTTGCTTCGTAAATATGTTTTACCAGCATACTATAATCCTTCCCTGCGCCACGCTGCTGTAATATGCAGCCCTTCTGAGCGTAATTTCGCTTTGTGGTCTAACTGCAAAGGCGGAGCTAATGTAAAGCTTTTTCTTGGTGGCAGGTATTGAATAACGCTGACATTTGTCTCCCGTACGAGTTTCAGCAAGTTCATTTCGAGTCATTTCGCGTCGTAGTGCAGGAATGTGAATTTTATGTCGAAAGAAAAAGCTTTTCAACCGAAAATCCACGAATATGTCTATTGATTAGCCTATAAGAAGGTAACAGGAAATCCATGTCTCGACTTCTCCCCGGATTCTCTTATTACACTACGCTTAGAACTTTACGTGCCACGCTGAGAAGATTATTACAAGACACTGTATTGGCGTCATTGATTTTTTCTACTGAAGTTTTTCCATGCTTTAACGATTTTTGTTACATGACGGCGCTCTGAAATTTCACCTGCGCGTGATCGCAGATAGACTGCTAACCAATAGCATGTCATTATAGAAATTTATCACTGTAAGTGTAGCCATGGGCACCGAGACCATGACAGTAATTAAACATTGACTTCTCCAAAGAGTACAGAGTACAGTGAAGGACCACTTCAAACAGTGACGGCCTCTACAACCGGAAAACGAGGAAGTGAATAAACGTAATCAAAAACGTCCTTTATTTGTGTCTTCAACAGCCACTCCGGAAAGTGGAGGAGAGAACGTACTTTCTCTTCGGCTTGTCGAGTGGGCAACGACTTTACTACTCTCTTTCGAAACGAAGTCTTCAAAGGGCAGCCGAAGACGACACAAGATCCGAAGCACGACTGGGCTCTTCAGCGATAAGACGAGAAGTTCTCTGCTTGGACAAGACCGCAGGCACTTTCGGAGTCAGATGGACTAAAACAAACACGTGAGGCAAGAACGAAGGATGTCGAGGCTTTTCAGCTATGTTTTCCTGTCCCATGTTTGTTCCACGCAACTCTCCATCCCCCGCACTTCGTCCACATTTCGGGGAATGCGATAGCAGCCGGCAGCGCTACAGTAGAAGGCGGAGCCCAGTAGCAGCACGCTCGATATTG